>NC_092414.1:210937790-211307790 GCF_040894005.1 Engystomops pustulosus
ATACTCCAGAGCTGTACTCACTATTCTGCTGCTGGTGCAGTCATTGTGTACATACATGACATTACTTATCCTGTACTGATCCTGAGTTACATCCTGCATTATACCCCAGAGCTGCACTCACTATTCTGCTGCTGGTGCAGTCACTGTGTACATACATGACATTACTTATCCTGTACTGATCCTGAGTTACATCCTGTATTATACTCCAGAGCTGCACTCACTATTCTGCTGCTGGTGCAGTCACTGTGTATATACCTGACATTACTTATCCTGTACTGATCCTGAGTTACATCCTGTATTATACCCCAGAGCTGTACTCACTATTCTGCTGCTGGTGCAGTCATTGTGTACATACCTGACATTACTTATCCTGTACTGATCCTGAGTTACATCCTGTATTATACTCCAGAGCTGCACTCACTATTCTGCTGCTGGTGCAGTCACTGTGTACATACATGACATTACTTATCCTGTACTGATCCTGAGTTACATCCTGTATTATACCCCAGAGCTGCACTCACTATTCTGCTGCTGGTGCAGTCACTGTACATACATGACATTACTTATCCTGTACTGATCCTGAGTTACATCCTGTATTATACCCCAGAGCTGCACTCACTATTCTGCTGCTGGTGCAGTCACTGTGTACATACATGACATTACTTATCCTGTACTGATCCTGAGTTACATCCTGTATTATACTCCAGAGCTGCACTCACTATTCTGCTGCTGGTGCAGTCACTGTGTACATACATGACATTACTTATCCTGTACTGATCCTGAGTTACATCCTGTATTATACCCCAGAGCTGTACTCACTATTCTGCTGCTGGTGCAGTCACTGTGTACATACATGACATTACTTATCCTGTACTGATCCTGAGTTACATCCTGTATTATACCCCAGAGCTGCACTCACTATTCTGCTGCTGGTGCAGTCACTGTGTACATACATGACATTACTTATCCTGTACTGATCCTGAGTTACATCCTGTATTATACCCCAGAGCTGCACTCACTATTCTGCTGCTGGTGCAGTCACTGTGTACATACATGACATTACTTATCCTGTACTGATCCTGAGTTACATCCTGTATTATACCCCAGAGCTGCACTCACTATTCTGCTGCTGGTGCAGTCACTGTGTACATACATGACATTACTTATCCTGTACTGATCCTGAGTTACATCCTGTATTATACTCCAGAGCTGCACTCACTATTCTGCTGCTGGTGCAGTCACTGTGTACATACATGACATTACTTATCCTGTACTGATCCTGAGTTACATCCTGTATTATACCCCAGAGCTGCACTCACTATTCTGCTGCTGGTGCAGTCACTGTGTACATACATGACTACTTATCCTGTACTGATCCTGAGTTACATCCTGTATTATACCCCAGAGCTGCACTCACTATTCTGCTGCTGGTGCAGTCACTGTGTACATACATGACTACTTATCCTGTACTGATCCTGAGTTACATCCTGTATTATACCCCAGAGCTGCACTCACTATTCTGCTGCTGGTGCAGTCACTGTGTACATACATGACATTACTTATCCTGTACTGATCCTGAGTTACATCCTGTATTATACCCCAGAGCTGCACTCACTATTCTGCTGCTGGTGCAGTCACTGTGTACATACATGACATTACTTATCCTGTACTGATCCTGAGTTACATCCTGTATTATACTCCAGAGCTGCACTCACTATTCTGCTGCTGGTGCAGTCACTGTGTACATACATGACATTACTTATCCTGTACTGATCCTGAGTTACATCCTGTATTATACCCCAGAGCTGCACTCACTATTCTGCTGCTGGTGCAGTCACTGTGTACATACATGACATTACTTATCCTGTACTGATCCTGAGTTACATCCTGTATTATACTCCAGAGCTGCACTCACTATTCTGCTGCTGGTGCAGTCACTGTGTACATACATGACATTACTTATCCTGTACTGATCCTGAGTTATATCCTGTATTATACCCCAAAGCTGCACTCCCTATTCTGCTGCTGGTGCAGTCACTGTGTACATACATGACATTACTTATCCTGTACTGATCCTGAGTTACATCCTGTATTATACCCCAGAGCTGCACTCACTATTCTGCTGCTGGTGCAGTCACTGTGTACATACATGACATTACTTATCCTGTACTGATCCTGAGTTACATCCTGTATTATACTCCAGAGCTGTACTCACTATTCTGCTGCTGGTGCAGTCATTGTGTACATACATGACATTACTTATCCTGTACTGATCCTGAGTTACATCCTGCATTATACCCCAGAGCTGCACTCACTATTCTGCTGCTGGTGCAGTCACTGTGTACATACATGACATTACTTATCCTGTACTGATCCTGAGTTACATCCTGTATTATACTCCAGAGCTGCACTCACTATTCTGCTGCTGGTGCAGTCACTGTGTATATACCTGACATTACTTATCCTGTACTGATCCTGAGTTACATCCTGTATTATACCCCAGAGCTGTACTCACTATTCTGCTGCTGGTGCAGTCATTGTGTACATACCTGACATTACTTATCCTGTACTGATCCTGAGTTACATCCTGTATTATACTCCAGAGCTGCACTCACTATTCTGCTGCTGGTGCAGTCACTGTGTACATACATGACATTACTTATCCTGTACTGATCCTGAGTTACATCCTGTATTATACCCCAGAGCTGCACTCACTATTCTGCTGCTGGTGCAGTCACTGTACATACATGACATTACTTATCCTGTACTGATCCTGAGTTACATCCTGTATTATACCCCAGAGCTGCACTCACTATTCTGCTGCTGGTGCAGTCACTGTGTACATACATGACATTACTTATCCTGTACTGATCCTGAGTTACATCCTGTATTATACTCCAGAGCTGCACTCACTATTCTGCTGCTGGTGCAGTCACTGTGTACATACATGACATTACTTATCCTGTACTGATCCTGAGTTACATCCTGTATTATACCCCAGAGCTGTACTCACTATTCTGCTGCTGGTGCAGTCACTGTGTACATACATGACATTACTTATCCTGTACTGATCCTGAGTTACATCCTGTATTATACCCCAGAGCTGCACTCACTATTCTGCTGCTGGTGCAGTCACTGTGTACATACATGACATTACTTATCCTGTACTGATCCTGAGTTACATCCTGTATTATACCCCAGAGCTGCACTCACTATTCTGCTGCTGGTGCAGTCACTGTGTACATACATGACATTACTTATCCTGTACTGATCCTGAGTTACATCCTGTATTATACCCCAGAGCTGCACTCACTATTCTGCTGCTGGTGCAGTCACTGTGTACATACATGACATTACTTATCCTGTACTGATCCTGAGTTACATCCTGTATTATACTCCAGAGCTGCACTCACTATTCTGCTGCTGGTGCAGTCACTGTGTACATACATGACATTACTTATCCTGTACTGATCCTGAGTTACATCCTGTATTATACCCCAGAGCTGTACTCACTATTCTGCTGCTGGTGCAGTCACTGTGTACATACATGACATTACTTATCCTGTACTGATCCTGAGTTACATCCTGTATTATACCCCAGAGCTGCACTCACTATTCTGCTGCTGGTGCAGTCACTGTGTACATACATGACATTACTTATCCTGTACTGATCCTGAGTTACATCCTGTATTATACCCCAGAGCTGCACTCACTATTCTGCTGCTGGTGCAGTCACTGTGTACATACATGACATTACTTATCCTGTACTGATCCTGAGTTACATCCTGTATTATACCCCAGAGCTGCACTCACTATTCTGCTGCTGGTGCAGTCACTGTGTACATACATGACATTACTTATCCTGTACTGATCCTGAGTTACATCCTGTATTATACTCCAGAGCTGCACTCACTATTCTGCTGCTGGTGCAGTCACTGTGTACATACATGACATTACTTATCCTGTACTGATCCTGAGTTACATCCTGTATTATACCCCAGAGCTGTACTCACTATTCTGCTGGTGCAGTCACTGTGTACATACATGACATTACTTATCCTGTACTGATCCTGAGTTACATCCTGTATTATACCCCAGAGCTGCACTCACTATTCTGCTGCTGGTGCAGTCACTGTGTACATACATGACATTACTTATCCTGTACTGATCCTGAGTTACATCCTGTATTATACTCCAGAGCTGCACTCACTATTCTGCTGCTGGTGCAGTCACTGTGTACATACATGACATTACTTATCCTGTACTGATCCTGAGTTATATCCTGTATTATACCCCAAAGCTGCACTCACTATTCTGCTGCTGGTGCAGTCACTGTGTACATACATGACATTACTTATCCTGTACTGATCCTGAGTTACATCCTGTATTATACCCCAGAGCTGCACTCACTATTCTGCTGCTGGTGCAGTCACTGTGTACATACATGACATTACTTATCCTGTACTGATCCTGAGTTACATCCTGTATTATACTCCAGAGCTGTACTCACTATTCTGCTGCTGGTGCAGTCATTGTGTACATACATGACATTACTTATCCTGTACTGATCCTGAGTTACATCCTGCATTATACCCCAGAGCTGCACTCACTATTCTGCTGCTGGTGCAGTCACTGTGTACATACATGACATTACTTATCCTGTACTGATCCTGAGTTACATCCTGTATTATACTCCAGAGCTGCACTCACTATTCTGCTGCTGGTGCAGTCACTGTGTATATACCTGACATTACTTATCCTGTACTGATCCTGAGTTACATCCTGTATTATACCCCAGAGCTGTACTCACTATTCTGCTGCTGGTGCAGTCATTGTGTACATACCTGACATTACTTATCCTGTACTGATCCTGAGTTACATCCTGTATTATACTCCAGAGCTGCACTCACTATTCTGCTGCTGGTGCAGTCACTGTGTACATACATGACATTACTTATCCTGTACTGATCCTGAGTTACATCCTGTATTATACCCCAGAGCTGCACTCACTATTCTGCTGCTGGTGCAGTCACTGTGTACATACATGACATTACTTATCCTGTACTGATCCTGAGTTACATCCTGTATTATACCCCAGAGCTGCACTCACTATTCTGCTGCTGGTGCAGTCACTGTGTACATACATGACATTACTTATCCTGTACTGATCCTGAGTTACATCCTGTATTATACTCCAGAGCTGCACTCACTATTCTGCTGCTGGTGCAGTCACTGTGTACATACATGACATTACTTATCCTGTACTGATCCTGAGTTACATCCTGTATTATACCCCAGAGCTGTACTCACTATTCTGCTGGTGCAGTCACTGTGTACATACATGACATTACTTATCCTGTACTGATCCTGAGTTACATCCTGTATTATACCCCAGAGCTGCACTCACTATTCTGCTGCTGGTGCAGTCACTGTGTACATACATGACATTACTTATCCTGTACTGATCCTGAGTTACATCCTGCATTATACCCCAGAGCTGCACTCACTATTCTGCTGCTGGTGCAGTCACTGTGTACATACATGACATTACTTATCCTGTACTGATCCTGAGTTACATCCTGTATTATACCCCAGAGCTGCACTCACTATTCTGCTGCTGGTGCAGTCACTGTGTACATACATGACATTACTTATCCTGTACTGATCCTGAGTTACATCCTGTATTATACCCCAGAGCTGCACTCACTATTCTGCTGCTGGTGCAGTCACTGTGTACATACATGACATTACTTATCCTGTACTGATCCTGAGTTACATCCTGCATTATACCCCAGAGCTGCACTCACTATTCTGCTGCTGGTGCAGTCACTGTGTACATACATGACATTACTTATCCTGTACTGATCCTGAGTTACATCCTGTATTATACCCCAGAGCTGCACTCACTATTCTGCTGCTGGTGCAGTCACTGTGTACATACATGACATTACTTATCCTGTACTGATCCTGAGTTACATCCTGTATTATACCCCAGAGCTGCACTCACTATTCTGCTGCTGGTGCAGTCACTGTGTATATACCTGACATTACTTATCCTGTACTGATCCTGAGTTACATCCTGTATTATACTCCAGAGCTGCACTCACTATTCTGCTGCTGGTGCAGTCACTGTGTACATACATGACATTACTTATCCTGTACTGATCCTGAGTTACATCCTGTATTATACCCCAGAGCTGCACTCACTATTCTGCTGCTGGTGCAGTCATTGTGTACATACATGACATTACTTATCCTGTACTGATCCTGAGTTACATCCTGTATTATACCCCAGAGCTGCACTCACTATTCTGCTGCTGGTGCAGTCACTGTGTACATACATGACATTACTTATCCTGTACTGATCCTGAGTTACATCCTGTATTATACTCCAGAGCTGCACTCACTATTCTGCTGCTGGTGCAGTCACTGTGTACATACATGACATTACTTATCCTGTACTGATCCTGAGTTACATCCTGTATTATACTCCAGAGCTGCACTCACTATTCTGCTGGTGCAGTCACTGTGTACATACATGACATTACTTATCCTGTACTGATCCTGAGTTACATCCTGTATTATACCCCAGAGCTGCACTCACTATTCTGCTGCTGGTGCAGTCATTGTGTACATACATGACATTACTTATCCTGTACTGATCCTGAGTTACATCCTGTATTATACCCCAGAGCTGCACTCACTATTCTGCTGCTGGTGCAGTCACTGTGTACATACATGACATTACTTATCCTGTACTGATCCTGAGTTACATCCTGTATTATACCCCAGAGCTGCACTCACTATTCTGCTGCTGGTGCAGTCACTGTGTACATACATGACATTACTTATCCTGTACTGATCCTGAGTTACATCCTGTATTATACCCCAGAGCTGCATTCACTATTCTGCTGCTGGTGCAGTCACTGTGTATATACCTGACATTACTTATCCTGTACTGATCCTGAGTTACATCCTGTATTATACCCCAGAGCTGTACTCACTATTCTGCTGCTGGTGCAGTCATTGTGTACATACATGACATTACTTATCCTGTACTGATCCTGAGTTACATCCTGCATTATACCCCAGAGCTGCACTCACTATTCTGCTGCTGGTGCAGTCACTGTGTACATACATGACATTACTTATCCTGTACTGATCCTGAGTTACATCCTGTATTATACCCCAGAGCTGCACTCACTATTCTGCTGCTGGTGCAGTCACTGTGTACATACATGACATTATTTATCCTGTACTGATCCTGAGTTACATCCTGTATTATACTCCAGAGCTGCACTCACTATTCTGCTGCTGGTGCAGTCACTGTGTACATACATGACATTACTTATCCTGTACTGATCCTGAGTTATATCCTGTATTATACCCCAAAGCTGCACTCACTATTCTGCTGCTGGTGCAGTCACTGTGTACATACATGACATTACTTATCCTGTACTGATCCTGAGTTACATCCTGTATTATACCCCAGAGCTGCACTCACTATTCTGCTGCTGGTGCAGTCACTGTGTACATACATGACATTACTTATCCTGTACTGAT
Source organism: Engystomops pustulosus (assembly GCF_040894005.1). Taxonomy (NCBI): domain Eukaryota; kingdom Metazoa; phylum Chordata; class Amphibia; order Anura; family Leptodactylidae; genus Engystomops; species Engystomops pustulosus. The sequence continues at coordinate 210,945,354 of NC_092414.1, forward strand.
CCTGAGTTACATCCTGTATTATACCCCAGAGCTGTACTCACTATTCTGCTGCTGGTGCAGTCATTGTGTACATACATGACATTACTTATCCTGTACTGATCCTGAGTTACATCCTGTATTATACTCCAGAGCTGTACTCACTATTCTGCTGCTGGTGCAGTCATTGTGTACATACATGACATTACTTATCCTGTACTGATCCTGAGTTACATCCTGCATTATACCCCAGAGCTGCACTCACTATTCTGCTGCTGGTGCAGTCACTGTGTACATACATGACATTACTTATCCTGTACTGATCCTGAGTTACATCCTGTATTATACTCCAGAGCTGCACTCACTATTCTGCTGCTGGTGCAGTCACTGTGTATATACCTGACATTACTTATCCTGTACTGATCCTGAGTTACATCCTGTATTATACCCCAGAGCTGTACTCACTATTCTGCTGCTGGTGCAGTCATTGTGTACATACCTGACATTACTTATCCTGTACTGATCCTGAGTTACATCCTGTATTATACTCCAGAGCTGCACTCACTATTCTGCTGCTGGTGCAGTCACTGTGTACATACATGACATTACTTATCCTGTACTGATCCTGAGTTACATCCTGTATTATACCCCAGAGCTGCACTCACTATTCTGCTGCTGGTGCAGTCACTGTGTACATACATGACATTACTTATCCTGTACTGATCCTGAGTTACATCCTGTATTATACCCCAGAGCTGCACTCACTATTCTGCTGCTGGTGCAGTCACTGTGTACATACATGACATTACTTATCCTGTACTGATCCTGAGTTACATCCTGTATTATACCCCAGAGCTGCACTCACTATTCTGCTGCTGGTGCAGTCACTGTGTATATACCTGACATTACTTATCCTGTACTGATCCTGAGTTACATCCTGTATTATACTCCAGAGCTGCACTCACTATTCTGCTGCTGGTGCAGTCACTGTGTACATACATGACATTACTTATCCTGTACTGATCCTGAGTTACATCCTGTATTATACCCCAGAGCTGCACTCACTATTCTGCTGCTGGTGCAGTCATTGTGTACATACATGACATTACTTATCCTGTACTGATCCTGAGTTACATCCTGTATTATACCCCAGAGCTGCACTCACTATTCTGCTGCTGGTGCAGTCACTGTGTACATACATGACATTACTTATCCTGTACTGATCCTGAGTTACATCCTGTATTATACCCCAGAGCTGCACTCACTATTCTGCTGCTGGTGCAGTCACTGTGTACATACATGACATTACTTATCCTGTACTGATCCTGAGTTACATCCTGTATTATACTCCAGAGCTGCACTCACTATTCTGCTGCTGGTGCAGTCACTGTGTACATACATGACATTACTTATCCTGTACTGATCCTGAGTTACATCCTGTATTATACTCCAGAGCTGCACTCACTATTCTGCTGGTGCAGTCACTGTGTACATACATGACATTACTTATCCTGTACTGATCCTGAGTTACATCCTGTATTATACCCCAGAGCTGCACTCACTATTCTGCTGCTGGTGCAGTCATTGTGTACATACATGACATTACTTATCCTGTACTGATCCTGAGTTACATCCTGTATTATACCCCAGAGCTGCACTCACTATTCTGCTGCTGGTGCAGTCACTGTGTACATACATGACATTACTTATCCTGTACTGATCCTGAGTTACATCCTGTATTATACCCCAGAGCTGCACTCACTATTCTGCTGCTGGTGCAGTCACTGTGTACATACATGACATTACTTATCCTGTACTGATCCTGAGTTACATCCTGTATTATACCCCAGAGCTGCACTCACTATTCTGCTGCTGGTGCAGTCACTGTGTATATACCTGACATTACTTATCCTGTACTGATCCTGAGTTACATCCTGTATTATACCCCAGAGCTGTACTCACTATTCTGCTGCTGGTGCAGTCATTGTGTACATACATGACATTACTTATCCTGTACTGATCCTGAGTTACATCCTGCATTATACCCCAGAGCTGCACTCACTATTCTGCTGCTGGTGCAGTCACTGTGTACATACATGACATTACTTATCCTGTACTGATCCTGAGTTACATCCTGTATTATACCCCAGAGCTGCACTCACTATTCTGCTGCTGGTGCAGTCATTGTGTACATACATGACATTACTTATCCTGTACTGATCCTGAGTTACATCCTGTATTATACCCCAGAGCTGCACTCACTATTCTGCTGCTGGTGCAGTCACTGTGTACATACATGACATTACTTATCCTGTACTGATCCTGAGTTACATCCTGTATTATACTCCAGAGCTGCACTCACTATTCTGCTGCTGGTGCAGTCACTGTGTACATACATGACATTACTTATCCTGTACTGATCCTGAGTTACATCCTGTATTATACTCCAGAGCTGCACTCACTATTCTGCTGGTGCAGTCACTGTGTACATACATGACATTACTTATCCTGTACTGATCCTGAGTTACATCCTGTATTATACCCCAGAGCTGCACTCACTATTCTGCTGCTGGTGCAGTCATTGTGTACATACATGACATTACTTATCCTGTACTGATCCTGAGTTACATCCTGTATTATACCCCAGAGCTGCACTCACTATTCTGCTGCTGGTGCAGTCACTGTGTACATACATGACATTACTTATCCTGTACTGATCCTGAGTTACATCCTGTATTATACCCCAGAGCTGCACTCACTATTCTGCTGCTGGTGCAGTCACTGTGTACATACATGACATTACTTATCCTGTACTGATCCTGAGTTACATCCTGTATTATACCCCAGAGCTGCATTCACTATTCTGCTGCTGGTGCAGTCACTGTGTATATACCTGACATTACTTATCCTGTACTGATCCTGAGTTACATCCTGTATTATACCCCAGAGCTGTACTCACTATTCTGCTGCTGGTGCAGTCATTGTGTACATACATGACATTACTTATCCTGTACTGATCCTGAGTTACATCCTGCATTATACCCCAGAGCTGCACTCACTATTCTGCTGCTGGTGCAGTCACTGTGTACATACATGACATTACTTATCCTGTACTGATCCTGAGTTACATCCTGTATTATACCCCAGAGCTGCACTCACTATTCTGCTGCTGGTGCAGTCACTGTGTACATACATGACATTATTTATCCTGTACTGATCCTGAGTTACATCCTGTATTATACTCCAGAGCTGCACTCACTATTCTGCTGCTGGTGCAGTCACTGTGTACATACATTACATTACTTATCCTGTACTGATCCTGAGTTATATCCTGTATTATACCCCAAAGCTGCACTCACTATTCTGCTGCTGGTGCAGTCACTGTGTACATACATGACATTACTTATCCTGTACTGATCCTGAGTTACATCCTGTATTATACCCCAGAGCTGCACTCACTATTCTGCTGCTGGTGCAGTCACTGTGTACATACATGACATTACTTATCCTGTACTGATCCTGAGTTACATCCTGTATTATACTCCAGAGCTGTACTCACTATTCTGCTGCTGGTGCAGTCATTGTGTACATACATGACATTACTTATCCTGTACTGATCCTGAGTTACATCCTGCATTATACCCCAGAGCTGCACTCACTATTCTGCTGCTGGTGCAGTCACTGTGTACATACATGACATTACTTATCCTGTACTGATCCTGAGTTACATCCTGTATTATACTCCAGAGCTGCACTCACTATTCTGCTGCTGGTGCAGTCACTGTGTATATACCTGACATTACTTATCCTGTACTGATCCTGAGTTACATCCTGTATTATACCCCAGAGCTGTACTCACTATTCTGCTGCTGGTGCAGTCATTGTGTACATACCTGACATTACTTATCCTGTACTGATCCTGAGTTACATCCTGTATTATACTCCAGAGCTGCACTCACTATTCTGCTGCTGGTGGAGTCACTGTGTACATACATGACATTACTTATCCTGTACTGATCCTGAGTTACATCCTGTATTATACTCCAGAGCTGCACTCACTATTCTGCTGCTGGTGCAGTCACTGTGTACATACATGACATTACTTATCCTGTACTGATCCTGAGTTACATCCTGCATTATACCCCAGAGCTGCACTCACTATTCTGCTGCTGGTGCAGTCACTGTGTACATACATGACATTACTTATCCTGTACTGATCCTGATTTACATCCTGTATTATACCCCAGAGCTGCACTCACTATTCTGCTGCTGGTGCAGTCACTGTGTACATACATGACATTACTTATCCTGTACTGATCCTAAGTTACATCCTGCATTATACCCCAGAGCTGCACTCACTATTCTGCTGCTGGTGCAGTCACTGTGTACATACATGACATTACTTATCCTGTACTGATCCTGAGTTACATCCTGTATTATACCCCAGAGCTGCACTCACTATTCTGCTGCTGGTGCAGTCACTGTGTACATACATGACATTACTTATCCTGTACTGATCCTGAGTTACATCCTGTATTATACCCCAGAGCTGCACTCACTATTCTGCTGCTGGTGCAGTCACTGTGTATATACCTGACATTACTTATCCTGTACTGATCCTGAGTTACATCCTGTATTATACTCCAGAGCTGCACTCACTATTCTGCTGCTGGTGCAGTCACTGTGTACATACATGACATTACTTATCCTGTACTGATCCTGAGTTACATCCTGTATTATACCCCAGAGCTGCACTCACTATTCTGCTGCTGGTGCAGTCATTGTGTACATACATGACATTACTTATCCTGTACTGATCCTGAGTTACATCCTGTATTATACCCCAGAGCTGCACTCACTATTCTGCTGCTGGTGCAGTCACTGTGTACATACATGACATTACTTATCCTGTACTGATCCTGAGTTACATCCTGTATTATACCCCAGAGCTGCACTCACTATTCTGCTGCTGGTGCAGTCACTGTGTACATACATGACATTACTTATCCTGTACTGATCCTGAGTTACATCCTGTATTATACTCCAGAGCTGCACTCACTATTCTGCTGCTGGTGCAGTCACTGTGTACATACATGACATTACTTATCCTGTACTGATCCTGAGTTACATCCTGTATTATACTCCAGAGCTGCACTCACTATTCTGCTGGTGCAGTCACTGTGTACATACATGACATTACTTATCCTGTACTGATCCTGAGTTACATCCTGTATTATACCCCAGAGCTGCACTCACTATTCTGCTGCTGGTGCAGTCATTGTGTACATACATGACATTACTTATCCTGTACTGATCCTGAGTTACATCCTGTATTATACCCCAGAGCTGCACTCACTATTCTGCTGCTGGTGCAGTCACTGTGTACATACATGACATTACTTATCCTGTACTGATCCTGAGTTACATCCTGTATTATACCCCAGAGCTGCACTCACTATTCTGCTGCTGGTGCAGTCACTGTGTACATACATGACATTACTTATCCTGTACTGATCCTGAGTTACATCCTGTATTATACCCCAGAGCTGCACTCACTATTCTGCTGCTGGTGCAGTCACTGTGTATATACCTGACATTACTTATCCTGTACTGATCCTGAGTTACATCCTGTATTATACCCCAGAGCTGTACTCACTATTCTGCTGCTGGTGCAGTCATTGTGTACATACATGACATTACTTATCCTGTACTGATCCTGAGTTACATCCTGCATTATACCCCAGAGCTGCACTCACTATTCTGCTGCTGGTGCAGTCACTGTGTACATACATGACATTACTTATCCTGTACTGATCCTGAGTTACATCCTGTATTATACTCCAGAGCTGCACTCACTATTCTGCTGCTGGTGCAGTCACTGTGTACATACATGACATTACTTATCCTGTACTGATCCTGAGTTACATCCTGTATTATACCCCAGAGCTGCACTCACTATTCTGCTGCTGGTGCAGTCACTGTGTACATACATGACATTACTTATCCTGTACTGATCATGAGTTACATCCTGTATTATACACCAGAGCTGCACTCACTATTCTGCTGCTGGTGCAGTCACTGTGTACATACATGACATTACTTATCCTGTACTGATCCTGAGTTACATCCTGTATTATACCCCAGAGCTGCACTCACTATTCTGCTGGTGCAGTCACTGTGTACATACATGACATTACTTATCCTGTACTGATCCTGAGTTACATCCTGTATTATACTCCAGAGCTGCACTCACTATTCTGCTGCTGGTGCAGTCACTGTGTACATACATGACATTACTTATCCTGTACTGATCCTGAGTTACATCCTGTATTATACCCCAGAGCTGCACTCACTATTCTGCTGCTGGTGCAGTCATTGTGTACATACATGACATTACTTATCCTGTACTGATCCTGAGTTACATCCTGTATTATACCCCAGAGCTGCACTCACTATTCTGCTGCTGGTGCAGTCACTGTGTACATACATGACATTACTTATCCTGTACTGATCCTGAGTTACATCCTGTATTATACCCCAGAGCTGCACTCACTATTCTGCTGCTGGTGCAGTCACTGTGTACATACATGACATTACTTATCCTGTACTGATCCTGAGTTACATCCTGTATTATACTCCAGAGCTGCACTCACTATTCTGCTGCTGGTGCAGTCACTGTGTACATACATGACATTACTTATCCTGTACTGATCCTGAGTTACATCCTGTATTATACTCCAGAGCTGCACTCACTATTCTGCTGGTGCAGTCACTGTGTACATACATGACATTACTTATCCTGTACTGATCCTGAGTTACATCCTGTATTATACCCCAGAGCTGCACTCACTATTCTGCTGCTGGTGCAGTCATTGTGTACATACATGACATTACTTATCCTGTACTGATCCTGAGTTACATCCTGTATTATACCCCAGAGCTGCACTCACTATTCTGCTGCTGGTGCAGTCACTGTGTACATACATGACATTACTTATCCTGTACTGATCCTGAGTTACATCCTGTATTATACCCCAGAGCTGCACTCACTATTCTGCTGCTGGTGCAGTCACTGTGTACATACATGACATTACTTATCCTGTACTGATCCTGAGTTACATCCTGTATTATACCCCAGAGCTGCACTCACTATTCTGCTGCTGGTGCAGTCACTGTGTATATACCTGACATTACTTATCCTGTACTGATCCTGAGTTACATCCTGTATTATACCCCAGAGCTGTACTCACTATTCTGCTGCTGGTGCAGTCATTGTGTACATACATGACATTACTTATCCTGTACTGATCCTGAGTTACATCCTGCATTATACCCCAGAGCTGCACTCACTATTCTGCTGCTGGTGCAGTCACTGTGTACATACATGACATTACTTATCCTGTACTGATCCTGAGTTACATCCTGTATTATACCCCAGAGCTGCACTCACTATTCTGCTGCTGGTGCAGTCATTGTGTACATACATGACATTACTTATCCTGTACTGATCCTGAGTTACATCCTGTATTATACCCCAGAGCTGCACTCACTATTCTGCTGCTGGTGCAGTCACTGTGTACATACATGACATTACTTATCCTGTACTGATCCTGAGTTACATCCTGTATTATACTCCAGAGCTGCACTCACTATTCTGCTGCTGGTGCAGTCACTGTGTACATACATGACATTACTTATCCTGTACTGATCCTGAGTTACATCCTGTATTATACTCCAGAGCTGCACTCACTATTCTGCTGGTGCAGTCACTGTGTACATACATGACATTACTTATCCTGTACTGATCCTGAGTTACATCCTGTATTATACCCCAGAGCTGCACTCACTATTCTGCTGCTGGTGCAGTCATTGTGTACATACATGACATTACTTATCCTGTACTGATCCTGAGTTACATCCTGTATTATACCCCAGAGCTGCACTCACTATTCTGCTGCTGGTGCAGTCACTGTGTACATACATGACATTACTTATCCTGTACTGATCCTGAGTTACATCCTGTATTATACCCCAGAGCTGCACTCACTATTCTGCTGCTGGTGCAGTCACTGTGTACATACATGACATTACTTATCCTGTACTGATCCTGAGTTACATCCTGTATTATACCCCAGAGCTGCATTCACTATTCTGCTGCTGGTGCAGTCACTGTGTATATACCTGACATTACTTATCCTGTACTGATCCTGAGTTACATCCTGTATTATACCCCAGAGCTGTACTCACTATTCTGCTGCTGGTGCAGTCATTGTGTACATACATGACATTACTTATCCTGTACTGATCCTGAGTTACATCCTGCATTATACCCCAGAGCTGCACTCACTATTCTGCTGCTGGTGCAGTCACTGTGTACATACATGACATTACTTATCCTGTACTGATCCTGAGTTACATCCTGTATTATACCCCAGAGCTGCACTCACTATTCTGCTGCTGGTGCAGTCACTGTGTACATACATGACATTATTTATCCTGTACTGATCCTGAGTTACATCCTGTATTATACTCCAGAGCTGCACTCACTATTCTGCTGCTGGTGCAGTCACTGTGTACATACATTACATTACTTATCCTGTACTGATCCTGAGTTATATCCTGTATTATACCCCAAAGCTGCACTCACTATTCTGCTGCTGGTGCAGTCACTGTGTACATACATGACATTACTTATCCTGTACTGATCCTGAGTTACATCCTGTATTATACCCCAGAGCTGCACTCACTATTCTGCTGCTGGTGCAGTCACTGTGTACATACATGACATTACTTATCCTGTACTGATCCTGAGTTACATCCTGTATTATACTCCAGAGCTGTACTCACTATTCTGCTGCTGGTGCAGTCATTGTGTACATACATGACATTACTTATCCTGTACTGATCCTGAGTTACATCCTGCATTATACCCCAGAGCTGCACTCACTATTCTGCTGCTGGTGCAGTCACTGTGTACATACATGACATTACTTATCCTGTACTGATCCTGAGTTACATCCTGTATTATACTCCAGAGCTGCACTCACTATTCTGCTGCTGGTGCAGTCACTGTGTATATACCTGACATTACTTATCCTGTACTGATCCTGAGTTACATCCTGTATTATACCCCAGAGCTGTACTCACTATTCTGCTGCTGGTGCAGTCATTGTGTACATACCTGACATTACTTATCCTGTACTGATCCTGAGTTACATCCTGTATTATACTCCAGAGCTGCACTCACTATTCTGCTGCTGGTGGAGTCACTGTGTACATACATGACATTACTTATCCTGTACTGATCCTGAGTTACATCCTGTATTATACTCCAGAGCTGCACTCACTATTCTGCTGCTGGTGCAGTCACTGTGTACATACATGACATTACTTATCCTGTACTGATCCTGAGTTACATCCTGCATTATACCCCAGAGCTGCACTCACTATTCTGCTGCTGGTGCAGTCACTGTGTACATACATGACATTACTTATCCTGTACTGATCCTGATTTACATCCTGTATTATACCCCAGAGCTGCACTCACTATTCTGCTGCTGGTGCAGTCACTGTGTACATACATGACATTACTTATCCTGTACTGATCCTAAGTTACATCCTGCATTATACCCCAGAGCTGCACTCACTATTCTGCTGCTGGTGCAGTCACTGTGTACATACATGACATTACTTATCCTGTACTGATCCTGAGTTACATCCTGTATTATACCCCAGAGCTGCACTCACTATTCTGCTGCTGGTGCAGTCACTGTGTACATACATGACATTACTTATCCTGTACTGATCCTGAGTTACATCCTGTATTATACCCCAGAGCTGCACTCACTATTCTGCTGCTGGTGCAGTCACTGTGTATATACCTGACATTACTTATCCTGTACTGATCCTGAGTTACATCCTGTATTATACTCCAGAGCTGCACTCACTATTCTGCTGCTGGTGCAGTCACTGTGTACATACATGACATTACTTATCCTGTACTGATCCTGAGTTACATCCTGTATTATACCCCAGAGCTGCACTCACTATTCTGCTGCTGGTGCAGTCATTGTGTACATACATGACATTACTTATCCTGTACTGATCCTGAGTTACATCCTGTATTATACCCCAGAGCTGCACTCACTATTCTGCTGCTGGTGCAGTCACTGTGTACATACATGACATTACTTATCCTGTACTGATCCTGAGTTACATCCTGTATTATACCCCAGAGCTGCACTCACTATTCTGCTGCTGGTGCAGTCACTGTGTACATACATGACATTACTTATCCTGTACTGATCCTGAGTTACATCCTGTATTATACTCCAGAGCTGCACTCACTATTCTGCTGCTGGTGCAGTCACTGTGTACATACATGACATTACTTATCCTGTACTGATCCTGAGTTACATCCTGTATTATACTCCAGAGCTGCACTCACTATTCTGCTGGTGCAGTCACTGTGTACATACATGACATTACTTATCCTGTACTGATCCTGAGTTACATCCTGTATTATACCCCAGAGCTGCACTCACTATTCTGCTGCTGGTGCAGTCATTGTGTACATACATGACATTACTTATCCTGTACTGATCCTGAGTTACATCCTGTATTATACCCCAGAGCTGCACTCACTATTCTGCTGCTGGTGCAGTCACTGTGTACATACATGACATTACTTATCCTGTACTGATCCTGAGTTACATCCTGTATTATACCCCAGAGCTGCACTCACTATTCTGCTGCTGGTGCAGTCACTGTGTACATACATGACATTACTTATCCTGTACTGATCCTGAGTTACATCCTGTATTATACCCCAGAGCTGCACTCACTATTCTGCTGCTGGTGCAGTCACTGTGTATATACCTGACATTACTTATCCTGTACTGATCCTGAGTTACATCCTGTATTATACCCCAGAGCTGTACTCACTATTCTGCTGCTGGTGCAGTCATTGTGTACATACATGACATTACTTATCCTGTACTGATCCTGAGTTACATCCTGCATTATACCCCAGAGCTGCACTCACTATTCTGCTGCTGGTGCAGTCACTGTGTACATACATGACATTACTTATCCTGTACTGATCCTGAGTTACATCCTGTATTATACTCCAGAGCTGCACTCACTATTCTGCTGCTGGTGCAGTCACTGTGTACATACATGACATTACTTATCCTGTACTGATCCTGAGTTACATCCTGTATTATACCCCAGAGCTGCACTCACTATTCTGCTGCTGGTGCAGTCACTGTGTACATACATGACATTACTTATCCTGTACTGATCCTGAGTTACATCCTGTATTATACCCCAGAGCTGCACTCACTATTCTGCTGCTGGTGCAGTCACTGTGTATATACCTGACATTACTTATCCTGTACTGATCCTGAGTTACATCCTGTATTATACTCCAGAGCTGCACTCACTATTCTGCTGCTGGTGCAGTCACTGTGTACATACATGACATTACTTATCCTGTACTGATCCTGAGTTACATCCTGTATTATACCCCAGAGCTGCAATCACTATTCTGCTGCTGGTGCAGTCATTGTGTACATACATGACATTACTTATCCTGTACTGATCCTGAGTTACATCCTGTATTATACCCCAGAGCTGCACTCACTATTCTGCTGCTGGTGCAGTCACTGTGTACATACATGACATTACTTATCCTGTACTGATCCTGAGTTACATCCTGTATTATACTCCAGAGCTGCACTCACTATTCTGCTGCTGGTGCAGTCACTGTGTACATACATGACATTACTTATCCTGTACTGATCCTGAGTTACATCCTGTATTATACTCCAGAGCTGCACTCACTATTCTGCTGCTGGTGCAGTCACTGTGTACATACATGACATTACTTATCCTGTACTGATCCTGAGTTACATCCTGTATTATACCCCAGAGCTGCACTCACTATTCTGCTGCTGGTGCAGTCACTGTGTACATACATGACATTACTTATCCTGTACTGATCATGAGTTACATCCTGTATTATACCCCACAGCTGCACTCACTATTCTGCTGGTGCAGTCACTGTGTACATACATGACATTACTTATCCTGTACTGATCCTGAGTTACATCCTGTATTATACTCCAGAGCTGCACTCACTATTCTGCTGCTGGTGCAGTCACTGTGTACATACATGACATTACTTATCCTGTACTGATCCTGAGTTACATCCTGTATTATACTCCAGAGCTGCACTCACTATTCTGCTGCTGGTGCAGTCACTGTGTACATACATGACATTACTTATCCTGTACTGATCCTGAGTTACATCCTGTATTATACTCCAGAGCTGCACTCACTATTCTGCTGGTGCAGTCACTGTGTACATACATGACATTACTTATCCTGTACTGATCCTGAGTTACATCCTGTATTATACCCCAGAGCTGCACTCACTATTCTGCTGCTGGTGCAGTCATTGTGTACATACATGACATTACTTATCCTGTACTGATCCTGAGTTACATCCTGTATTATACCCCAGAGCTGCACTCACTATTCTGCTGCTGGTGCAGTCACTGTGTACATACATGACATTACTTATCCTGTACTGATCCTGAGTTACATCCTGTATTATACCCCAGAGCTGCACTCACTATTCTGCTGCTGGTGCAGTCACTGTGTACATACATGACATTACTTATCCTGTACTGATCCTGAGTTACATCCTGTATTATACCCCAGAGCTGCACTCACTATTCTGCTGCTGGTGCAGTCACTGTGTATATACCTGACATTACTTATCCTGTACTGATCCTGAGTTACATCCTGTATTATACCCCAGAGCTGTACTCACTATTCTGCTGCTGGTGCAGTCATTGTGTACATACATGACATTACTTATCCTGTACTGATCCTGAGTTACATCCTGCATTATACCCCAGAGCTGCACTCACTATTCTGCTGCTGGTGCAGTCACTGTGTACATACATGACATTACTTATCCTGTACTGATCCTGAGTTACATCCTGTATTATACTCCAGAGCTGCACTCACTATTCTGCTGCTGGTGCAGTCACTGTGTACATACATGACATTACTTATCCTGTACTGATCCTGAGTTACATCCTGTATTATACCCCAGAGCTGCACTCACTATTCTGCTGCTGGTGCAGTCACTGTGTACATACATGACATTACTTATCCTGTACTGATCCTGAGTTACATCCTGTATTATACCCCAGAGCTGCACTCACTATTCTGCTGCTGGTGCAGTCACTGTGTATATACCTGACATTACTTATCCTGTACTGATCCTGAGTTACATCCTGTATTATACTCCAGAGCTGCACTCACTATTCTGCTGCTGGTGCAGTCACTGTGTACATACATGACATTACTTATCCTGTACTGATCCTGAGTTACATCCTGTATTATACCCCAGAGCTGCAATCACTATTCTGCTGCTGGTGCAGTCATTGTGTACATACATGACATTACTTATCCTGTACTGATCCTGAGTTACATCCTGTATTATACCCCAGAGCTGCACTCACTATTCTGCTGCTGGTGCAGTCACTGTGTACATACATGACATTACTTATCCTGTACTGATCCTGAGTTACATCCTGTATTATACTCCAGAGCTGCACTCACTATTCTGCTGCTGGTGCAGTCACTGTGTACATACATGACATTACTTATCCTGTACTGATCCTGAGTTACATCCTGTATTATACTCCAGAGCTGCACTCACTATTCTGCTGCTGGTGCAGTCACTGTGTACATACATGACATTACTTATCCTGTACTGATCCTGAGTTACATCCTGTATTATACCCCAGAGCTGCACTCACTATTCTGCTGCTGGTGCAGTCACTGTGTACATACATGACATTACTTATCCTGTACTGATCATGAGTTACATCCTGTATTATACCCCACAGCTGCACTCACTATTCTGCTGGTGCAGTCACTGTGTACATACATGACATTACTTATCCTGTACTGATCCTGAGTTACATCCTGTATTATACTCCAGAGCTGCACTCACTATTCTGCTGCTGGTGCAGTCACTGTGTACATACATGACATTACTTATCCTGTACTGATCCTGAGTTACATCCTGTATTATACTCCAGAGCTGCACTCACTGTTCCTACATACATGACAGGACATGTACTGATCCTGCATGTCACTCTTGCTATGAGGGGTCGGCTCAGTGATGTTCTGTGTGTGTTTTGCAGCCTTTCCCTCAGCATCAGATTTCAATTCTTTTTAGTCTCCGTTACCGGACCCAGACGGCGCCGCTATCACGTGATCCTCCTCCCTGTCGCTGCTGTCATGTGAGATTCGCCTGACTCGGGTTGTCCCTTCCCAGCCCCCGTAGTCCTGGCTGCCAGAAGACCTTCCTTTCGCTCTAACCACGCCCACTTCCGCATAGGAAGCCAATAAGAGCTCCGCTCCGCTGTGTTACCGCAGTCAGCTGATCGGGCCGGGTAGTCGTAGGAGATCGGAGCTTAGGATCGGTCATGGTGTCTCTTCTGTGCTGCGGGCCTAAGCTGGCCGCCTGCGGGATCGTGCTGAGCGTGTGGGGCGTCATCATGCTGGTGAGTGCCCTATATCCTCCCCTGCAGGAGATAGGGGGCGCTGTGCTGGGCTCATTGTGGGGGCTGACAAGCTGCTGATGACTGAGTAAGGAGATCCCCTTTAAGCCCGTATCCCTTTAAGGGGGTGTCCATACAGAGTTATATTTAATAATCTCTATATTAGATTATAATGCACCCAATCTCTCCGTGACCCCGGTGACCTTAGTATATTAGGGGTTTATCCTCCCCCCTATTGTGTAGCTAACCCTTTGTGACAGGGACGCAGCGGCTACTTCTGCTTTTCGTACCCCGAGTCTATGAATCACGTAGAAGTTCTCCAAAAAGTAGGAAGGCGACAATTGGGTCATTCCTGAGGGCATCGGGGTAATTATAGGGTTAAGGGGGCAATTCCTGTGATGTTGGTCATGTGACCGCAGCTTATAATGGTGCGATTGTTATACGTGAACGCCGGCTGCCTGATAATATACATCACAGCTGAGGGTCTGTTACTGTGGTAGTCAGTTATAGACACTGCTGAGTATTTGTTACAATGTATCCATATGATGGTTAACAAGTAACGTAATCCTCCTGATCTCGATAGAATTGTAACAAACCCTCAGCTGTGGTTCAGTATAACCATCCTCTCACAGATTTTACCTGCTTGGACACATTGTAACGCACCTTCTCCAGGATTGTAACGAATCTTCAGCTCTAGAAGTGAACCAAGCAAGGAGAATGAAGAGATCTCTATGTTATGTTTGGATTTAGGAGGGTGGGGGGAGCGTGGCTGATAACAGGGAGCAGTAGAGTGTAGTCAGAGGAGCAGGCGGAGTTGTGTTTACTGTACACAGCAGGAGTGGCGGCGCTGTGTATAGTGTAAGCAGCCCCCAATGTGTACATGTAAATGCTGCAGCTGTACACACAGGACCCAGCCGTGAATCTCCGGATCTCACCGGCTCCTCACCCTGCGGTGTACTACAACTCCCAGCAGTGTCGTCTCCCCCTACAGATGGCAGGATAACCTGCACTAGATGAGGGTGCCCTGTACGTGGACATCTGGGAACCCTCCTCCTTGGGGTGTGATATGTTATATATCACAATGATTATCACCCTAATCCCCGCCCCTGTCCCCCGAGGGTCACTGATGGGAGGGGTGACCTATAGGTCATGTAGGGTAGGACCTCCCGGCAGGGACCAACAAGAGGGATAAGGGTCTAAATCTATGGCTGTGCTTCCCCCTCAGTCTGGTCCTATATAGATGGGGGGCCCATATAGAGGGGCATCAGGGGTGTTGCCAGGCTAATACACTGGGGGTATTGCCGGCTCCTGAGCCATGGGATCAGGAGTTGTCCAGGCACAGCCAGTGTGACACAGGGGCAGGAGGAGTCCGCACTCTTATTCTTCAGTACAGATCCTCCAGGATTCAGTGTATTGTGGGGGCGTACTGGGCACATGAAAGGCTTCAGGGGGTATAGTTGTGTCTGTGTGGTCAGAGGGCAGTGTATTCTGGAGTACAGTGTTCTCCCCTACACCCCCGAGTCCCCAGTGCCCGACATGGTATAGAATGGTCAGGGACTGGGGGTTTAGTGGTCAGATACAAGGTAAGGACCTCTCTACCCCCGCAGAAGCCCCTAGTGGTTTAACCTCTGTACCACCGCCCCCCTTTCTCCGCCCTCCTCCCTGAATCACCGGTGCTGGACAGTGTCATGGCGTATAGTGGTCTGGCACTGGTGGTCCTGGGGATGTAGCGGTCACATACAAGTTGCCCCTGGCGCTCTGATCTTTGCCCCCCCCCCCCCTTCCCCAGTAGACACTGGTGCACTGATTCTGGGGGTGTAGTGGGCCGTTGGTTTTCCTCCCTGGAATACACTGCATGTAACCACTTGGACTCGCTTAAACCCCCACAACCCCTGGTGTCTGACTACTGTACCCCTAGAATTCCCAGCAGCTGAACACGATACACTGTGGCACCATCCGGTGCTGGGGGTTCTGGGGGTGCAGTGATCCGAGACGCCGCTTGTATTAGACAATGACTTCCCCAGTAAGAAGTAACAATGAAAATCCACTTCTGGTTGGGGGTCACCAGAACATAAGGGACTGTATCAAGGGGTTGTGACCTCAGGAAGGACGAGAATCCCTGCGCTAGAACTTTTTTAACCCCTTGATTTTTTTTTCCTTATACCAGGTGCTGCTCGGAATATTTTTTAACGTCCATTCTGCCGTCCTGATAGAAGACGTTCCGTTCGTTGAGGCCGACTTGTTTGATGAGTAAGTCCCCAGTCTCCCCACGTCCTCCATGTACACCCCCTGCCCTGTCCCTCAGTATTGTCTTCTCCTCTCATGTCCTCCATGTGCACCCCCACCCTGTCCCTCAGTATTGTCTCCTCCTCTCATGTCCTCCATCCATGTGCACCCCCCCGCCCTGTCCCTCAGTATTGTCTCCTCCTCTCATGTCCTCCATGTACACCCCCTGCCCTGTCCCTCAGTATTGTCTCCTCCTCTCATGTCCTCCATCCATGTGCACCCCCCCGCCCTGTCCCTCAGTATTGTCTCCTCCTCTCATGTCCTCCATCCATGTGCACCCCCCGGCCTGTCCCTCAGTATTGTCTCCTCCTCTCATGTCCTCCATCCATGTACACCCCCCGCCCTGTCCCTCAGTATTGTCTCCTCTCATGTCCTCCATCCATGTGCACCCCCCCGCCCTGTCCCTCAGTATTGTCTCCTCCTCTCATGTCCTCCATCCATGTACACCCCCCGCCCTGTCCCTCAGTATTGTCTCCTCTCATGTCCTCCATCCATGTGCACCCCCCGCCCTGTCCCTCAGTATTGTCTCCTCCTCTCATGTCCTCCATCCATGTGCACCCCCCGCCCTGTCCCTCAGTATTGTCTCCTCCTCTCATGTCCTCCATCCATGTGCACCCCCCGCCCTGTCCCTCAGTATTGTCTCCTCCTCTCATGTCCTTCATCCATGTGCACCCCCCGCCCTGTCCCTCAGTATTGTCTCCTCTCATGTCCTCCATCCATGTGCACCCCCCGCCCTGTCCCTCAGTATTGTCTCCTCTCATGTCCTCCATCCATGTGCACCCCCCGCCCTGTCCCTCAGTATTGTCTCCTCTCATGTCCTCCATCCATGTACACCCCCCGCCCTGTCCCTCAGTATTGTCTCCTCCTCTCATGTCCTCCATCCATGTGCACCCCCCGCCCTGTCCCTCAGTATTGTCTCCTCCTCTCATGTCCTCCATCCATGTGCACCCCCCGCCCTGTCCCTCAGTATTGTCTCCTCCTCTCATGTCCTCCATCCATGTGCACCCCCCGCCCTGTCCCTCAGTATTGTCTCCTCCTCTCATGTCCTCCATCCATGTGCACCCCCCGCCCTGTCCCTCAGTATTGTCTCCTCTCATGTCCTCCATCCATGTGCACCCCCCGCCCTGTCCCTCAGTATTGTCTCCTCTCATGTCCTCCATCCATGTGCACCCCCCGCCCTGTCCCTCAGTATTGTCTCCTCCTCTCATGTCCTCCATCCATGTGCACCCCCCGCCCTGTCCCTCAGTATTGTCTCCTCCTCTCATGTCCTCCATCCATGTGCACCCCCCCGCCCTGTCCCTCAGTATTGTCTCCTCCTCTCATGTCCTCCATCCATGTGCACCCCCGCCCTGTCCCTCAGTATTGTCTCCTCCTCTCATGTCCTCCATCCATGTACACCCCCCGCCCTGTCCCTCAGTATTGTCTCCTCCTCTCATGTCCTCCATCCATGTGCACCCCCGCCCTGTCCCTCAGTATTGTCTCCTCCTCTCATGTCCTCCATCCATGTGCACCCCCCGCCCTGTCCCTCAGTATTGTCTCCTCCTCTCATGTCCTCCATCCATGTGCACCCCCCGCCCTGTCCCTCAGTATTGTCTCCTCCTCTCATGTCCTCCATCCATGTACACCCCCGCCCTGTCCCTCAGTATTGTCTCCTCCTCTCATGTCCTCCATCCATGTGCACCCCCCGCCCTGTCCCTCAGTATTGTCTCCTCCTCTCATGTCCTCCATCCATGTACACCCCCCGCCCTGTCCCTCAGTATTGTCTCCTCCTCTCATGTCCTCCATCCATGTACACCCCCCGCCCTGTCCCTCAGTATTGTCTCCTCCTCTCATGTCCTCCATCCATGTGCACCCCCCGCCCTGTCCCTCAGTATTGTCTTCTCCTCTCATGTCCTCCATCCATGTGCACCCCCCGCCCTGTCCCTCAGTATTGTCTCCTCCTCTCCTGTCCTCCATCCATGTGCACCCCAGCCCTGTCCCTCAGTATTGTCTCCTCCTCTCATGTCCTCCATGTGCACCCCCCGCCCTGTCCCTCAGTATTGTCTCCTCCTCTCATGTCCTCCATCCATGTGCACCCCCCGCCCTGTCCCTCAGTATTGTCTCCTCCTCTCATGTCCTCCATCCATGTACACCCCCCGCCCTGTCCCTCAGTATTGTCTTCTCCTCTCATGTCCTCCATCCATGTGCACCCCCCCGCCCTGTCCCTCAGTATTGTCTCCTCCTCTCATGTCCTCCATCCATGTACACCCCCCGC
Organism: Engystomops pustulosus; assembly: GCF_040894005.1. Classification (NCBI taxonomy): domain Eukaryota; kingdom Metazoa; phylum Chordata; class Amphibia; order Anura; family Leptodactylidae; genus Engystomops; species Engystomops pustulosus. The sequence continues at coordinate 210,964,458 of NC_092414.1, forward strand.
CCTGTCCCTCAGTATTGTCTCCTCCTCTCATGTCCTCCATCCATGTGCACCCCCGCCCTGTCCCTCAGTATTGTCTCCTCCTCTCATGTCCTCCATCCATGTACACCCCCCGCCCTGTCCCTCAGTATTGTCTCCTCCTCTCATGTCCTCCATCCATGTGCACCCCCCGCCCTGTCCCTCAGTATTGTCTCCTCCTCTCATGTCCTCCATCCATGTGCACCCCCCGCCCTGTCCCTCAGTATTGTCTTCTTCTCTCATGTCCTCCATCCATGTGCACCCCCCCGCCCTGTCCCTCAGTATTGTCTTCTTCTCTCATGTCCTCCATCCATGTGCACCCCCCGCCCTGTCCCTCAGTATTGTCTCCTCCTCTCATGTCCTCCATCCATGTGCACCCCCCGCCCTGTCCCTCAGTATTGTCTCCTCCTCTCATGTCCTCCATCCATGTGCACCCCCCGCCCTGTCCCTCAGTATTGTCTTCTCCTCTCATGTCCTCCATCCATGTGCACCCCCCCGCCCTGTCCCTCAGTATTGTCTTCTTCTCTCATGTCCTCCATCCATGTGCACCCCCCCGCCCTGTCCCTCAGTATTGTCTTCTTCTCTCATGTCCTCCATCCATGTGCACCCCCCGCCCTGTCCCTCAGTATTGTCTCCTCCTCTCATGTCCTCCATCCATGTGCACCCCCCGCCCTGTCCCTCAGTATTGTCTTCTCCTCTCATGTCCTCCATCCATGTGCACCCCCCGCCCTGTCCCTCAGTATTGTCTCCTCCTCTCATGTCCTCCATCCATGTGCACCCCCGCCCTGTCCCTCAGTATTGTCTTCTCCTCTCATGTCCTCCATACATGTGCACCCCCCGCCCTGTCCCTCAGTATTGTCTTCTCCTCTCATGTCCTCCATCCATGTGCACCCCCCGCCTGTCCCTCAGTATTGTCTCCTCCTCTCATGTCCTCCATCCATGTGCACCCCCCCGCCCTGTCCCTCAGTATTGTCTTCTCCTCTCGTCTGTCCTACTTGTAGACTCCTTGTACAGGCTGTCAGGCTTCAGGCTGTCTGTGATACTTTCCTCTCATGTTCCCCATCTTTGTGGCTCCTCCATATCTTTTAACTCAGTTTTTCCATTTACATTTTTCACCAAGTCTCTTGTATGAAATGAGGCACTACATGTTCTCCAGGCTGGTGGATTCTACACGTCCTCCTTCCTTGTACAGTTGTGTCTTTGTACATGTCCTCTGTTTTAGTTTCTCCACATCTTTCTCCATCCTTGTATATCCTCCACTCCATTCGTAAATTTCTTCCTCCATCCTTTTAGACCCTCAGTCTTTTCATACACTTCTATCCCTGAAGGTTCTCCATGTCTTCTGCACGACCTACCATGTTGTAGTTCCTTCACATCTTCTCACTAATAACTTGCAAAGTTAGGAATTTTTGGCTTTTGGGTGAAATCTGGGGGCCATGTATCTTCACTTTTTCTCTTCTTCTTTTTTTTTTTTTTTTTTGGGGGGGGGGTCCTTTTGGGTGAATTTTTACAACTACACCAGGGTCTTAAGAAGTTTGCTGGTGGGTGCGTCTATTGCCGTGTTCCTAAATGTATCTCTCCAATACATAGGGTTTCTTTGTTTTGAAACTTTAAGAGCAAAATTCACAACAGGTGTTTGAAACCATAGAAATTTTTTGGGCGATGCATGGATCATTTAGAATTGGTAGACAGTCCTCCTCATCATGCTGTTCATATTTTGATAACAAAGGTGACACCTAGCTGATGATCAGAACCAGAACTGGGCCAGTGTGAGGCTTCTTGCAGGATGTTTTAACATGGAAGTGGCCCCTGAGCTCAGAGCACCAGAGAGTCATCAGCGGGTTGTGTCGGAGATACAGAGAGACATAGGAAGGTTGTACCAGAGAGACTGCAGGAGTCACAGAAAAGTTTAGAATTGGGCGTCTGCTTCATTTTGTACCTGGATGAAGATGCCAGACAACGCCAGGCACATGTAAGGAGGCGAGATGCACAGTAAAACATTTGAAACTGTTAACATCCGTGTGGTCTGCGCCCCAGCCCCCCACCCACCCCCAGGCACAGGGTCATTGCCTTGTCTGGATGAGGTGAGTGCTGTTCACTTCAGTCAATTTAAGCTGAGCAGAAAAGATGAGCACCGGTGTCACCAGACAAGTCCTTGGTGGTACAGTACAGGCAGGTGTGTACAAAGACCTGTCCTACACTTTGGTCCGGTGACTGCCTGTACTTTCACAATCTGTGTAACGCCAGTAATTCAGTCATTGTGCCGCTGTATGAACTTCACAGGCCTAATGTCATCTTCATGAAGGTCATCGAGGTCCCATCATTATGGAATGGCTTCTGAGGACCTCGCCTGGAGTCTCCTGCGCTTTCTCCAGACCTTCGTCCTATTGGAAAGTAATGGGATCAACTGCTGTGTGGAGGCTCGTAGCTCTGCACCCCAATAAAGAGCAGGATGGCACCTCAGCAGATGATTAGTCGACTTGTGCATCTGTGGTGGATGATATTTCAGTAAATGGAGATGAGGTCACATGACATGCTGCATACACATGAAAGCTGAATATTCCTAACTCTGTAGTGATGTCTGCTTCATCCTGGCAGGTTCCTCACATCTTCTCTCATGTCCTCCCTCCTCACTTTTCCTTCACCTCCTTATTCCTTCTTGACCCTCGGATCTTCAATGCATGAAGGTGTCCTGCACACATGACCCTCCTCCTGTCTTCTTCTTGTACATTCTTCCTCCTTGGAGCTTCTCACTTCCTCCTTCCTTGCTGGGTGTCTTCTTGTGCTTTCCTCGTAGAGATTGTGTCATCCTCACAAATGCTCTCTCCATCTTCATTTATGCTCGAATTCTTTACTATGAGAACTGTCAATCTTTGGAATAGCCTGCCTCAGGCGCTGGTCACAGCAGGGACAGCAGAGAGCTTCAAGAAGGGTCTAGATGCCTTTTTATACCTAAATAACATTGATGGTTATGAATTTTTCCCATAAATCCCTTCCTCATCCAACCCCTTCCTTTCCTTGGGTGATGGACAAGTGTCTATATGTAGTTTTTCCATGTGGTCTTCTCGTGCACGTGCCGTCTCATTGACCATGTCTTCTCTTCTCCAGCCCCAAGCCTCCCACCAAGCTGTACGGTCTTTACGAGCAGGTGTCTTATAACTGCTTCATCGCGGCGGCCATCTACGTCCTCCTGGGCGGCTTCTCCTTCTGCCAGGTGCGGCTGAACAAGAGGAAGGAGTACATGGTGCGCTGAGCGGCCACCACCTCCAGGACTGTGTGATGAAGATGATCCTTCACCTCCACATTTCGTCTCCCCCCATGCCCTCCCTGTAGACCATCAGCACCAGGACTCCCATCATCTTCACGTTGTCCTCTCACGTCCTGCCGGCGTTGTGTAACCCTGAGCAGATGTCTCCAGCTGCTGCAAGGACTGATACTACATTCCTGAGACCACCCTAAGCCCCGGCCCCTCCGCTGTGTCGTCCTCCTTCCTCTCTTCTTGATGTTCTTTTGAGATGTTATTTAAGATGTAAATGTTAATAAAGTGATGAAAGTTGTGTGATATAAAGTGGACGACCCCCTAGTGCCTTCACAGACCCCCGGAAATACTCTGTGCTCCAGGAACCTTCTCCTCCCCTGGTGTATATGCAGCTTGTACCTATCGTTACAGGAGCGAGAGGTCATTGCCTCTCCTGATATACCCCTCCCCTCCATCTGTATTCCTAGTATACAGACACAGCGCAATGCTTAAACACTATGTGCTGCTGTAGAACCTTTTCCTCCTCCTTGTCTCTTCCCCACCTATCATAGGCTCACACACATTATCACATGACTACAGTCATGGCCATAAGTTGTGAGAATGATACAAATGGTAATTGTTACAAAGTCTCCGGCATCAGGTTTTATAATGGCAATTTGCATATACTCCAGAATGTTATAAAGAGGGATCAGCTTAACAGCAATTAAATGCAAAGTCAATATTTGCCTAGAAAATGAACTTTTTCCCCCAAAACACATTTTAACTTCATTGCAGGCGCCTTAATAGGAGCAGCTGCCATGGGGTCAGTGATGTCTCCAGTAACACAGGTGCAGGTGCTGGTGGGGACAGGGCTGGAGATCAATCTGTCAGGATTAAGTAAGAATCACACCACTGGACACTATAAAAGGAGGCTGGTGCTTGGCATCATTGTTTCTCTTCTGTTACCCATGGTTATCTCTAAAGAAACACGTGCAGTCATCACTGTACTGCGCAAAACTGACCTAACAGGGAAGAGTATTGCAGCTAGAAAGATTGCTCCTCAGTCACCAATCTATCGCATCATCAAGGAATTCAAGGAGAGAGGCTCCATTGTTACCAAAAAGGCTCCAGGCGCCCAAGAGGGACCAGTAAGCGCCAGGAGCGTCTCTTACAAGTGTTTCAGCTTGGGGAATCGGCTCCCAGCAGTGCAGAGCTTGCTCAGGAATGGCAGCAGGCAGGCGTGAGGCATCTGCACGCACTGTGACACTGCGGAGACTCCTGGAGCAAGGCCTGGTGTCCAGGAGGGCAGCAAAGAAGCCACTTCTCTCCAGAAAACCATCAGGGACAGACTGATATTCTGCAAAAGGTCCAGGGAGTGGACTATGGAGGATCGGGGGAAAGACATTTTCTCTGATGAATCCCCTTTCAGATTGTTTGGAACATCTGGAAATCAGCTTGTTGGGAGAAGACAAGGTGAGCGAAACCCGCAAGTCTTGTCTCATGCCAACTGTAAAGCCTCCTGCAGCCATTCATGTGTGGGGCGGCTTCTCAGCCAAGGGAATCGGCTCTCTCACAGTCTTGCCTAAAAACACATCCATGAATAAAGAATGGGACCAGAATGTCCTCCAAGAGCAACTTCTCCCGACTGTCCAGGAGCAGTTTGGTGATCTACAATGCCTCCTCCAGCATGATGGAGCACCTGCCATAAAGCAAAGGGGAGAACTAAATGTCTCCAGGAACAGAACACAGAGATTCTGGGTCCATGGCCTGGAAACTCCCCAGATCTTATCCCATTGAGAACTTGTGGTCAATCATCAAGAGACGGACAAACAAAAACCAACACATTGTGACAGAATGCAGCAGTGATTGTGCAGGAATGGACGGCGATCAGTCAGGATCTGGTGCAGGAGGTGAGTGAGAGCTGCCAGGGAGAATTGCAGAGGTCCTGAAGAAGAAGGAGAGGTCCTGCAGATACTGACTCGCTGCAGTAACTCCTCCTACCTGACAATAAAAGCCTCTGCTCCCCATAATATGACTGCACTTGTATCTCTGTATGTGATAAACATCTGACAGACCAGAGGGACACATCATGTGACAAGAGAAGATTTGTGTCATTCTCAAAACTGTAGGCCTGCACATAATCCAAACCCTCATTTGCTTAAATCCTCTGTGCTGCTGGGATTCCCCTCTCATTCGTGTCTCTCCCTTGCAGTCCTGCACGCATTGTGAGCGCCGTTACTGGATTAGTGCACTCATCTTCTGAAATACTCTGTGCTGCTGTAACAGCCTGAACATGACATTACACTGGTGACAACCATCTAATTAAGCAACGGTTAGGACCACGACTCCTATGCTCCAGAGGCCGGTTGGGAGTTGTAGTTCAGATTATTCTGTAGTTGGCTGCCGCCTCTGGGAGAAGAAACACACCCGTATGGTTGAGTTAAAGGGTCTTATAACTCTGTCTTAAAGGCAAAGGGCCACTAGTCTCCCTGATCTAGTGCCGGACACCAGCAGGGGGCGCCAGGTAATAGGAATCCATACACAGTGTCAGTCTGCAGTGCTGCCCCTAAAGAATTGGACCTGGGACTCCTCGGCTGTCACTGAGGTTGTGCTGCTCTTGTATTACTTGTATTGACTATATGTTCATCAAGATCCGCCTGTTTCATGAATATAATGCAAGAAGAATTACAGTAAAGACTGACACAGGATCTGGCTGAGGCTCATCTGGACCATATATCGGAGTCTCCGTACCACGGCAGGTGCACTGTTGTTGTTCTAGGGACTGATGTAGCAGAGCTGACGGCTCCTGGAATGTTCTATTATAAATCGCACTAATTTAACCACAGGTCAATGTACAAGTACAAAAAACGTAGAAATTCCAAAAAAACAAAGACAAACCACATAACACACTCAGCACTGCTACATCCACACACACATGCGCAAAGCCACGAATCAGCGCACAGCATGCAGCAGCCAATAGCATCGCAGCAATGGAGGGAGAAGGAACCAATAGAAGAGAAGTATGGGCGGGATATTCGCGTGTGAGTGACATGCAGCTGCAGCCTATCGCAGCTAGAGATGAGTGTGGGCGGGCTCAGCATTTTGTTAGATCGTCAGTAGAAGGAACCAATTAGAGCGCGGCACTGCTGAGCGCACAGCGAATAGGAGGCGGGAAAGAGCAGGAAACCGGGACGGCATCACAGCGGCGGCGGCGGAGGGACGGCTGCGGCTGGGCGGGGAGCTAGCGGTGGAGAGCTGGGCGCTACTGCACATCCCCGCCGCATACATCTGGAGCCATGACGTCAGCATCGACTAAGGTACCCGGGGAAGTGCACTGGATCTCTGATTGGCGGGCGGAGTCACGTGATCAGCTGCGGCTCAGCAATGCATGGCGGGAAATGTAGTTTTATATAGGCAGCGGTCATAAACCAATCATGTCTGCTCCAGTGCCCGGCGCTGTGGAACATGTTGGCGCTATACTCACATTATTAGGAAAATTTGCGAATTCTAGGACCTGTAGCTTCACATCTGACTTTGTAGCCCAGCACTGCCATTCCCAGCTTCATGTGACCTGTTGGGACTTGTAGTTCCACGCCAACCAATTCTGAAACACTACCAGGGGCACTTCCTCATAGATCCAGGCACCGTGACCGTGATAATCTTCTTATATTTATTACCCATGGCCTCCTGCCTTCTAAAATCAACTTTTAAAATCATGCTAATGAACTGGAAGGGCTCTGGGGGTGTTACCAGAGCCCCCTCCCAGCTGTAGCGTCAGAGGTTGTACCTTCCTTTCCACTGTATGTGATCACAACGGGAAGGGGGAGAGGGCAAGTGCTGACGGAGCAAATGGAGAGACAGTGTAACAGTCTGTGAAGCTGCAGCATGGAGTGGCTCTGGTAACAACCCCAGATTAGAATAATTGTAAAAGTTGATTTTAGATGCAAGGATTACCGCAGTCCCGGATCTATGAGTAATGCCCCTGATTTATTCATGCTTTGATTTAGTACTTTTTATAATCGAGGATTTTCTCCATTTTCCAGGTCGGGGAAATCTTCTCAGCCGCTGGCGCTGCCTTCACCAAGCTGGGAGAGCTCACCATGCAGCTCCACCCCGTCACCGACTCCTCGCCCGCAGGGTAACTGCCATCTTGTGCCAGCCTTTAGTTACATGATAGACCAGATCAGGACCTAAAGATGACCTTTCACCCCGCACACGCCTGGAGATTAGCATATACCAGGATGTAGGGGCAGCTACACAGGTGCAGGGGAAATTTTTCTTCCCAGCTCCCACAGTTGCTGAGATATACAATGGAAGTATCTGACCATTGTTATCCTCTGCACTGTCATAGAGGAGGAGCTGGTAGAAGATTAGCATAACACACGCCCCCTCCTCTGCTCCAGCTCCTCCTCTCTAACAGAGGAGAGGATTACAATGGTCTGATACTGGGACTAATATCTCCACATCCGTCGGGGCTAAAAAAGTAAATTGTGTGTGAGAAATGTGTAATCTGACCTTCGTGTATCTCGTTATTAGCAGCAGGACTGTGGTACATGGTTTTATATTCCAGGATTGTAGCTTCTTGGTGTGCGTCCTCACACTGCTGTGCTCTGCACACTTGGCTCCACACCACATCCCCCTTGCTTTTAGTGACTGCTGTAGTATTCAATGAGGACTGGTGCATGACATAGAGAGAGCACAGCAGTGTGAGGACACGCCCCCAGTGCACTCAGAGCAGCTACAATCCTGGAATAGCTAAAAGATTCTTTGTATCGTGTTAACAAATGGTTAATTAGTTATTAAACCTGTGATGGGGAACAACCATCAATGTGCGGAGAAGAGGAAACAGACGTAGTTACTATTTTACCACTTCCATAGTGATTGATCTAGTACAACACCCGAAGGAGGCGCCGCCGTGCCGGAGGTCTCTATGGGGGGGGGGGGGGCGCTGCCGTGCCGGAGGTCTCTATAGGGGGGGGGGGCTGCCGTGCCGGAGGTCTCTATAGGGGGGGCGCTGCTCTGCCGGAGGTCTCTCTATAGGGGGGGTGCAGCCCTGCGGGGGTCTCTTTATGGGGGGGGCGCTGCTCTGCCGGAGGTCTCTGTAGGGGGGAGGCGCTGCTCTGCGGAGGTCTCTCTAAGGGGGGGGGGGGCGCTGCCGTGCCGGAGGTCTCTATAGGGGGGGTGCAGCCCTGCGGGGGTCTCTTTATGGGGGGGGCGCTGCTCTGCCGGAGGTCTCTGTAGGGGGGAGGCGCTGCTCTGCGGAGGTCTCTCTAAGGGGGGGGGGGGGCACCGCCCTGCCGTAGGTCTCTCTAGGGGAGGGTGCAGCCCTGCCGGAGGTCTCTCTATAGGGGGCGCCGCCCTGCCGGGGGTCTCACTATGGGGGCGCCGCCCTGCCGGAGGTCTCACTATGGGGGCGCCGCCCTGCCGGAGGTCTCACTATAGGGGGGCGCCGCCCTGCCGGAGGTCTCTATAGGGGAGGGTGCAGCCCTGCCGGAGGTCTCTCTATAGGGGGCGCCGCCCTGCCGGGGGTCTCACTATGGGGGCGCCGCCCTGCCGGGGGTCTCACTATGGGGGCGCCGCCCTGCCGGAGGTCTCACTATGGGGGCGCCGCCCTTCCGGAGGTCTCACTATGGGGGCGCCGCCCTTCCGGAGGTCTCACTATGGGGGCGCCGCCCTGCCGGAGGTCTCACTATGGGGGCGCCGCCCTGCCGGAGGTCTCTCTATGGGGGCGCTGCCCTGCCGGGGGTCTCTCTAGGGGAGGGTGCAGCCCTGCCGGGGGTCTCTCTATAGGGGGCGCCGCCCTGCCGGGGGTCTCTCTAGGGGAGGGTGCAGCCCTGCCGGAGGTCTCTCTATAGGGGGCGCTGCCCTGCCGGGGGTCTCTCTATGGGGGCGCCGCCCTGCCGGGGGTCTCTCTATGGGGGCGCCGCCCTGCCGGGGGTCTCTCTATGGGGGCGCCGCCCTGCCGGGGATCTCTCTATGGGGGCGCCGCCCTGCCGGGGATCTCTCTATGGGGGCGCCGCCCTGCCGGGGGTCTCTCTATGGGGGTGCCGCCCTGCCGGGGATCTCTCTATGGGGGCGCCGCCCTGCCGGGGGTCTCTCTATGGGGGTGCCGCCCTGCCGGGGATCTCTCTATGGGGGCGCCGCCCTGCCGGGGATCTCTCTATGGGGGCGCCGCCCTGCCGGGGGTCTCTCTATGGGGGTGCCGCCCTGCCGGGGATCTCTCTATGGGGGTGCCGCCCTGCCGGGGATCTCTCTATGGGGGCGCCGCCCTGCCGGGGGGCTCTTATTAAATCTCAGAGAGATGTAGGGACAAACTGAGCGTAGGGAGCCATTCAGTGCACAGCAGTGTGAGGATGTGCCCACAGCTACAATCCTGGAATATAAATTCATGTTTTACAGTCCTGCTGCTACTAACGTACAAGGTCTGATGACACATCTCTCCAGGGATGATGCCTAACACTGTAGGGTCACACCTGATGCTATCAGCCTAGGGGTGTGATGAGTTTTGCACTGGAGGAAGATGAGGATGGTCTCATGCTTCACCCTCTGCCTCTTCTCCGCTCTCACCTCGCTCTCCCCTTGTGTCTCCCTAGGGCGCGCTGGACTGACACTGAGATTCAGATGTTACATGCGGCCGTCAGACGCTTCGGGGAGGACTTAAATCAGATCAGCTCAATAATCAAGGAGAGGACAGTGTAAGGAGAGGGGCGCGGGGTGTAGGATAAGACCCTCCTCAGACCTGCACCCAAATCTTACCCAGAACTCTCATAACTCTGGTCCCTCTGGTCTCCTCTAGAGCTCAACTCAAGTTTGCCGTGAAACGGAAGATCTACGATGACAACGGGGTCCCCCTGTCTTCCGATTCCCCCAAGAAAGTCATGAAGAAAGTTGTCACTGTGCCCATGTCCGTGCCCGCGGCTCCGGCGGTCGGAGGGACGAGTCTTCCGGAGGGATCTCAGGGCGCCATGAGGAAGCGCAAGTCGTCCGGTGAGTGGGAGGAGGAAGGGACATTTGGGGGGGGGGGTAATAAGAACGTGGGTCTGACCTCGTCACCCTGTCTGCCCGCAGATGTTACCCTCAGTGCCTTGAATGACTCAGATGCCAACAGCGACCTGGTGGACATCGAGGGGCTGGGAGACCGCAGCTCGGTGAAGAAACTCAACTTTGATCAGGGTGCGACATTCACATAAGAGATGGATCAATGAGTGAGGGGCAGTTACTGGTGGGAACTGGGTCCACAAGGGTTAAAATGTGAAGGTGCCCCTGTCCTCCTATTATATCCCTCCATCCCTATCTCCTTTACCTCCCCCTGGACCTTCCTCTCCTGTCATCACCCCCAACCACTCCTGGGCTACAACCAGAACCCTCACCCCACCAGGCCGAGGTCTTCTACTGGTCCCCCACCTCCCTATAGTCTGATAGGACCCGACTGCCACCGGGTTCTTGGGATTATGAGGTTTGGACTTGTGTTCTTTATACCATGACCAGTCCTGTTCTCTGTTCCTTCCTAACAGACCCTGCTCTCCCTCTATCCCAGCTGGATTCACTCCTTCTAGTCCTTGCTCTCCTCTTTCTCCCATTCAGTCATAACACTTTTTCCCTCTGACCCAGCTGGACACGTATCTCCTTCCAGACCTCGCTCCCCTCTCTTCCCTCTTATCAGACGCTTCTCTTTCTCTCTGACTCTGAAATGGGAACTCTTCCCCTCTATCCCAACTGGAACTATATGTTCTTCCAGTTTGTCTCTGTCTCCTTCCTATCCTTCTGTCCCAGCTGGACCCATATGTCCTTCCAGACCATGGTTTTTCTCTCTCCTCCCTCCTATCCCTCTGTCCCATATGGACCTGTATGTCCTTCTTTCTCTGCTCACTCTTTCTCCCATTCAGACCTTTCGCACTCTGACCCACCTGGACTCATAACTTCTGCAGGACTTTTGTCTCCTTTTCCTTATTCCTCCACATGGTCTCTCCCGTTGCACCATCCAAACCAATCTCTCTCCTCCCATCATGCCCCTGGGATCTCCTCCTATGTTATTTTACTTTGACCTGGTCCTTTTGCCAGACCTCATTCCCATTCCTTTGATTCCTCGCTCCCTCTCTCCCCTCCCACCTGACCCCTTCCATGACTCTCTCCTCCCACCTGACCCCTTCCATGACTCCCTCCTCCCACCTGACCCCTTCCATGACTCCCTCCTCCCACCTGACCCCTTCCATGACTCCCTCCTCCCACCTGACCCCTTCCATGACTCCCTCCTCCCACCTGACCCCTTCCATGACTCCCTCCTCCCACCTGACCCCTTCCATGACTCCCTCCTCCCACCTGACCCCTTCCATGACTCCCTCCTCCCACCTGACCCCTTCCATGACTCTCTCCTCCCACCTGACCCCTTCCATGACTCTCTCCTCCCACCTGACCCCCTCCATGACTCCCTCCTCCCACCTGACCCCTTCCATGACTCCCTCCTCCCACCTGACCCCTTCCATGACTCCCTCCTCCCACCTGACCCCTTCCATGACTCTCTCCTCCCACCTGACCCCTTCCATGACTCCCTCCTCCCACCTGACCCCTTCCATGACTCCCTCCTCCCACCTGACCCCTTCCATGACTCCCTCCTCCCACCTGACCCCTTCCATGACTCTCTCCTCCCACCTGACCCCTTCCATGACTCTCTCCTCCCACCTGACCCCCTCCATGACTCCCTCCTCCCACCTGACCCCTTCCATGACTCCCTCCTCCCACCTGACCCCTTCCATGACTCTCTCCTCCCACCTGACCCCTTCCATGACTCTCTCCTCCCACCTGACCCCTTCCATGACTCTCTCCTCCCACCTGACCCCCTCCATGACTCCCTCCTCCCACCTGACCCCTTCCATGACTCTTGTACCCACCTCTATCCACGTTTCCCTTCTCCATCTCTCCGTTGCCTCTAATTCTGCTTCCTCTTTGTTCATTGCAGAAAACCTAAACCTGGACTCCAATTTTATCATGAACTCCAGTGACCTCCCGCTGTTATCCCGCTGACCCTGCGCCCTCTCCCCGTGTAAATATATGTCTACACTGAAGACCCCTCCACCTCAGAAGACCGGAGCGCCCCCTGCTGTACCCTCCTCTGCACCTTCACCTGTTAATGAAATTGTGAATTGCAATTTTTTTTTTTTGGTAATAAAATGGTTAAAAATTCCCACACTTTTCGTCTTTCCTCTTGATCCGGTCTGTGAAGTTTCCGTTTCCAACACCCTGAAGCAGCACAAACAGAACTGGCAGCGGATACCGCTATGGGCACTGCCAATATCTGTGTGCTGCTAGAGGGGCAAGGACACTGGCGAGGTCTCTGTCAGCAGAGGAGGATTTGCTGTTGGCATCTGTGCCCTCCTGTGTGCCAGTCACACATCCAGCAAGACTGTAACCGCCCCGTGTTATGAAGTACTTGGCAGGGTGATGCCCGAGGGCTAATACGCAGCACAAATACCAGTCATTATAGTAAGGCTGGCACATGTGACTGGAAAACACTGGCATTTATACTGGTATTAAAAGCCGCTGGTACCACCTTCTATATATAGCACCGCATTATCTGGCAGCTGCACCACCTGAACCTGATAAATAGGTAAAATTGGAAAACAATTTGATAAATTGGACCCCAGGCGTTGATCATGTCACCAGTTGCAGTGGTGGGCACAGTACAGACATGAAGAAGTAGTGGGCACGGTACAGACATGATGAAATGGTGGGCACAATAAAGATATGCTGCAGTGGCCACAGTACAAACGTGATGAAGTAGTGGGCACGGTACAGATTTGTTGCAGTGGTGGGCACGACAGATGTGCTACAGTAGTGGGCACGGTACAAACATGCTGCAGTGGTGGGCAATGTACAGGCGTGATGCAGTGGTGGGCACTACAGATGTTCTGCAGTAGTGGGCATGATACAGGTGTGCTGCAGTATTGGGCACGACACAGATGTCCTGCAATGGTGGGCACGGTACAGACGTGCTGCAGGAGTGGGCACTGTACAGACATGCTGCAGGAGTGGGCACTGTACAGACATGCTGCAGGAGTGGGCACTGTACAGACATGCTGCAGGAGTGGGCACTGTACAGACATGCTGCAGGAGTGGGCACTGTACAGACATGCCGCAGTGGGCACGGCCCCTGGATGCAGCTCCGCATGGTGGACGTGTGGGGCTCCATGTTAATAACATTAAGAAAAATCGCCCATTCCGAATTTGTGCCACCCGAACAAGGGGAGTAAAAAAAAAATCATTGTAAGCTCCACGACCCGGGATGCCAACCATTCACATTGCCAGCGAAATTGAAAGAAAGGGGTAGAGGGTAGAGACAAGAGAAGGACAAAGGAGCTGACCCATGCCCAGACCTTACCCCTCGTGTCTACATACAGCACCTTCCTTTTAACATCTTACTTGCAAAATCTCACCCGTCCGCCCCCCTTCCGGCCTCTTTTGCTCACTTACCTTTTTTTTTTCGTGTAACACCCCCAGGTGTGTAATTAATTTTTGGAGATTTGCTACCCACAGCTTTTTTTTTTTTTATATTCTCCCTCAACCCCCCCTCTCCCTCTGCGCATCCTCTCTCTGAGACACATCAGACAGGCACCCATAGCTTTCTCGCACTCTCTGTTGCACCCCAATATTTAGGTGGTATCGGCTTCGGGGGGCAGCTCAGGGCGTCTCCCTCGACCCCCTCACCCTGTGGAAAGAAGTTGCGTCCAAGACGAGCGCTCTCTCTCCCTTTCTGTCTTTCCCAGCAGAAAACTCTCTTCTCTCCCCCCGCACAACTTTCTACACTTAATTCAAATACGTTTCAGGCGGCAGAAAAATCTCAAAAAATTTGGGGGCGCAGGCGAAGGGGGGAGGGGTACTGGAGCCAAATTTGGGGGCTCTGGGACAAACAGGGTGCGAGATAAAAATAGGGAAAAGAGGGGAATGTTTGAGGCCCGAAGTTAACTAGTCTGACTCGTGTTTTGACTTTGTGCCAAGATAGAACTGGAAGACGAGAACGAAGGGAGGGAGAGGAGCGCGGATCAGGAGCAGGAGAGAAAAGTTGGGAAGAAAAAAAAAAAAAAAGAGTTTTGGCCGAGAGGAAAGCAAAGGAAAAGGAACAGAGAGGAGAAAAATAGAGGATGCAAACACAAACAATAACATAAAACTACATTATATCTACACAAAGCAATAAAAGAATATAAAAGTACAATAAAAAAAATTTTTGGACTGTAGCCAAAAACGGTAATAAAAATTTATGAAAGCAAAAGGAAGGAGGAAGTGTTCAATATATGTAATCCTAAAGTGACAATACTGTTATATGGTTGAAGTACATGAAAAAAATCTCTCTCTCTATATATATTGATAATAGGAAAGCTTTGATGTTTGAAATATCATTTGAAATCCTTGAAAAAGATTTTATTAACTTGGAAAGAAAAGCTGTAAACTTCTCGTAATTAGTTCAATTATGTCTTCCTATGTACAAGAATATAACTACTATAATACTGCCCCCTATGTACACGAATATAAATACTATAATACTGCCTCCTATGTACAAGAATATAACTACTATAATACTGCCCCTATGTACAGGAATATAACTACTATAATACTGCCCCCTATGTACAAGAATATAACTACTATAATACTGCCCCCTATGTACAGGAATATAACTACTATAATACTGCTCCCTATGTACAAGAATATAACTACTATAATACTGCCCCCTATGTACAAGAATATAACTACTATAATACTGCCCCCTATGTACACGAATATAACTACTATAATACTGCCCCCTATGTACAAGAATATAACTACTATAATACTGTCCCCTATGTACAAGAATATAACTACTATAATACTGCCCCTATGTACAGGAATATAACTACTATAATACTGCCCCCTATGTACAAGTATATAACTACTATAATACTGCCCCCTATGTACAAGAATATAACTACTATAATACTGCCCCCTATGTACAGGAATATAACTACTATTATACTGCCCCCTATGTACAAGAATATAACTACTATAATACTGCCCCTATGTACAAGAATATAACTACTATAATACTGCCCCCTATGTACAGGAATATAACTACTATAATACTGTCCCCTATGTACAAGAATATAACTACTATAATACTGCCCCTATGTACAGGAATATAACTACTATAATACCGCCCCCTATGTACAGGAATATAACTACTATAATACTGCCCCTATGTACAAGAATATAACTACTATAATACTGCCCCTATGTACAAAAATATAACTACTATAATACTGCCCCCTATGTACAGGAATATAACTACTATAATACTGCCCCCTATGTACAAGAATATAACTACTATAATACTGCCTCCTATGTACAAGAATATAACTACTATAATACTGCCCCCTATGTACAAGAATATAACTACTATAATACTGCCCCCCATGTACAAGAATATAACTACTATAATACTGCCCCCTATGTACAAGAATATAACTACTATAATACTGCCCCCTATGTACAAGAATATAACTACTATAATACTGCCCCCTATGTATAAGAATATAACTTCTATAATACTGCCCCCTATGTACAGGAATATGACTACTATAATACTGTCCCCTATGTACAAGAACATAACTACTATAATACTGCCCCCTATGTACAAGAATATAACTACTATAATACTGCCCCCTATGTACAAGAATATAACTACTATAATACTGCCCCCTATGTACAAGAATATAACTACTATAATACTGCCCCCTATGTACAGGAATATAACTACTATAATACTGTCCCCTATGTACAAGAACATAACTACTATAATAATACTGCCCCCTATGTACAAGAATATAACTACTATAATACTGCCCCCTATGTACAGGAATATAACTACTATATTACTGCCCCCTATGTACAGGAATATAACTACTATAATACTGCCCCCTATGTACAAGAATATAACTACTATAATACTGCCCCCTATGTACAGGAATATAACTACTATAATACTGCCCCCTATGTACAAGAATATAACTACTATAATACTGCCCCCTATGTACAGGAATATAACTACTATAATACTGTCCCCTATGTACAAGAACATAACTACTATAATACTGCCCCCTATGTACAAGAATATAACTACTACAATACTGCCCCCTATGTACAGGAATATAACTACTATAATACTGCCCCCTATGCACAGGAATATAACTACTATAATATTGTCCCCTATGTACAAGAACATAACTACTATAATACTGCCCCCTATGTACAAGAATATAACTACTATAATACTGCCCCCTATGTACAAGAATATAACTACTATAATACTGCCCCCTATGTACAAGAATATAACTACTATAATACTGCCCCCTATGTACAGGAATATAACTACTATAATACTGCCCCCTATGTACAAGAATATAACTACTATATTACTGCCCCCTATGTACAAGAATATAACTACAATAATACTGCCCCCTATGTACAGGAATATAACTACTATAAAACTGCCCCCTATGTACAAGAATATAACTACTATAATACTGCCCCCTATGTACAGGGATATAACTACTATAATACTGCCCCCTATGTACAAGAATATAACTACTATAATACTGCCCCCTATGTACAAGAATATAACTACTATAATACTGCCCCCTATGTACAAGAATATAACTACTATAATACTGCCGCCTATGTACAGGAATATAACTACTATAATACTGCCCTCTATGTACAAGAATATAACTACTATAATACTGCCCCCTATGTACAAGAATATAACTGCTATAATACTGCACCCTATGTACAAGAATATAACTACTATAATACTGCCCCCTATGTACAAGAATATAACTACTATAATACTGCCCCCTATGTACAAGAATATAACTACTATAATACTGCCCCCTATGTACAAGAATATAACTACTATAATACTGCCCCCTATGTACAAGAATATAACTACTATAATACTGCCCCCTTTGTACAAGAATATAACTACTATAATACTGCCCCTATGTACAAGAATATAACTACTATAATACTGCCCCCTATGTACAAGAATATAACTACTATAATACTGCCCCCTATGTACAAGAATATAACTACTATAATACTGCCCCCTATGTACAAGAATATAACTACTATAATACTGCCCCCTATGTACAAGAATATAACTACTATAATACTGCCCCCTATGTACAGGAATATAACTACTATAATACTGCCCCCTATGTACAGGAATATAACTACTATAATACTGCCCCCTATGTACAAGAATATAACTACTATATTACTGCCCCTATGTACAAGAATATAACTACTATAATACTGTCCCCTATGTACAGGAATATAACTACTATAATTCTGCCACCTATGTACAAGAATATAACTACTATAATACTGCCCCCTATGTACAAGAATATAACTACTATAATACTGCCCTCTATGTACAAGAATATAACTACTATAATACTGCCCCCCATGTACAAGAATATAACTACTATAATACTGCTCCCTATGTACAAGAATATAACTACTATAATACTGCCCCCTATGTACAGTAATATAACTACTATAATACTGCCCCCTATGTACAGGATTATAACTACTATAATACGGCCCCCTTTGTACAAGAATATAACTACTATAATACTGCCCCCTATGTACAAGAATATAACTACTATAATACTGCCCCCTATGTACAAAAATATAACTACTATAATACTGCCCCCTATGTACAAGAATATAACTACTATAATACTGCCCCCTATGTACAAGAATATAACTACTATAATACTGCCCCCTATGTACAAGAATATAACTACTATAATACTGCCCCCTTTGTACAAGAATATAACTACTAGAATACTGCCCCTATGTACAAGAATATAACTACTATAATACTGCCCCCTATGTACAAGAATATAACTACTATAATACTGCCCCCTATGTACAAAAATATAACTACTATAATACTGCCCCCTATGTACAAGAATATAACTACTATAATACTGCCCCCTATGTACAAGAATATAACTACTATAATACTGCCCCCTATGTACAAGAATATAACTACTATAATACTGCCGCCTATGTACAGGAATATAACTACTATAATACTGCCCCCTATGTACAGGAATATAACTACTATAATACTGCCCCCTATGTACAAGAATATAACTGCTATAATACTGCACCCTATTTACAAGAATATAACTACTATAATACTGCCCCCTATGTACAAGAATATAACTACTATAATACTGCCCCCTATGTACAAGAATATAACTACTATAATCCTGCCCCATATGTACAAGAATATAACTACTATAATGCTGCCCCCTATGTACAAGAATATAACTACTATAATACTACCCCCTATGTACAAGAATATAACTACTATAATACTGCCCCCTATGTACAAGAATATAACTACTATAATACTGCCCCCTATGTACAGGAATATAACTACTATAATACTGCCCCCTATGTACAAGCATATAACTACTATATTACTGCCCCCTATGCACAAGAATATAACTACAATAATACTGCCCCCTATGTACAGGAATATAACTACTATAAAACTGCCCCCTATGTACAAGAATATAACTACTATAATACTGCCCCCTATGTACAGGGATATAACTACTATAATACTGCCCCCTATGTACAAGAATATAACTACTATAATACTGCCCCCTATGTACAAGAATATAACTACTATAATACTGCCCCCTATGTACAAGAATATAACTACTATAATACTGCCGCCTATGTACAGGAATATAACTACTATAATACTGCCCTCTATGTACAAGAATATAACTACTATAATACTGCCCCCTATGTACAAGAATATAACTGCTATAATACTGCCCCCTATGTACAAGAATATAACTACTATAATACTGCCCCCTATGTACAAGAATATAACTACTATAATACTGCCCCCTATGTACAAGAATATAACTACTATAATACTGCCCCCTATGTACAAGAATATAACTACTATAATACTGCCCCCTATGTACAAGAATATAACTACTATAATACTGCCCCCTTTGTACAAGAATATAACTACTATAATACTGCCCCTATGTACAAGAATATAACTACTATAATACTGCCCCCTATGTACAAGAATATAACTACTATAATACTGCCCCCTATGTACAAGAATATAACTACTATAATACTGCCCCCTATGTACAAGAATATAACTACTATAATACTGCCCCCTATGTACAAGAATATAACTACTATAATACTGCCCCCTATGTACAAGAATATAACTACTATAATACTGCCCCCTATGTACAGGAATATAACTACTATAATACTGCCCCCTATGTACAAGAATATAACTACTATATTACTGCCCCTATGTACAAGAATATAACTACTATAATACTGTCCCCTATGTACAGGAATATAACTACTATAATTCTGCCACCTATGTACAAGAATATAACTACTATAATACTGCCCCCTATGTACAAGAATATAACTACTATAATACTGCCCTCTATGTACAAGAATATAACTACTATAATACTGCCCCCCATGTACAAGAATATAACTACTATAATACTGCTCCCTATGTACAAGAATATAACTACTATAATACTGCCCCCTATGTACAGTAATATAACTACTATAATACTGCCCCCTATGTACAGGATTATAACTACTATAATACGGCCCCCTTTGTACAAGAATATAACTACTATAATACTGCCCCCTATGTACAAGAATATAACTACTATAATACTGCCCCCTATGTACAAAAATATAACTACTATAATACTGCCCCCTATGTACAAGAATATAACTACTATAATACTGCCCCCTATGTACAAGAATATAACTACTATAATACTGCCCCCTATGTACAAGAATATAACTACTATAATACTGCCCCCTTTGTACAAGAATATAACTACTAGAATACTGCCCCTATGTACAAGAATATAACTACTATAATACTGCCCCCTATGTACAAGAATATAACTACTATAATACTGCCCCCTATGTACAAAAATATAACTACTATAATACTGCCCCCTATGTACAAGAATATAACTACTATAATACTGCCCCCTATGTACAAGAATATAACTACTATAATACTGCCCCCTATGTACAAGAATATAACTACTATAATACTGCCGCCTATGTACAGGAATATAACTACTATAATACTGCCCCCTATGTACAGGAATATAAATACTATAATACTGCCCCCTATGTACAAGAATATAACTGCTATAATACTGCACCCTATTTACAAGAATATAACTACTATAATACTGCCCCCTATGTACAAGAATATAACTACTATAATACTGCCCCCTATGTACAGGAATATAACTACTATAATACTGCCCCCTATGTACAAGAATATAACTACTATAATCCTGCCCCATATGTACAAGAATATAACTACTATAATGCTGCCCCCTATGTACAAGAATATAACTACTATAATACTGCGTGAGACAGGAACCTGGAGTTACTGACTACAGGGTGGGAAGGCCGTTGGTGTCATGGAGGCCTGGGTTTTGTTGTAGGCCTATGTGGGAGGCCCTTGATGCTAGTGGCATCCCGAGGAGACACAGAGTAGAGCAGAAATCCAACAACTTGTGGTTTAATGGCAGCAGCAAACACCAGGTTGGTAATATCTCCTTCCTTTGGAGGCATCAGAGATGGCCATTGGCCTAGACCAGCATTTTCATGGCAGTATCTCCTATGAATCCCTATTGGCTCTTCACCACCATGATAACAATCCCTGCCGCTCAAGACATAACTCACAAAGAGCCAAAGCCACAAAGACTAAGAAATTCAGACAGAGAGCTAAATTATAATCTTTCTGTTCTGGAACGTTCTGAGGTGCCAGCCAATGAGCCTGCTTGCTATACCTCAGGAAGATACATTTGTATAACCCTTTCAGTATAATGCACATAATGCACATTGTTATGCCCTATTCCTGCCACCTGGTGGTAGTGTTGTGCCATGCAGCCTAACAAGGGGAAGAAGTAGGCAGCTCATTATACCATTAAAGGGGTTTGCCCATGAAAGACAATTTGCAAATCTCAACCCCCTAGTGATGTTTACACATTAAAGATCATTTTAACCCCTTACTTTACAATGTTACTCAGTTTTATTGCTGTTTTAGCTTCTATCACTCAGTGATGGTCAGTGTAAGATTCCAGAGTGTGAGCGGGGACTCTCTAAGCAGACACTTCTTGATTCCTCTGTGCTATAAGATGCTGTGAGCTGACCATGTACTTAGATTATCAGGGTACAGGTTTATCTACACTTTTATTTACCTTCTGAACATTCTACTAGTATCTGACACATAGAAAAAGAGAGATGAGACAGATCAGAGATGGGAGATGATGAGATCCATGAGTTGTAAATTACACATAATACACAAAGCCCTGCTATACACCACCCTCCCCTGGATGCATATGTGTGTAGCGCATATATATACTGTATATATGGAACATATGAGTATTGGAGCTGTTAGTATATATGTGTGTATATGTAATGTATGTGAAACATATACGTGTATTCTCAAGTGTAATGTGCGTGATGGGGGCTGGAGGCAAGAGTTTAGATATATGGGACCCTGATTAATAGTTTACATCGGGGGGCCTCGGAGTCTCTTTAAGCATCTGCTTGCCACTATTTAGCATATCCTTACTTATGTAGATTCTTGTCTTGTAACATTGTATATTAAAATCTCGAGGCCCAGGAACCGGCAGTCCTTTAATTGAGCTCCCCCCAACCTCACCAAATGAATCCACCATTAGATCCACCTCGGTGCTCAACAGCAGTGTTGTAGACAAGAACATATCCAACAAAGCGCCTCCATCCCTTGAGGTTATGCTGTGTTTTTATCACGTTGGCGAAACAGAGCAATTATTTTAGCACTATTACTTTTGACCGTCTGTGCCGAGCTGAAGGCTCTTTTTCGGGTTGTGTACTACAAATCTGGTGAGGAAGCCTCAACTTCAATATCCTTATAAGAAGCTTTGCGTCCCGAGTTTGCAAAAACGTATGAAAAGTGCAGAGTATAAAGTTGATTGGAGCGATGACATAAAAGTCAGTAGACTGGGCTCTGATTGGTTCTAATGGTTCTTGAGAACCACGGGAAGAGGGGGCCAACGGATCCAGAAATAGTAGAATATGAGCTTGGTGGAGGAAGCCGGATGATATGGGTTGGATATGTGACCAGGATGGATGGTGGTCTCAGTGCTGAGCTATATTTGCGGATCCTACAAGATGAGTTACCTCACATCCTCGAGTACTGGGGGTATGAGGAGGAGGACATGGTCGGACAATCACTTGAAGCTGATGAGTTTGGTGTTTGAGTCTCTTTTCTGTGGTGAAGAAGTGGCACAAAATGACTCAATGACAATGAAGTAGTTACTGGATAGGTCCCCACAGTCTTCAGACCTCAACCTAATCCAACACCAGAGAAGAGATGAAGAAACAAATGGATTTGTACCCAAGTGACCAGAAGCCACCAATATGGGGAACATGTGGCAATGAGGCCCTACTAGGGCACATGCTAGTGACACCTCACTGCTGTGTAGGTCTGTATAACAAGCAGTGAGATGGGTATCCATTGTGTCACCTCCTTCAATATTCCCTCTTTCACCCCTGTACATGGATCTGGACTTCGCTGTTACCTGGACACAAGGACACTTCTCTGAAGGTGACATCTGGCACGGGTAGGTCAGAGTATGTGGGATTGTTGAATCAGCCGCTGTACAGGGAGTAGTTGGAGACGTTACATCTCAGGGCCGGGAAGAGTCAGGCAGAATCGGGAATACAGCCTACTGCAGATAGGCAAAGGTCGGAGCTCGGGAAGCCAGATACAGATCAGGGTCTGGTCAGGGCGACAATCATGGGATAGCACTTTTGCTAACGACACATGGCAGCCTATACAGCAGTTGTGTCCTGCTTTACCACTGCATAGGCTGACATCTCATGCTTTGTGCTGTACCATACTGCTACTGCTGGGATTGGGAAGTGTGTCCTACATACCCAAACAAGGGTGAGTAACCAGGCTGTCTGCTGTCATGTCACTACTCACATCCATACATATTGTAGATACTGAGACATTGCCAACACTGCTGGTGATACAGAGCTGAAAACAGGTTGTATACATTGTAGGACACCTTAGTGGTTGTAAACAGTCTAGGACATCATAATGGTTGGATATAGTCTAGGACACCACAATCGTTGGATAAAGTCTAGGACATCATAAGGGTTGGATACAGTGTAGGACACCACAATTGTTGGATAAAGTCTAGGACATCATAATGGTTGGATACAGTGTAGGACACCTTAGTGGTTGTATACAGTCTAGGAGCTTATAGTGGTTGTATGTAGTCTAGGACATGACAGCGGTTGGAAATAGTCCAGACTCAGTATCTACAATGTGTATAGATGTAGGTAACAACATGATTCCTGTTGGTAGCAGACTACCTGCAAAGGAAACCTGTTTTTAGGGCATGTAGGGCAAGGTTCCCAATCCCAGCAGTATGAAATCGAACATGCTGGACAAGTGGTTGGATATGACCTAGGACACGTCAGCGGTTGGATATAGTCTTGGACACCTCAGTGGTGGATACAGTCTAGGCATATAATTGGTTGGATGAAGTCTAGGACATTACAGTGGTTACATATAGTCTAAGACACCTCACTTGTTAAATACAGTCTAGGACAGCTCAGTGGTTGGGTACAGTCTAGGACACCTCAGTGGTTGGATACAGTCTAGGACACTTCAGTGGTGGGATACAGTCTAGGACACTTCAGTGGTGGGATACAGTTGAGGCACATCAGTGGTGGGATACGGTCTAGGACACTTCAGTGGTGGGATACAGTTGAGGACACCTCAGTGGTGGGATACAGTTGAGGACACCTTAGTGGTGGGATACAGTCTAGGACACCTCAGTGGTGGGATACAGTCTAGGACACCTCAGTGGTGGATACAGTCTAGGACACCTCAGTGGTGGGATACAGTTGAGGACACCTCAGTGGTGGGATACGGTCTAGGACACTTCAGTGGTGGGATACAGTTGAGGACACCTCAGTGGTGGGATACAGTTGAGGACACCTTAGTGGTGGGATACAGTCTAGGACACCTCAGTGGTGGGATACAGTCTAGGACACATCAGTGGTGGGATACAGTCTAGGACACCTCAGTGGTTGGATACAGTCTAGGACACTTCAGTGGTGGGATACAGTTGAGGACACCTCAGTGGTGGGATACAGTTGAGGACATCTCAGTGGTGGGATACAGTCTAGAACACCTCAGTGGTGGGATACAGTCTAGGACAGTGATGGCTAACCTATGGCACTGGTGCCAGAGTTGGCACTCGGAGCCCTTTCTGTGGGCACTCCGGCCATCACCAGAGATGACTCCAGGTATCTTCCTGCAGTCCCAGACAGTCCAGGACTTGCTGTGCAAAGGGGTATTTTAAAGTGACAGTTCTACCTGGGACTATTTTCTGCTTTATTGGTGTCCTCAGGTGCTGGTATCAATGAAAGCTGTGACAGAGAAGGGAGTATAAATCACAAATTAAATTTCTGTGTTGGCACTTTGCGATAAATAAGTAGGTCTTTGTTGTAGTTTGGGCACTCGGTCTCTAAAAGGTTTGCCATCACTGGTCTAGGACACCTCAGTGGTGGGATACGGTCTAGGACTTCTCAGTGGTTGGATACAGTCTAGGACACTTCAGTGGTTGGATACAGTCTAGGACACTTCAGTGGTGGGATACAGTTGAGGACACCTCAGTGGTGGGATACAGTTGAGGACACCTCAGTGGTGGGATACAGTCTAGGACACCTCAGTGGTGGGATACAGTTGAGGACACCTCAGTGGTGGGATACAGTCTAGGACACCTCAGTGGTGGGATACAGTCTAGGACACCTCAGTGGTTGGAAACAGTCTAGGACACCTCAGTGGTGGGATACGGTCTAGGACACCTCAGTGGTTGGATACAGTCTAGGACACTTCAGTGGTGGGATGCAGTCTAGGACACCTCAGTGGTGGGATACAGTTGAGGACAACTCAGTGGTGGGATACAGTCTAGGACACCTCAGTGGTGGGATACAGTCTAGGACACTTCAGTGGTTGGATACAGTCTAGGACACTTCAGTGGTGGGATGCAGTCTAGGACACCTCAGTGGTGGGATACAGTTGAGGACACCTCAGTGGTGGGATACAGTCTAGGACACTTCAGTGGTGGGATACAGTCTAGGACACCTCAGTGGTGGGATACAGTTGAGGACACCTCAGTGGTTGGATACAGTCTAGGACACTTCAGTGGTGGGATGCAGTCTAGGACACCTCAGTGGTGGAATACAGTTGAGGACACCTCAGTGGTGGATACAGTCTAGGACACCTCAGTGGTGGGATACAGTCTAGGACATCTCAGTGGTGGATACAGTCTAGGACACCTCAGTGGTGGGATACAGTCTAGGACACCTCAGTGGTGGATACAGTCTAGGACGCCTGAGTGGTGGGATACAGTCTAGGACGCCTGAGTGGTGGGATACAGTCTAGGACACCTCAGTAGTGGATACAGTCTAGGACACCTCAGTGGTGGGATACAGTCTAGGACACCTCAGTGGTGGATACAGTCTAGGACACCTCAGTGGTGGGATACAGTCTAGGACGCCTGAGTGGTAGGATACAGTCTAGGACACCTCAGTGGTGGGATACAGTCTAGGACACCTCAGTGGTGAGATACAGTTGAGGACACCTCAGTGGTGGGATACAGTCTAGGACACCTCAGTGGTGGATACAGTCTAGGACACCTCAGTGGTGGGATACAGTCTAGGACACCTCAGTGGTGGGATACAGTTGAGGACACCTCAGTGGTGGGATACAGTCTAGGACACCTCAGTGGTGGGATACAGTTGAGGACACCTCAGTGGTGGGATACAGTCTAGGACACCTCAGTGGTGGATACAGTCTAGGACACCTCAGTGGTGGGATACAGTTGAGGACACCTCAGTGGTGGGATACAGTCTAGGACACCTCAGTGGTGGGATACAGTCTAGGACACCTCAGTGGTGGGATACAGTCTAGGACACCTCAGTGGTGGGATACAGTCTAGGACACCTCAGTGGTGGGATACAGTCTAGGACACCTCAGTGGTGGGATACAGTCTAGGACACCTCAGTGGTGGGATACAGTTGAGGACACCTCAGTGGTGGAATACAGTCTAGGACACCTCAGTGGTGGATACAGTCTAGGACACCTCAGTGGTGGGATACAGTTGAGGACACCTCAGTGGTGGGATACAGTCTAGGACACCTCAGTGGTGGATACAGTCTAGGACGCTTGAGTGGTGGGATACAGTCTATGAAACCTCAGTGGTGGGATACAGTCTAGGACGCCTGAGTGGTGGGATACAGTCTAGGACACCTCAGTGGTGGGATACAGTCTAGGACACCTCAGTGGTGGAATACAGTCTAGGACACCTCAGTGGCGGGATACATTCTAGGACACCTCAGTGGTGGGATACAGTCTAGGACATCTCAGTGGTGGATAAAGTCTAGGACACCTCAGTGGTGGATACAGTCTAGGACATCTCAGTGGTTGGGTACAGTCTAGGACACCTCAGTGGTGGATACAGTCTAGGACACCTCAGTGGTTGGATATTGTCTAGGACACCTCAGTGGTGGATACAGTCTAGGACACCTCAGTGGTTGGGTACAGTCTAGGACACCTCAGTGGTGGATACAGTCTAGGACACCTCAGTGGTTGGATATTGTCTAGGACACCTCAGTGGTGGGATACAGTCTAGGACATCTCAGTGGTGGATACAGTCTAGGACACCTCAGTGGTGGATACAGTCTAGGATACCTCAGTGGATGGATATTGTCTAGGACACCTCAGTGGTGGATACAGTCTAGGACACCTCAGTGGTGGGATAAAGTCTAGGACATCATAATGGTTGGATACAGTGTAGGACACCTTAGTGGTTGAATATAGTCAACCGTCTCCGTAAGGAGAACTCTTACTTCCCTACCCTAGTCAGAAGCCTCTCACTAAGCCAAACCAGTTCCCTATGCTGTACTGAGGAGACCCAACCAGGTCGAAACAGAATTGTCTGCATTTGGGAATCTGTTCCTTCTGGAATAGATATACTGGTTTGGTTTTAATCCCTCATTCGGCTTCCTGAAGGTCATGCATGATGTCAAGGGAGCTGCCTTACAAGGTAGCTAAAAGAGGTGTTCTTTGTTCTTTATCCCATCCTGGAAAACTTTTTGCATATTGTCCCTAGTGGAGCATCAATAGCTATAAGTCTCCACACGACTAAAGCCTCTGTAAGGAGAACTCTTACTTTCCGACTATAGTCAACCTAATGCATTCCTACCACCAGATCTATTGATCACAGGTAACTTCTGTGGTTAATTTCTGCTACTACAGCTCTCTCCATGTTTCTCCTCTCACCTCTCGTCTCTGCCAGTCTCTCCACTGGTTACCCATCACACAACAAATTCAGCTTAAAATACTAACCATAACTTACAAAGTCGTCCACAACCTTTTCCAAATTTTCTAAAATTTCCAATCTTTATAAGATGTTCTGCTTTGCTCTTCCACTATTGGCTTTCCATGCATCCCTCATACTCTCCACCAAAACGTATCAAACTGTCCCCAACACTATAACATAACAGTGCCAGCACTATAGCTGGCACTGTTATGAGGGCACTGAGGTTGGTACTGATATGAGGGCACTATAGCTGGCACTGTTATGAGGGCACTGAGGTTGGTACTGATATGAGGGCACTATAGCTGGCGGTGCACGTGGTACTGATATAGTGAGGGCACTATAGCTGGCAGTGTTATAAGGGAACACGTGCTGGCAGTGTTATGAGGGCACTATAGCTGGCAGCGCACGTGGTACTGGTATGAGGGCACTATAGCTGGCAGTGTTATGAGGGCACTATAGCTGGCAGTGCACGGGGTACTGATATAATGAGGGCACTATAGCTGGCAGTGTTATGAGGGCACTATAGCTGGCAGTGTTATGAGGGCACTATAGCTGGCAGTGTTATGAGGGCACTATAGCTGGCAGTGTTATAAGGGCACACGTGCTGGCAGTGTTATGAGGGCACTATAGCTGGCAGTGTTATAAGGGCACACGTGCTGGCAGTGTTATGAGGGCACTATAGCTGGCAGTGTTATGAGGGCACTATAGCTGACAGCGTTATAAGGGCACACGTGCTGGCAGTGTTATGAGGGCACTATAGCTGGCAGCGCATGTGGTACTGGTATGAGGGCACTATAGCTGGCACTGTTATGAGGGCACTGAGGTTGGTACTGATATGAGGGCACTATAGCTGGCGGTGCACGTGGTACTGATATAGTGAGGGCACTATAGCTGGCAGTGTTATAAGGGCACACGTGCTGGCAGTGTTATGAGGGCACTATAGCTGGCAGCGCACATGGTACTGGTATGAGGGCACTATAGCTGGCAGTGTTATGAGGGCACTATAGCTGGCAGTGCACGGGTTACTGATATAATGAGGGCACTATAGCTGGCAGTGTTATGAGGGCACTATAGCTGGCAGTGTTATAAGGGCACACGTGCTGGCAGTGTTATGAGGGCACTATAGCTGGCAGCGTTATAAGGGCACACGTGCTGGCAGTGTTATGAGGGCACTATAGCTGACAGTGTTATGAGGGCACTATAGCTGGCAGTGTTATGAGGGCACTATAGCTGGCAGTGTTATGAGGGCACTATAGCTGGCAGCGTTATAAGGGCACACGTGCTGGCAGTGTTATGAGGGCACTATAGCTGGCAGTGTTATGAGGGCACTATAGCTGGCAGCGTTATAAGGGCACACGTGCTGGCAGTGTTATGAGGGCACTATAGCTGGCAGTGTTATGAGGGCACTATAGCTGGCAGCGTTATAAGGGCACACGTACTGGCAGTGTTATGAGGGCACTATAGCTGACAGTGTTATGAGGGCACTATAGCTGGCAGTGTTATGAGGGCACTATAGCTGGCAGCGTTATAAGGGCACACGTGCTGGCAGTGTTATGAGGGCACTATAGCTGGCAGTGTTATGAGGGCACTATAGCTGGCAGCGTTATAAGGGCACACGTGCTGGCAGCGTTATGAGGGCACTATAGCTGGCAGTGTTATGAGGGCACTATAGCTGGCAGCGTTATATGGGCACACGTGCTGGCAGTGTTATGAGGGCACTATAGCTGGCAGTGTTATGAGGGCACTATAGCTGGCAGCGTTATATGGGCACACGTGCTGGCAGTGTTATGAGGGCACTATAGCTGGCAGTGTTATGAGGGCACTATAGCTGGCAGCGTTATAAGGGCACACGTGCTGGCAGTGTTATGAGGGCACTATAGCTGGCAGTGTTATGAGGGCACTATAGCTGGCAGCGTTATAAGGGCACACGTGCTGGCAGTGTTATGAGGGCACTATAGCTGGCAGCGTTATAAGGGCACACGTGCTGGCAGTGTTATGAGGGCACTATAGCTGGCAGTGTTATGAGGGCACTATAGCTGGCAGTGTTATAAGGGCACACGTGCTGGCAGTGTTATGAGGGCACTATAGCTGGCAGCGCACGTGGTACTGGTATGAGGGCACTATAGCTGGCAGTGTTATGAGGGCACTATAGCTGGCAGTGCACGGGGTACTGATATAATGAGGGCACTATAGCTGGCAGTGTTATAAGGGCACACGTGCTGGCAGTGTTATGAGGGCACTATAGCTGGCAGTGTTATGAGGGCACTATAGCTGGCAGCGTTATAAGGGCACACGTGCTGGCAGTGTTATGAGGGCACTATAGCTGGCAGTGTTATGAGGGCACTATAGCGGGCAGTGTTATAAGGGCACACGTGCTGGCAGTGTTATGAGGGCACTATAGCTGGCAGTGTTATGATGGCACTATAGCGGGCAGTGTTATAAGGGCACACGTGCTGGCAGTGTTATGAGGGCACTATAGCTGGCAGTGTTATGAGGGCACTATAGCTGGCAGTGTTATGAGGGCACTATAGCTGGCAGCGTTATAAGGGCACACGTGCTGGCAGTGTTATGAGGGCACTTTAGCTGGCAGTGTTATGAGGGCACTATAGCTGGCAGCGTTATAAGGGCACACGTGCTGGCAGTGTTATGAGGGCACTATAGCTGGCAGTGTTATAAGGGCACACGTGCTGGCAGTGTTATAAGGGCACTATAGCTGGCAGTGTTATAAGGGCACACGTGCTGGCAGTGTTATGAGGGCACTATAGCTGGCAGTGTTATAAGGGCACACGTGCTGGCAGTGTTATGAGGGCACTATAGCTGGCAGCGTTATAAGGGCACACATGCTGGCAGTGCACGTGGTACTGTGTGGCTGTCCTGGTGCTTGCAGTGGTTGCTGTACATTCCCTATATGTAGCTGTATTCCTGTGTGTGGAGCACACCCCGCACCCCCCCTATTTCCCAGCATGCCTCCCGCACACTATGGGTGTATATAGAAATGTATATAGAGCCGCAGGTTCCCCCTCCCTCTCCCGGCGCCTGTGCTGAATCTGCTGCGCCCACAACCAAGATGAATTTACCCGGAGAGTGAGGAGGGAGGGGGAGAGGAGGAGGAGGAGGAGGAGAGGGCCCCGCCCAGCGCAGGCATGGCGGCCATCACTGACACACAGAGGAGCACACGTACACAGCGGCACACCCTGCACCCGCACACAAAGAGCCTCACATCCACAGCTACACACAGCAGGGGGTCACATACACTGCAGTATCACACAGCATGGGATTAGATACACTGCAGTATCACACAGCATGGGATCAGATACACAGCAGTATCACACAGCATGGGATTAGATACACAGCAGTATCACACAGCATGGGATCAGATACACAGCAGTATCACACAGCATGGGATCAGATACACAGCAGTATCACACAGCATGGGATTAGATACACAGCAGTATCACACAGCATGGGATCAGATACACAGCAGTATCACACAGCATGGGATCAGATACACAGCAGTATCACACAGCATGGGATCAGATACACAGCAGTATCACACAGCATGGGATTAGATACACTGCAGTATCACACAGCATGGGATCAGATACACAGCAGTATCACACAGCATGGGATTAGATACACAGCAGTAGCACACAGCATGGGATCAGATACACAGCAGTATCACACAGCATGGGATTAGATACACAGCTCAGCAGGGCGTATCACACAGCATAAGATTAGATACACTGCTCAGCAGGGCGTATCACACAGCATAGGATTAGATACTTGGCTCAGCAGAACGTATCACACAGCATGAGATCAGATACACCGCTCAGGAGGATGTATCACGCAGCATGGGATCAGATACACAGCAGCATCTCACAGCATAGGATTAGATGCACTGCTCAGCAGGGCGTATCACACAGCATAGGATTAGATACACGGCTCAGCAGGGCATATCACACAGCATAGGATTAGATACACGGCTCAGAAGGGCGTATCACACAGCATGATATTAGATACTTGGCTCAGTAGGCAGTATCACACGGCATGGGATTAGATACACAGCTCTGAAGGACGTATCACACAGCATGGGATTAGATACTCGGCTCAGAAGACAGCACCACACAGCATGGGATTAGATACACGGCTCAGCAGGACGTATCACACAGCAGGGGATTAGATACACAGCTCAGCAGGACGTATCACACAGCATGGGATTAGATACTCAGCTCA
This sequence comes from Engystomops pustulosus, assembly GCF_040894005.1. Lineage (NCBI taxonomy): Eukaryota > Metazoa > Chordata > Amphibia > Anura > Leptodactylidae > Engystomops > Engystomops pustulosus. The sequence goes on from NC_092414.1 coordinate 210,996,477, forward strand.
GAAGACAGCACCACACAGCATAGGATTAGATACACGGCTCAGCAGGACGTATCACACAGCATGGGATTAGATACACAGCTCAGCAGGACGTATCACACAGCATGGGATTAGATACTCAGCTCAGAAGACAGCACCACAGAGCATGGGATTAGATACATGGCTCAGCAGGACGTATCACACAGCATGGGATTAGATACTCAGCTCAGAAAACAGCACCACACAGCATGGGATTAGATACACGGCTCAGCAGGACGTATCACACAGCATGGGATTAGATACACAGCTCAGCAGGACGTATCACACAGCTTGGGATTAGATACTCAGCTCAGAAGACAGCACCACACAGCATGGGATTAGATACACGGCTCAGCAGGACGTATCACACAGCATGGGATTAGATACTCAGCTCAGAAGACAGTATCACACAGCATGGGATTAGATACACGGCTCAGCAGGACGTATCACACAGCATGGGATCAGATACACAGCAGTATCACACAGCATGGGATTAGATACACGGCTCAGCAGGACGTATCACACAGCATGGGATCAGATACACAGCAGTATCACACAGCATGGGATTAGATACACGGCTCAGCAGGACGTATCACACAGCATGGGATTAGATACGCGGCTCAGCATGGGATTAGATACACATACAACACCCCTGGCAGTGTGCAGGCATGGGAGTGCTTGTGAATGAGGCCTCTATCTGTAGGATCCCTCTGGAGGAGTGTGAGCAGCGCACTTTTAGGGTAGTACCGTCCTTGTCAGGTAATTTGGTAGACCCTGCCTGTACAGCAAAGGGTTAACAGGGTATGCGTTTTGATTTACTGCCATCCAATAGTATTCCTTTCTGTAAGCTGGAGTGTGATTGGAGAGTGAGCACCACCTGACCAGGGGATGATAAAACCCCCCGGACAGGAAGGGGCTAGGTCTCTAAGTCCCCAGGTCTCCTAGAGAGCACAGGCCCTTACCTCAGGCCTCAGCTCTGACTACAGAGCACAGACTGTAAGTGACCAGAGAGACAGCGTGACGCACACCTCCAGTGCCAAACACCCAGGACAAAGCTGCAGCTTCCAGTATTGGACACAGCTACATCCCAGCCTGCACCTACTACCAAGCTGGTGAATATTCTCCTGAGGATCACTCTCCATGACCACTCCAGTGATCCGGAACTCTCCAACAATCCGGCCTCTGTACAGATTTGTTTGGCTCGTTGCCTTCTGTTGTTCTAAAAAGAACTGTAAGTTGATTTGCACAACGTTGCCTCCGTCTGATCCCTGGATACGGCTATCACCACCACGGGCTCCCCCATCCATCACCCAGGGACTCATACTACAGACTCTCAGGGGTTGCCCCAGGGAGAACCGGTACATCAGCCTCTCCCTCCATATTTCTTGCATACACCACCTGCTGGAGACCTGCCAGGCTGTAGGACAGCCCTCCGGTCCCCATACCAAGCACCGTGACCACAGTGTGCCTAGGCCACAACCGCCAGCCACTCCGGTATTCCGGGCCCCGGCTGCCTCCAGGCCCCAAGGAAACAGCACACAGCTCAGCAGGACGTATCACACAGGATGGGATTAGATACACGGCTCAGCAGGCAGTATCACACAGCATGGGATTAGATACACGGCTTTGCAGGCAGTATCACACGTGATAGGATTAGATACCCAGCTCAGCAGGACGTATCACACAGGATGGGATTAGATACACGGCTCAGCAGGCAGTATCACACAGCATGGGATTAGATACACGGCTTTGCAGGCAGTATCACACATGATAGGATTAGATACCCAGCTCAGCAGACAGTATCACACATGATAGGATTAGATACCCAGCTCAGCAGACAGTATCACACATGATAGGATTAGATACCCAGCTCAGCAGACAGTATCACACATGATATGATTAGATACCCAGTTCAGCAGACAGTATCACACATGATAGGATTAGATACCCAGCTCAGCAGACAGTATCACACAGGATGGGATTAGATACACAGCTCAGCAGACAGTATCACACATGATAGGATTAGATACACAGCTCAGCAGACAGTATCACACATGATAGGATTAGATACCCAGCTCAGCAGACAGTATCACACATGATAGGATTAGATACACAGCACAGCAGACTGTATCACACAGGATAGGATTAGATACACAGCACAGCAGACTGTATCACACGTGATAGGATTAGATACACAGCTCAGCAGGCAGTATCACACAGGATAGGATTAGATACACAGCTCAGCAGACAGTATCACACATAATAGGATTAGATACACAGCTCAGCAGACAGTATCACACAGGATAGGATTAGATACACAGCTCAGCAGACAGTATCACACAGGATAGGATTAGATACACAGCTCAGCAGACAGTATCACAGATGATGGGATTAGATACACGGCTCAGCAGGCAGTATCACACAGCATGGGATTAGATACACGGCTTTGCAGGCAGTATCACACAGCATGGGATTAGATACACGGCTTTGCAGGCAGTATCACACATGATAGGATTAGATACCCAGCTCAGCAGACAGTATCACACATGATAGGATTAGATACCCAGCTCAGCAGAAAGTATCACACATGATAGGATTAGATACCCAGCTCAGCAGACAGTATCACACATGATAGGATTAGATACCCAGCTCAGCAGACAGTATCACACATGATAGGATTAGATACCCAGCTCAGCAGACAGTATCACACATGATAGGATTAGATACCCAGCTCAGCAGACAGTATCACACATGATAGGATTAGATACACAGCACAGCAGACTGTATCACACGTGAGAAGATTAGATACACAGCTCAGCAGACAGTATCGCACAGGATAGGATTAGATACACAGCACAGCAGACTATCACACGTGAGAGGATTAGATACACATCTCAGCAGACAGTATCACACAGGATAGGATTAGATACACAGCTCAGCAGGCAGTATCACACAGGATAGGATTAGATACACAGCTCAGCAGGCAGTATCACACAGGATAGGATTAGATACACAGCTCAGCAGACAGTATCACACAGGATAGGATTAGATACACGGCTGAGCAGACAGTATCACACAGAATAGGATTAGATACAGAGCTCAGCAGACAGTATCACACATGATAGGATTAGATACACAGCTCAGCAGGCAGTATCACACAGGAGAGGATTAGATACACATCTCAGCAGACAGTATCACACAGGATAGGATTAGATACACAGGACAGCAGACAGTATCACACAGGATAGGATTAGATACAGAGCTCAGCAGACAGTATCACACATGATAGGATTAGATACACAGCTCAGCAGGCAGTATCACACAGGATAGGATTAGATACACAGCTCAGCAGACAGTATCACACAGGATAGGATTAGATACACAGCTCAGCAGACAGTATCACACAGGTTAGGATTAGATACACGGCTCAGCAGACAGTATCACACAGGATAGGATTAGATACACAGCTCAGCAGACAGTATCACACAGGAGAGGATTAGTTACACAACTCAGCAGACAGTATCACACATGATAGGATTAGATACACAGCTCAGCAGGCAGTATCACACAGGATAGGATTAGATACACAGCTCAGCAGACAGTATCACACAGGATAGGATTAGATACACAGCTCAGCAGACAGTATCACACAGGATAGGATTAGATACACAGCTCAGCAGACAGTATCACACAGGATAGGATTAGATACACAGCTCAGCAGACAGTATCACACAGGATAGGATTAGATACACAGCTCAGCAGACAGTATCACACAGGATAGGATTAGATACACAGCTCAGCAGGCAGTATCACACAGGATAGGATTAGATACACAGCTCAGCAGACAGTATCACACAGGATAGGATTAGATACACAGCTCAGCAGACAGTATCACACAGGATAGGATTAGATACACAGCTCAGCAGACAGTATCACACAGGATAGGATTAGATACACAACTCAGCAGACAGTATCACACAGGAGAGGATTAGATACACATCTCAGCAGACAGTATCACACAGGATAGGATTAGATACACAGCTCAGCAGACAGTATCACACAGGATAGGATTAGATACACAGCTCAGCAGACAGTATCACACAGGATAGGATTAGATACACAGCTCAGCAGGCAGTATCACACAGGAGAGGATTAGATACACATCTCAGCAGACAGTATCGCACATGATAGGATTAGATACACAGCTCAGCAGGCAGTATCACACAGGAGAGGATTAGATACACAGCTCAGCAGACAGTATCACACAGGAGAGGATTAGATACACAGCTCAGCAGGCAGTATCACACAGGATAGGATTAGATACACAGCTCAGCAGGCAGTATCACACAGGATAGGGGGCGCTAGGTGCACATATGGTCAGTATTTCCCTAGCTGCTGTATAGTGCTCCCCCTGGTGGAGGTCAGTGGTAACTACACAAGCACATCAGCACTGGGCTCTATACTAGCCGGGGCCACACAGCAGCTCTGCTCCTATGATAGGTACACACAGGAGATGTATTACACTGTGTTACCAGCTGGGGGCAGTATTACTACTGCAGTGATGGCTGGGAACATTCTCTGCATCCACATCCATGTGGTGGCATCTAGTGGTAATTGCAGGTACTGCGCCTTCCCTCCACAATAATGCGTTACAAGGTGGGGGCTACATGACCGTCCTCTGCTATAGGTCAGGGGGCCGCCATACACAGAGGCGGGGTTTTTCTTGTCCCATCTAGGGAAACCTATTTGAATATTTCCCAGAACCACCTACTGGAGCATCAGTGGCCATAAGTCTCCAGACGTCTGCTATGCGGCTGTACGGAGAACTCTTACCCACTGTTATAGGACCCCCGACATGGGGCCACCCTGCCGCCCCTCATCCTGGCACCAGGGGTCAGAGGTCCAGTCCTCCGCTCCAGTAATAGGAAGGTTCTACTGTTTCCCAATTGATTGCATGATGTGGGGGCCATGCTATAGGACAGTCACCCCTAGTAGTGATAGGAGGACACTGCCCCCTGCTGGTGTGATGATGTGGGGGCCATGGTATAGCACAGTCACCCCTAGCAGTGATAGGAGGACACACTGCCCACTGCTGGTGTGATGATGTGGGGGCCATGGTATAGGACAGACACCCCTAGTAGTGATAGGAGGACACACTGCCCCCTGCTGGTGTGATGATGTGAAGGCCATGGTATAGGACAGTCACCGCTAGCAGTGATAGGAGGACACACTGCCCCCTGCTGGTGTGATGATGTGGGGGCCATGGTATAGCACAGTCACCCCTAGTAGTGATGGGAGGACACACTGCCCCCTGCTGGTGTGATGATGTGGGGGCCATGGTATAGCACAGTCACCCCTAGTAGTGATGGGAGGACACACTGCCCCCTGCTGGTGTGATGATGTGGGGGCCATGGTATAGCACAGTCACCCCTAGTAGTGATGGGAGGACACACTGCCCCCTGCTGGTGTGATGATGTGGGGGCCATGGTATAGGACAGTCACCCCTAGTAGTGATAGGAGGACACACTGCCCCCTGCTGGTGTGATGATGAAGGGGCCATGGTATAGGACAGTCACCCCTAGTAGTGATAGGAGGACACACTGCCCGCCGCTGGTGTGATGATGTGGGGGCCATGGTATAGGACAGTCACCCCCTACAAGTGATAGGAGGACACACTGCCCCCTGCTGGTGTGATGATGTGGGGGCCATGGTATAGCACAGTCACCCCTAGTAGTGATGGGAGGACACACTGCCCCCTGCTGGTGTGATGATGTGGGGGCCATGGTATAGGACAGTCACCCCTAGTAGTGATAGGAGGACACACTGCCCCCTGCTGGTGTGATGATGAAGGGGCCATGGTATAGGACAGTCACCCCTATTAGTGATAGGAGGACACACTGCCCCCTGCTGGTGTGATGATGTGGGGGCCATGGTATAGGACAGTCACCCCCTACAAGTGATAGGAGGACACACTGCCCCCTGCTGGTGTGGTGATGTGTGGGCCATGGTATAGGACAGTCACCCCTACAAGTCATAGAAGGACACACTGCCCCCTGCTGGTGTGATGATGTGGGGGCCATGGTATAGGACAGTCACCCCCTACAAGTGATAGGAGGACACACTGCCCCCTGCTGGTGTGGTGATGTGTGGGCCATGGTATAGGACAGTCACCCCTACAAGTCATAGAAGGACACACTGCCCCTAGTAGTGATGGGAGGACACACTGCCCCCTGCTGGTGTGATGATGTGGGGGCCATGGTATAGGACAGTCACCCCTAGTAGTGATAGGAGGACACACTGCCCCCTGCTGGTGTGATGATGTAGGGGCCATGGTATAGGACAGTCACCCCTACAAGTGATGGGAGGCCACACTGCCCCCTGCTGGTGTGGTGATGTGTGGGCCATGGTATAGGACAGTCACCCCTACAAGTGATAGAAGGACACACTGCCCCCTGCTGGTGTGATGATGTGGGGGCCATGGTATAGGACAGTCACCCCTAGTAGTGATAGGAGGACACACTGCCCCCTGCTGGTGTGATGATGTGGGGGCCATGGTATAGGACAGTCACCCCTAGTAGTGATAGGAGGACACACTGCTCCCAGCTGGTGTGATGATGTGGGGGCCATGGTATAGGACAGTCACCCCTAGTAGTGATAGGAGGACACGCTGCTCCCTGCTGGTGTGATGATGTAGGGGCCATGGTATAGGACAGTCACCCCCTACAAGTGATGGGAGGACACACTGCCCCCTGCTGGGGTGATGATGAAGGGGCCATGGTATAGGACAGTCACCCCTAGTAGTGATAGGAGGACACACTGCCCCCTGCTGGTGTGATGATGTGAGGGCCATGGCAAAAGTCAGTCACCCCGAGTAGTGATGGGAGGACACACTGCCCCTGCTGGTGTGATGATGTGGGGGCCATGGCAAAAGTCAGTCACCCCTAGTAGTGATGGGAGGACACACTGCCCCTGCTGGTGTGATGATGTGGGGGCCATGGTATAGGACAGTCACTCCTAGTAGTGATAGGAGGCCACACTGCCCCTGCTGGTGTGATGATGTGGGGGCCATGGCATAGGACAGTCACCCCTATACGTGATAGGAGGACACACTGCCCCCTGCTGGTGTGATGATGTGGGGGCCATGGTATAGGACAGTCACCCCTAGTAGTGATAGGAGGCCACACTGCCCCTGCTGGTGTGATGATGTGGTGGCCATGGCATAGGACAGTCACCCCTATTAGTGATAGGAGGACACACTGCCCCCTGCTGGTGTGATGATGTGGGGGCCATGGTATAGGACAGTCACCCCTAGCAGTGATAGGAGGACACACTGCCCCCTGCTGGTGTGATGATGTGGGGGCCATGGTATAGGACAGTCACCCCTAGTAGTGATAGGAGGCCACACTGCCCCTGCTGGTGTGATGATGTGGGGGCCATGGTATAGGACAGTCACCCCTAGTAGTGATAGGAGGCCACACTGCCCCTGCTGGTGTGATGATGTGGGGGCCATGGTATAGGACAGTCACCCCTAGTAGTGATAGGAGGCCACACTGCCCCTGCTGGTGTGATGATGTGGGGGCCATGGCATAGGACAGTCACCCCTATTAGTGATAGGAGGACACACTGCCCCCTGCTGGTGTGATGATGTGGGGGCCATGGTATAGGACAGTCACCCCTAGTAGTGATGGGAGGACACACTGCCCCCTGCTGGTGTGATGATGTGGGGGCCATGGTGTAGGACAGTCACCCCTAGTAGTGATAGGAGGACACACTGCCTCCTGCTGGTGTGATGATGTGGGGGCCATGGTATAGGACAGTCACCCCTAGTAGTGATGGGAGGACACACTGCCCCCTGCTGGTGTGATGATGTGGGGGCCATGGTATAGGGTAGTCACCCCTAGTAGTAATAGGAGGACACACTGCCCCCTGCTGGTGTGATGATGTGGGGGCCATGGTATAGGGTAGTCACCCCTAGTAGTAATAGGAGGACACACTGCCCCCTGCTGGTGTGATGATGTGGGGGCCATGGTATAGGGTAGTCACCCCTAGTAGTAATAGGAGGACACACTGCCTCCTGCTGGTGTGATGATGTGGGGAGCCATGACATAGGACAGTCACCCCTAGTAGTGATAGGAGGACACACTGCCCCCTGCTGGGGTGATGATGTAGCCTCTTTTCTCCTCCTACCCTCACATCTTCGAGGGCGCACAGCTACGAGAAGCTGCGCTCCGAAGATGTCGGAGTAGGAGGAGAAAAGAGGCTACTGGGGCGTGGAATAGCCGTGATGTGTAGCCTCATGTCCGGCTACTCCCCATACATTACATATTAGGGTATTAAAGTTTTAAAAATATAGCGGGGACGTGAGGATTAGCTCTAAAAAGGGCTATCCTCACGTCCCATACATCCACCTACCGTCCGTTCTACCTTTATAGGTAGCTTCGTGGTGGGAGGTTCCCTTTAACTCATTACTGCCATGAACAGTATTGAAGCAGCGACCTCTAGTGGCTAATTTGTAGTTGAACAATCGTGATGAATTCCTGCAGTTCTCCTCTTCTTTAGGCTGTATAGTCTTTGTATCACACATTCCCCAGACAGGGGGCGCTCTTTCTGGGTTTAAACTAGAAGGAACACTTCTGAAATAAAAACATATCTGTACATAAAATCCCTTTAAGGCGCTGGAAACGTGAGCACATCCAGTACAGGAGTCATCTGCCTGTCCCATCACTAATAGGTTACTAGATGGGAAATCATTGTAGGCTTCCAGTACTATGACCCCGACTCCTGGAGGATGTCCTGTTACACATAGGCAAAGGTCAATCCTTCTACGCTTCATGGAAAGAATGAAACACAACACAGGACGGAGGGACATGTTAGATAACAGAGAGCAATAGAGCAGTAAGAGTGGGAGATCCAGGCATTGGACCCCCCTTGGACCTCCAGTAATTATGAGAAGGGGCTTCCTCATGGTGGTGCGCTGCTCCATTGTCCTTTTGACGTGGTGGCCCCATCCACACTTATAGAAAGGGCCTCGTCCTTAATAGTCACATCCATGATTAGCAATTTCATCTTTAACTGGTCTAAAACTTAGATTTTTTAGATACAGGCAGTCCCCGGGTTACGTACAAGATAGGGTCCGGAGGTTTGTTCTTAAGTTGAATTTGTATGTAAGTCGAAACTGTATATTTTATAATTGTAGATCCAGACAAAAAAAATATTTGGCCCCAGTGACAATTGGAGTTAAAGCATTTTTTGCTGTAATTTGTCCAAGGATTATCAATAAAGCTTCATTACAGACACCTTACAGCTGATCATTGCAGTCTGGGACTATAGAAAAGCATTCAGAAAGCTTCACCAGAGGTCACAGGGGTCTGTCTGTAACTATGGGTTGTCTGTAAGTCGGGTGTCCTTAAGTAGGGGACCGCCTGTATTTTGAAAGGGATAACAAGTATTTTATTTTTCTTTCTGTTGTTGCTTTACTTTTTATTATTTTCTAGCACATAATATAAATGTATATAGATTTTTGTTATGTTTTATATATTTTCATGTTTTTTTTTTTATTCTATATTTTTTTTATATAAGGTTTTTTTTTTTTAATTTTTTTTGCAATATTTAGTTTATTTTTGCATTGGAGGATATTCTATAGAATTTCTTTCACACCACATTACGTTATAGGCGATTATACAATGGAGCGCGATGTATACAGCGATGGGCGAGTCATTCGACAACAGCTACCCTTTTCTAAGTTTAGAAATAAAGATCTTTTTTCATAACATTGTTTTGAAATAATATCCGTTTTTGATTTGCAAATAAGGGATAAGGAAAGTAAAAGTAAAAATATAAAAAAAAGGATAATCAAGTATTTATGTCAAAAAATTATTCTAAACATTTTGAAAAAATGTGCTGTAACAAATTAATACAATTAATTTATTAGTAAATTATTAAAATTATTCATGAGAAAGATATGAATAAGAAGTTTAAAAATGTTTTTTTTCTGAATTTAAATAAGAAAAAAAAATAATATCATTACAATGTGAAAATCTTAATAAATAAAATAAGGGTTATGTGCATGGATTATCTATTTTTGTTAAATATGGAGTCCTCCATTCTCCTGTATATTGGGGTTCTACATATTGGAACCCCTCCCCCCGCGAACCACCAGGAATTGCGATTATTTCTTCCTTTACTCCACCTCCATGCCAAAGGGGCGTGGGAGGGTGTGAAGGGGGTGTGCCCAATGGCAAAGTGGGATGGCATAGGACACTACTTGTCTTATTAGAAGCTTCCTCTCTCCACCATGCTTTACACTGCAGCTGTGCTTGAATACCTTATATACTCGAGTATAAGCCTAGTTTTTCAACACAAAATTTGTACTCAAAAACCCTAACTCGGCTTATACTCGAGTCAACTAAAAAAATAAAGTCAAAACTCACCTTTCTGACATCACCTGTAGGTCCTCTTCTGTCTGAGACAGTCTGAGACAGAAGAGGAACTATGGGGGACGTCGGAAAGATGAGTACAGTGTTATTTTTTTTCCTACTACAGGGGCTGGGCAGGCTGTATGCTACAGGGGCTGGGCAGGCTGTATGCTACAGGGGCTGGCAAGCTATATGCTACAGGGGCTGGGCAGGCTATATGCTACAGGGGCTGGGCAGGCTGTATGCTACGCGGGCTGGGCAGGCTGTATGCTACAGGGGCTGGCAGACTATATACTGGGAGGCCGTAACCAATGCATTTCCCACCCTCGGCTTATACTCGAGTCAATAGGTTTTCCCAGTTTTTTGTGTTGAAATTAGGGGTTTCGGCTTATACTCGGGTCGGCTTATACTCGAGTATGTACGGTATATACACAAATAACCAAGTGCATCACAACCTATTTCCTATAACTTCAATATAACTTCAAAGAATTTAAATGAAATCAGGTTCTCAAGTTCTTGCTGCTCATGGACTGAGGGAGGGGCCTCAGCAAGGGAAAGGTTGTACTTAGGGAGGGGCCACAATAAAGGGGTGGTCTCAACAAGGGAGGAGTTGCACTAAGGGTGGAGCCACAACAAAGGAGGGGCCTCAACAAGGGAGGGGTTGCACTAAAGGAGGATCCACAATAATGGGATGGCCTCAACAAGGGAGGGGTTGTACTTAAGGAGGATCCACAATAATGAGATGGCCTCAACAAGGGAGGGGTTGCACTAAGGGAGGAGCCACAACAAAGGAGGGGTCTCAACAAGGGAAAGGGTGAACTTAGGGAGGAGCCACAACAAAGGAGGGGCCTCAACAATGGAAGGGTTGCACTAAGGGAGGAGCCACAACAAAGGAGGGGCCTCAACAAGTGAGGGGTTGCACTAAAGGAGGATCCGCAATAAAGGAGGGACCACAACAAGGGAGGGGTTTCACTAAGAGAGGATCCACAATAAAGGAGGGGCCTCAGCAAGGGAGTGGTTACACTAAGGGAGGAGCCACAATAATGGAGGGCCCTCAACAAGGGAGGGGCTTCACTAAGGGAGGAGCCACAATAAAGGGGTGGCCTCAACAAAGGAAGGGCTTCAGTTAGAAAGGGGGTTCAGTAAGGGAGGAGCTGCAATAAAGGAGGGGCTTCTACAAGGGAGGGGCTGCAATAAGGGAGGAGTCACACTAATATAGAATCCTGAATAAGGGAGGAGTATGATATAATTTAACATTCTTACCAAATTAACCAGCTGCCTGTCAAAATACATAGAAACATATAATAAGATGCCTCATCATTTCTCTGTACATTCGGCCTGTGAGATCTTTATTTAGTACCATACAAACAGTTCAGCACAGAGAATCCGCTTCCCTGTATTTGCATTGCTTAAATACAAACAACAGATAAAATTATGCCACCTGCTGCCCAAATCGTAATGAAAAAGTATGGAAAATAGGAACTTAGCAGAACGTTATATCCCATATATACAGGATTCCTTGTTGTACCAAGTGTAGAATATCGGTGTTTGCCTGCAGAAGAGTCTTTTTGAGAATATGAGAGTCTCTGAGAGTCAATACAAAGGTCTCCAGTCGAGCGGTGGACAATGTCATTCATGTCTTTAGTTTTACACCAATGTGATAAATAATTGTATAATATATTTTGAAGGCCCTCTTCTAAAAAAAAAATATCTAGTGGTTATTTGGCCTCGGTAATCTGGGTGATAACCAAAAAAGCCCCAGCACAGGTACCATGGGAGCTGTCACAGATTGATTCTAAAGGGCCACCATCTAATGCCTCTGTCTAGATCCCCAATGTGGCCACCAACCCTGCAGCCCTACTACACACCTGAGGACTACTTGGCCAACTGAGTAGACAACCAATGTGGCAGCCATGTTGGTCGTTACCAAAAACATTGTGTGTAACAACTCAATGAAATGCTGTGTAATGTCTCTTTCCATTGGTTCCTGGAAGATCTTCAGGATAATTGTGGGTAAAAGTTACTCCAGGGTTGTCCATTCTTAGTGGGTCTCTTTTTGTCCCCTTTACCCATTTGCTCTTTCTTGCCCCTCAGAGCTCGACCCCAAGGCTCCTTGGTAAGAAAATACAGTAGGGCATTGAGGAACGAGTTGGCGCTGGCCAGAGGCCGGGTTACTTTGTAGCACACTGCAACCACTCCCAAGGCACGACATCCACCTAAAGCTGTTCCTCCGGCCCGCATTGCTAGGAATATGGTGCGGGTGACGTGAAAAGGTAGGAAACAAAGAGCAAACAAAAGGGTGATGGTAACAATGGTCCTGATGGACTTGCGTCTTTGGGTCGCACCTGGCACTGGCCCTGGGACAACACCTCCACGTAGAGTCCGGCAGAGGGTACGCACCACTCTTGAGTAGCACCAGGCAGTCAGTGAAAAGGGCAAAAAAAATCCTGCAGCATGTAGAAAGAGTCCATAGGGCATGTAGCGCTGAAGGTCCGCATCTAGGGCATCATCCCAACAGGTCACTATATCTTCAGGGCCCTCAAGAGGTCCAGTACGAGCAAATAGAAGTATAGGTGAGGTCATAGCAAACACCACAGCCCAAACCAGTAGACAGGTAGCCCTCACCCAACGCATAGTCTCCAGCCTCATGGAACGCATTGGGTGGCAGATGCCAAGGTAGCGATGGAATGAGATACATGTCAAGAAGAATATGCTGCAGTAAAGATTGAAGTAGAAGAGGAACCGAACCAGGCGACACATGGGGTCTCCAAACAACCACCGGTCTTGGGAGATGTAACTGGCAATGAGGAAGGGCAGGGACAAACTGTACATGAGGTCACTGAGTGCCAGGTTGAACATGTAGACCAATGACGGGTTCCAAGGTCGGCGAAGGCATCGTGTGAGCACAATGGAGTTCAAAGCCAAGCTGAGGAGGAAGGTGATGAGGTAGCAGGTCGGGAGGAAGATGTGTTTGTAGGACTCATCTAGTTGGCATGAAGAACCTGGAGATGAGGATGAGGTGGGGGTGGAGGAATTAAGGAAAGGGATGGAGGAAGTGGAGGGCATGCTGAATGGGGTGTTCATAGAATTAAGGAGTTCCCAGCATCACAGTGTTGTAGAAACAAGGAAGGTCTGGAGAAGACAGAAAGGTGGGGGATGGAAAAGAAGAGAAAACAATTATTAATATGTAATGCACTGAAAATTATACAAACAAATATGCCACCAATTACGGGGGTGACTATCTATCCATGTGATTGCTTTAGCCAACTACTGGCCTTAGCAATGATTCCTGTATGGTCATCACATGGAGATCCCCAATAATTCTAGAACTGGGAGTCAGTAAAGGTCCTAGTTAGAGGCATAACTGCAGAGGACTCCTTGCAAAAATATCAAACAGGGTTCCCCGAACATCTTTCCGAAGAGCCTTCTAAATCCTCAGATCCAATCTTCCCTACCAAAAGATGTGACCAAAGGGGTAACCTTCCAAGATGTGAGTCCTTGCATCTGCTAAGGAAGGGCTATCCACCATATCAAGGTATACACCCCTATCATTACCCAATAATTTTCCTGATGATGGCTTTTGGGCTTTTGTCCCTCAGGATGAGAGCTTAGTTCCATACTCTTTATCCTGTGAGCATTGCCTTGGCTATCAAACTCTACACCAATGTGGAACTCTTCATGACGAGAAGCCTCTTGTATTGGGTTTAAACACCTATAAAATGTGTCCGCTTCGGGTAATAACACAACAACATGCAAATTTTTTTCCCCTGAACATGGAAACCACCTCCTGACACACGCACATACCCCCTGCGCATGGTAGCAAAACACATATTTGTCTCCGTTAAACAATCTGCGCTTCTTCCTTAGTCAGCGTTTCCGCCTCATTAATTCCTCTTAATAAATAACGAGGCCGTGGCCTTCTTGACCCCTCTACACCCCCCTTTTCCCAGCATCTGCTCTAGTCAGCCCCGGAGCGTGTGCACAGATCACTGGTTCACAAAATATTGATGGACAACCTCCTATGACCAGTGTTGTCATGAGTTGTATGTTCCATTGGGTTGGGCTCCTTGGTGCCAAGAAGGGCGGATATGGATAAAATCATAACAACTAATGCTCTTTGTGGCCCAAAACATAGAGATAGATGATCGGTCACCAACAATCTGCGCATCTATGGAAACAAATGGTTCATCAACATGAATTATCGTTTTCCAATGTGTTTGACTTGTACGGAGTAAAGGGTAATCGGTAAATAATTTCTTTTTTGGGGAATTAATGTGTAGGGCTGTAGCTGGGGTAGATGTTGACAAGATGGAACATGCAACAAGGAAACCCTATGGCAAAAATATCAAAATTAATGGGTCATATTGCTGAAAAACCGGACTCTTTCGGCTCTCCATCTACTGAACTTGCAGTAGAGAAGAGTGGATGGACCATCTGCCAATGTCTCCGCCTTTATTTGTCAATGTAATGAGACTGCCTAAGTTCACCCAGGGTGACACTAACCTGTGCTAGAGGAACCTCAGAACTTCTTCTATGGAATATCTACCCGAGGGGGGGCTAAAATTTATGCAACTGACACCAGTTCACATTAGGTTTTATTAGGTGCCTCTTGACAAAAAGAACCGTGTTGAAACCAACTAAGTGACCAAGCTGATCTTGCAAAGACGTTACACACAGACTATTGACCCTCCACATGCTACTATTTGGAACATGACATTATGCACTTTAGGGTAGGAGGACTAACCACTAACTATAATTAAAATCCATTGAATGGACCCATGACTGGGGGGATTACTGGTGGATCCTTACCTTTTTATAAACTACGTTGTGGGCTTTTCATTTAAGTTAAATTTGATGGCCAAAACCCTAAGTCTGATGGAACTTTTTCCTACATTTTACATAAAATCTGATGACAGGAGACAATTCCAACACTGGTTAGGACCAGACATGACCAAAGCAAACAAACTCCTTCGAGTATGTCTTTGGAGGTTGCAACAACCTCATGTTTAGCCCATTTTTGTGACTTCTACACTTGACTTGACGAGTGGTTTTTAACTTGGAGAAGTTTTTTGTAAGATGCTGAAGCATGATGGTGTTTTACATCAGAACATATCAGAATCAGATCGTTTAGATTTGACAGGATGTAGGAGAAGCTTCCACCATTCTCTGGTTTTGTACACTTGACTTCTTGCTGTCGAATGCGTTGTGAAATCTTTCGACAATAGTTGCGACACAAGTTTCCTTCTTGTCCCAACCCAACTAATACAACACTCATGGACCATCATGACTTCAATTTCTCCATTTTTGTAATTATGTTATTAGGATTAGAGAACCGCCAGGAAACCTTGTAGGGATCAGTCCTACGGGATGAAGTTCCTTATCCTCTCTCTTCTACTGAGCAAATATCTCCAGCTCAGGAGTCGTTACTACAAGTCATCAGTAAATAGGATAACAATGACCAGTGGAAGGGGCAACAGAAAACACCCTAGAAGTCCCTAATTCCCCTCCGAGAACTCCTCCACCTCTTACCTGCATGGTCATAGCCTTTGGTAAAGGCGAGTCCAGGTGACTAGGAGCAGCATCACTGGAGGCAATGTCTGTATCTCTTCTCCAGGTATTGAGCTTTATCTCCAGCCTCCTCCTCCTGTTTGCCCAACGTCCTCTCCTCTGACTCTCGCAGTTTTCCCTTCTTCTCACTTTTTCTGCCTTGCTCCACCTCGTACTTTGCTCTTTCGGGATCATTGAATGTCAGTGCATCTCATTAGCTCCTTGTCTTCCTATTGGATAGGATGATCCTGTCCCTCATCCTCTGCTACAGTCTTACAATAAACTCTGTGCTCCTTACAGAATCCATGTGGCATCTTCTACTCTTGAACCCATTCACATGTCAAGGAGGTCACCGGTGCAGAGATGGGTGATCCCTGCATCTGCTATGCAATTTGCCATATGATGACTTAATGGAAACCTGTCGAAAGGGGTTCAGGAAATCTCTGAACTGTCAATAGCAAAGCTAAGTTAGAAGGTGCACCTACACACCCATGTAATCCAAGTAAAGATATCAATCCTGTCTATAAAGCAGGAAAAAAATCCCCTCTCACCGATGAGTTCTGACCAGGTGCCCACCTCCCAATCAACCCAGCAGAACACACTCCAGTTCCTGGTGAGGGTACGTGTGTCCACACCTCGGCTATATCTGTGTCCTCATAAACATTTTTGGGGCCACTTGATCATATATTACGAAGCCTGAGGTTGACACATTATTATGAAGTTTGAGGGCAAGAAGAACCCGAAAAAGGAGCAGAGTGTTGGAGATACAAGGGAGACATTATACAGTGAGAAGGACACAAATGGGGCCAAAAAGGGGCACAATAAAGTCTACAGAAAGGGGCATTATACTATGTGATTGAGGTGAGGCCTCAAGTTATATCCCACCCTTTTGGGCACTATGCAGGCAGCATCTGGACTGAAACGGAAAGGGGATCGTCAAAAATCGTGGATGACCTTTTCTAATAACCTGCTGCCTAATTATAGTTTCTTGGACGAGCCCTTTAAGGGCTACAGGGCTGTGGAACTATTATTAAATAGGCTCAACAATCCCTAAGTCGAGATGATGTGCCTATGAAACTGACCGTATGGCATATTTTCTTGCGTAGGCACGTGGGCTCCTCATGTCCAGTAACAAAAATTACAGAAGGAGGGGAGGGTGGAGTAGACCCCCAGCCCCGTCAAAACACCACTAGATGCAAGAGCCAAAATCCAAACGGTGGTGGTTTGGATTTTGGCTCATGTCCATTTACAGTTTCAACCAGACAACGTCCCCTTATAGAGTAGAGACATCCAGTCACCCACAATGCCACAGCTCAGACCTGTTTGACCCGTGATGAGGACCTGTGGTGAGACAAATCCTAACTTCAGTGGTCACTTCCTACTAATGAGTCCCTGATTCTTGCACATAGTTAAGGCTAGATCAGGACAGACAGAAGTCATGGGAGATTACATGGGCCACACTGATGAAAATGAGCACCACAAATACATCTAACATCTCCCGTGTCCACCAAAGACCAGATATTGGCCGTGAGTTATCTTCATGCTATGGAAGTTCTTTTGGACATAAGATATCTAGTGTGTCTGGCCAGAATTACAGGCCCTAGTTTAGACATGTCCCATACATCTGCATAGGTCCTGAGAAGATCCATGAGGTTCTGGAAGCCTGAGAATGGGTTGTGGAACCTACTTCAGTCTCACAATTGTTGATATCATCAGGGAGGAGATGACCAATTTGGTCTTTCTCGTGGGTCCCAACATCTTTGTGGTCATTTAGTCCTAAGGTGGATGAAGTGCTGACTCAAGCTATGTAAACAGAAGATGGTAGTATCTTCTTCGTCATTGCCTCCTCTTCAGGGCCACAAGCTGCAGTAGACCACGTCTTGGTTCTTCTCCATAAATAGCGGCTAAAAGGAAGAAGCTGTTATCTGCACAGACAGCAAATACAGAGACAAGATAAGGGCCATCTGTGCACGGGGTGACCAGGTGTGTTTGGCCAATGAGGTGCCCCATACCAGCCCATGCTATAGAGTCCTCCACCATGGTTGGCCCACAGCTTGGATGTGTCAGGGGCGGCTCAGAGTTACATCTGTTTCCTTTATTCCTGGAAGAGATTGATTTTCCTGTTTGCTGATGAATCCAAGAATGTGGAATATAATCCGCAGATAATCCAGACACTTCCAGATACAAAGTATCCGCACTGTAATAAATAAGGAGAGGATATTTTTTAATTGTTAAAAATTGTTAAAGCTGGTATAAGATATACACCTCCTGTAATTAGTGATATGGTATAACCTGGGGATCTCCTGTATATAATGATATATGTACAGCCGGTATAACCTGGGGATCTCCTGTATATAATGATATATGTACAGCTGGTATAACCTGGAGATCTCCTGTATATAATGATATATGTACAGCCGGTATAACCTGGGGGTCTCCTGTATATAATGATATATGTACAGCCGGTATAACCTGGGGATCTCCTGTATATAATGATATATGTACAGCCGGTATAACCTGGGGATCTCCTGTATATAATGATATATGTACAGCCGGTATAACATGGGGATCCCCTGTATATAATGATATATGTACAGCCGGTATAACCTGGGGATCTCCTGTATATAATGATATATGTACAGCCGGTATAACCTGGGGATCTCCTGTATATAATGATATATGTACAGCCGGTATAACCTGGGGATCTCCTGTATATAATGATATATGTACAGCCGGTATAACCTGGGGATCTCCTGTATATAATGATATATGTACAGCTGGTCTAACCTGGGGTTCTCCTGTATATAGTGATATATGTGCAGCCGGTATAACCTGGGGATCTCCTGTATATAATGATATATGTACAGCTGGTATAACCTGGGGATCTCCTGTATATAATGATATATGTACAGCTGGTATAACCTGGGGATCTCCTGTATATAATGATATATGTACAGCCGGTATAACCTGGGGATCTCCTGTATATAATGATATATGTACAGCTGGTATATCCTGGGGATCTCCTGCATATAATGATATATGTACAGCTGGCATAACCTGGGGATCTCCTGTATATAATGATATATGTACAGCCGGTATAACCTGGGGATCTCCTGTATATAATGATATATGTACAGCCGGTATAACCTGGGGATCTCCTGTATATAATGATATATGTACAGCCGGTATAACCTGGGGATCTCCTGTATATAATGATATATGTACAGCTGGCATAACCTGGGGATCTCCTGTATATAATGATATATGTACAGCTGGTATAACCTGGGGGTCTCCTGTATATAATGATATATGTACAGCCGGTATACCCTGGGGATCTCCTGTATGTAATGATATATGTACAGCCGGTATAACATGGGGATCTCCTGTATATAATGATATATGTACAGCCGGTATAACCTGGGGATCTCCTGTATATAATGTTATATGTACAGCTGGCATAACCTGGGGATCTCCTGTATATAATGATATATGTACAGCCGGTATAACCTGGGGATCTCCTGTATATAATGATATATGTACAGCCGGTATAACCTGGGGATCTCCTGTATATAATGATATATGTACAGCCGGTATAACCTGGGGATCTCCTGTATATAATGATATATGTACAGCTGGCATAACCTGGGGATCTCCTGTATATAATGATATATGTACAGCTGGTATAACCTGGGGGTCTCCTGTATATAATGATATATGTACAGCCGGTATACCCTGGGGATCTCCTGTATGTAATGATATATGTACAGCCGGTATAACATGGGGATCTCCTGTATATAATGATATATGTACAGCCGGTATAACATGGGGATCCCCTGTATATAATGATATATGTACAGCCGGTATAACCTGGGGATCTCCTGTATATAATGATACATGTACAGCCGGTATAACCTGGGGATCTCCTGTATATAGTGATATATGTACAGCTGGTATATCCTGGGGATCTCCTGCATATAATGATATATGTACAGCTGGCATAACCTGGGGATCTCCTGTATATAATGATATATGTACAGCCGGTATAACCTGGGGATCTCCTGTATATAATGATATATGTACAGCCGGTATAACCTGGGGATCTCCTGTATATAATGATATATGTACAGCCGGTATAACCTGGGGATCTCCTGTATATAATGATATATGTACAGCTGGCATAACCTGGGGATCTCCTGTATATAATGATATATGTACAGCTGGTATAACCTGGGGGTCTCCTGTATATAATGATATATGTACAGCCGGTATAACCTGGGGATCTCCTGTATATAATGATATATGTACAGCCGGTATATCCTGGGGATCTCCTGCATATAATGATATATGTACAGCCGGTATAACCTGGGGATCTCCTGTATATAATGATATATGTACAGCCGGTATAACCTGGGGATCTCCTGTATATAATGATATATGTACAGCTGCTATAACCTGGGGATCTCCTGTATATAATGATATATGTACAGCTGCTATAACCTGGGGATCTCCTGTATATAATGATATATGTACAGCCGGTATAACCTGGGGATCTCCTGTATATAATGATATATGTACAGCTGCTATAACCTGGGGATCTCCTGTATATAATGATATATGTACAGCCGGTATAACCTGGGGATCTCCTGTATATAATGATATATGTACAGCTGGTATAACCTGGGGATCTCCTGTATATAATGATATATGTACAGCCGGTATAACCTGGGGATCTCCTGTATATAATGATATATGTACAGCTGCTATAACCTGGGGATCTCCTGTATGTAATGATATATGTACAGCCGGTATAACCTGGGGATCTCCTGTATATAATGATATATGTACAGCTGGTATAACCTGGGGATCTCCTGTATATAATGATACATGTACAGCCGGTATAACCTGGGGATCTCCTGTATATAATGATATATGTACAGCTGGTATAACCTGGGGATCTCCTGTATATAATGATATATGTACAGCCGGTATAACCTGGGGATCTCCTGTATATAATGATATATGTACAGCGGGTATAACCTGGGGATCTCCTGTATATAATGATATATGTACAGCTGATATAACCTGGGGATCTCCTGTATATAATGATATATGTACAGCCGGTATAACATGGGGATCCCCTGTATATAATGATATATGTACAGCCGGTATAACCTGGGGATCTCCTGTATATAATGATATATGTACAGCTGGTCTAACTTGGGGTTCTCCTGTATATAGTGATATATGTGCAGCCGGTATAACCTGGGGATCTCCTGTATATAATGATATATGTACAGCTGGTATAACCTGGGGATCTCCTGTATATAATGATATATGTACAGCTGGTATAACCTGGGGATCTCCTGTATATAATGATATATGTACAGCCGGTATAACCTGGGGATCTCCTGTATATAATGATATATGTACAGCTGGTATAACCCGGGGATCTCCTGTATATAATGATATATGTACAGCCGGTATAACCTGGGGATCTCCTGTATATAATGATATATGTACAGCCGGTATAACCTGGGGATCTCCTGTATATAATGATATATGTACAGCCGGTATAACCTGGGGATCTCCTGTATATAATGATATATGTACAGCTGGTATATCCTGGGGATCTCCTGCATATAATGATATATGTACAGCCGGTATAACCTGGGGATCTCCTGTATATAATGATATATGTACAGCTGGCATAACCTGGGGATCTCCTGTATATAATGATATATGTACAGCTGGCATAACCTGGGGATCTCCTGTATATAATGATATATGTACAGCTGGTATAACCTGGGGATCTCCTGTATATAATGATATATGTACAGCCGGTATACCCTGGGGATCTCCTGTATGTAATGATATATGTACAGCCGGTATAACCCGGGGATCTCCTGTATATAATGATATATGTACAGCCGGTATATCCTGGGGATCTCCTGCATATAATGATATATGTACAGCCGGTATAACCTGGGGATCTCCTGTATATAATGATATATGTACAGCCGGTATAACCTGGGGATCTCCTGTATATAATGATATATGTACAGCTGCTATAACCTGGGGATCTCCTGTATATAATGATATATGTACAGTGGGTATAACCTGGGAATCTCCTGTATATAATGATATATGTACAGCTGGTATAACCTGGGGATCTCCTGTATGTAATGATATATGTACAGCCGGTATAACCTGGGGGTCTCCTTTATATAATGATATATGTACAGCCGGTATAACCTGGGCATCTCCTGTATGTAATGATATATGTACAGCCGGTATAACCTGGGGATCTCCTGTATATAATGATATATGTACAGCCAGTATAACCTGGGGATCTCCTGTATATAATGATATATGTACAGCCGGTATAACCTGGGGATCTCCTGTATATAATGATATATGTACAGCCGGTATAACCTGGGGATCTCCTGTATATAATGATATATGTACAGCCGGTATAACCTGGGGATCTCCTGTATATAATGATATATGTACAGCCGGTATAACCTGGGGGATCTCCTGTATATAATGATATATGTACAGCTGGTATAACCTGGGGATCTCCTGTATATAATGATATATGTACAGCTGGTATAACCTGGGGATCTCCTGTATATAGTGATATATGTACAGCTGGTATAACCTGAGGATCTCCTGTATATAATGATATATGTACAGCCGGTATAACCTGGGGATCTCCTGTATATAATAATATATGTACAGTCGGTATAACCTGGGGATCTCCTGTATATAATGGTATATGTACAGCCGGTATAACCTGGGGGATCTCCTGTATATAATGATATATGTACAGCCGGTATAACCTGGGGATCTCCTGTATATAATGATATATGTACAGCCGGTATAACCTGGGGATCTCCTGTATATAATGATAGATGTACAGCCGGTATAACCTGGGGGTCTCCTGTATATAATGATATATGTACAGCCGGTATAACCTGGGGATCTCCTGTATATAATGATGTATGTACAGCCGGTATAACCTGGGGATCTCCTGTATATAATGATATATGTACAGCCTGTATAACCTGGGGATCTCCTGTATATAATGATATATGTACAGCCGGTATAACCTGGGGATCTCCTGTATATAATGATATATGTACAGCCGGTATAACCTGGGGATCTCCTGTATATAATGATATATGTACAGCCGGTATAACCTGGGGATCTCCTGTATATAATGATATATGTACAGCCGGTATAACCTGGGGATCTCCAGTATATAATGATATATGTACAGCCTGTATAACCTGGGGATCTCCTGTATATAATGATATATGTACAGCCGGTATAACCTGGGGATCTCCTGTATATAATGATATATGTACAGCCGGTATAACCTGGGGATCTCCTGTATACAATGATATATGTACAGCCGGTATAACCTGGGGATCTCCTGTATATAATGATATATGTACAGCCGGTATAACCTGGGGATCCCCTGTATATAATGATATATGTACAGCCGGTATAACCTTGGGATCTCCTGTATATAATGATATATGTACAGCCGGTATAACCTGAGGGTCTCCTGTATATAATGATATATGTACAGCCGCTATAACCTGGGGATCTCCTGTATATAATGATATATGTACAGCTGGTATAACCTGGGGATCTCCTGTATATAATGATATATGTACAGCTGGTATAACCTGGGGATCTCCTGTATATAATGATATATGTACAGCCGGTATAACCTGGGGATCTCCTGTATATAATGATATATGTACAGCCGGTATAACCTGGGGATCTCCTGTATATAATGATATATGTACAGCCGGTATAACCTGGGGATCTCCTGTATATAATGATATATGTACAGCTGGTATAACCTGGGGATCTCCTGTATAAAATGATATATGTACAGCTGGTATAACCTGGGGATCTCCTGTATATAATGATATATGTACAGCCGGTATAACCTGGGGATCTCCTGTATATAATGATATATGTACAGCCGGTATAACCTGGGGATCTCCTGTATATAATGATATATGTACAGCCGGTATAACCTGGGGATCTCCTGTATATAATGATATATGTACAGCCGGTATAACCTGGGGATCTCCTGTATATAATGATATATGTACAGCCGGTATAACCTGGGGATCTCCTGTATATAATGATATATGTACAGCCGGTATAACCTGGGGATCTCCTGTATATAATGATATATGTACAGCCTGTATAACCTGGGGATCTCCTGTATATAATGATATATGTACAGCGGGTATAACCTGGGGATCTCCTGTATATAATGATATATGTACAGCCGGTATAACCTGGGGATCTCCTGTATATAATGATATATGTACAGCCGGTATAACCTGTGGGTCTCCTGTATATAATGATATATGTACAGCCGGTATAACCTGAGGATCTCCTGTATATAATGATATATGTACAGCCGGTATAACCTGGGGATCTCCTGTATATAATAATATATGTACAGCCGGTATAACCTGGGGATCTCCTGTATATAATGATATATGTACAGCCGGTATAACCTGGGGATCTCCTGTATATAATGATATATGTACAGCCGGTATAACCTGGGGATCTCCTGTATATAATGATATATGTACAGCTGGTATAACCTGGGGATCTCCTGTATATAATGATATATGTACAGCCGGTATAACCTGGGGATCTCCTGTATATAATGATATATGTACAGCCGGTATAACCTGGGGATCTCCTGTATATAATGATATATGTACAGCCGGTATTATCTGGGGATCTCCTGTATATAATGATATATGTACAGCCGGTATAACCTGGGGATCTCCTGTATATAATGATATATGTACAGCCGGTATAACCTGGGGATCTCCTGTATATAATGATATATGTACAGTGGGTATAACCTGGGAATCTCCTGTTTATAATGATATATGTACAGCTGGTATAACCTGGGGATCTCCTGTATGTAATGATATATGTACAGCCGGTATAACCTGGGGGTCTCCTGTATATAATGATATATGTACAGCGGGTATAACCTGGGCATCTCCTGTATGTAATGATATATGTACAGCCGGTATAACCTGGGGATCTCCTGTATATAATGATATATGTACAGCCGGTATAACCTGGGGATCTCCTGTATATAATGATATATGTACAGCCGGTATAACCTGGGGATCTCCTGTATATAATGATATATGTACAGCCGGTATAACCTGGGGGTCTCCTGTATATAATGATATATGTACAGCCGGTATAACCTGGGGATCTCCTGTATATAATGATATATGTACAGCCGGTATAACCTGGGGGTCTCCTGTATATAATGATATATGTACAGCCGGTATAACCTGGGGATCTCCTGTATATAATGATATATGTACAGCCGGTATAACCTGGGGATCTCCTGTATATAATGATATATGTACAGCCGGTATAACCTGGGGATCTCCTGTATATAATGATATATGTACAGCCGGTATAACCTGGGGGTGTCCTGTATATAATGATATATGTACAGCCGGTATAACCTGGGGATCTCCTGTATATAATGATATATGTACAGCTGGTATAACCTGGGGATCTCCTGTATATAATGATATATGTACAGCCGGTATAACCTGGGGATCTCCTGTATATAATGATATATGTACAGCCGGTATAGCCTGGGGATCTCCTGTATGTAATGATATATGTACTGCTGGTATAACCTGGGGATCTCCTGTATATAATGATATATGTACAGCCGGTATAACCTGGGGATCTCCTGTATATAATGATATATGTACAGCCGGTATAACCTGGGGATCTCCTGTATATAATGATATATGTACAGCCGGTATAACCTGGGGATCTCCTGTATATAATGATATATGTACAGCTGGTATAACCTGGGGATCTCCTGTATATAATGATATATGTACAGCTGGTATAACCGGGGGATCTCCTGTATATAATGATATATGTACAGCCGGTATAACCTGGGGATCTCCTGTATATAATGATATGTGTACAGCCGGTATAACCTGGGGATCTCCTGTATATAATGATATATGTACAGCCGGTATAACCTGGGGATCTCCTGTATATAATAATATATGTACAGCTGGTATAACCTGGAGATTTCCTGTATATAATGATATATGTACAGCCGGTATAACCTGGGGATCTCCTGTATATAATGATATATGTACAGCCGGTATAACCTGGGGATCTCCTGTATACAATGATATATGTACAGCCGGTATAACCTGGGGATCTCCTGTATATAATGATATATGTACAGCCGGTATAACCTGGGGATCCCCTGTATATAATGATATATGTACAGCCGGTATAACCTGGGGATCTCCTGTATATAATGATATATGTACAGCCGGTATAACTTGAGGGTCTCCTGTATATAATGATTTATGTACAGCCGCTATAACCTGGGGATCTCCTGTATATAATGATATATGTACAGCTGGTATAACCTGGGGATCTCCTGTATATAATGATATATGTACAGCCGGTGTAACCTGGGGATCTCCTGTATATAATGATATATGTACAGCCGGTATAACCTGGGGATCTCCTGTATATAATGATATATGTACAGCCGGTATAACCTGGGGATCTCCTGTATATAATGATATATGTACAGCCGGTATAACCTGGGGATCTCCTGTATATAATGATATATGTACAGCTGGTATAACCTGGGGATCTCCTGTATATAATGATATATGTACAGCCGGTATAACCTGGGGATCTCCTGTATATAATGATATATGTACAGCCGGTATAACCTGGGGATCTCCTGTATATAATGATATATGTACAGCTGGTATAACCTGGGGATCTCCTGTATATAATGATATATGTACAGCCGGTATAACCTGGGGATCTCCTGTATATAATGATATATGTACAGCTGGTATAACCTGGAGATCTCCTGTATATAATGATATATGTACAGCCGGTATAACCTGGGGATCTCCTGTATATAATGATATATGTACAGCCGGTATAACCTGGGGATCTCCTGTATATAATGATATATGTACAGCCGGTATAACCTGGGGATCTCCTGTATATAATGATATATGTACAGCCGGTATAACCTGGGGATCTCCTGTATATAATGATATATGTACAGCCGGTATAACCTGGGGATCTCCTGTATATAATGATATATGTACAGCCGGTATAACCTGGGGATCTCCTGTATATAATGATATATGTACAGCCTGTATAACCTGGGGATCTCCTGTATATAATGATATATGTACAGCCGGTATAACCTGGGGATCTCCTGTATATAATGATATATGTACAGCCGGTATAACCTGGGGATCTCCTGTATATAATGATATATGTACAGCCGGTATAACCTGTGGGTCTCCTGTATATAATGATATATGTACAGCCGGTATAACCTGGGGATCTCCTGTATATAATGATATATGTACAGCCGGTATAACCTGGGGATCTCCTGTATATAATGATATATGTACAGCCGGTATAACCTGGGGATCTCCTGTATATAATGATATATGTACAGCCGGTATAACCTGGAGATCTCCTGTATATAATGATATATGTACAGCGGGTATAACCTGGGGATCTCCTGTATATAATGATATATGTACAGCGGGTATAACCTGGGGATCTCCTGTATATAATGATATATGTACAGCCGGTATAACCTGGGGATCTCCTGTATATAATGATATATGTACAGCCGGTATAACCTGGGGATCTCCTGTACATAATGATATATGTACAGCCGGTATAACCTGGGGATCTCCTGTATATAATGATATATGTACAGCCGGTATAACCTGGGGATCTCCTGTATATAATGATATATGTATAGCCGGTATAACCTGGGGATCTCCTGTATATAATGATATATGTACAGCCGGAATAACCTGGAGATCTCCTGTATATAGTGATATATGTACAGCCGGTATAACCTGGGGATCTCCTGTATATAATGATATATGTACAGCCGGTATAACCTGGGGATCTCCTGTATATAATGATATATGTACAGCTGGTATAACCTGGGGTTCTCCTGTATATAATGATATATGTACAGCCAGTATAACCTGGGGATCTCCTGTATATAATGATATATGTACAGGTGGTATAACCTGGGGATCTCCTGTATATAATGATATATGTACAGCCGGTATAACCTGGGGATCTCCTGTATATAATGATATATGTACAGCCGGTATAATCTGGGGATCTCCTGTATATAATGATATATGTACAGCCGGTATAACCTGGGGATCTCCTGTATATAATGATATATGTACAGCCGGTATAACCTGGGGATCTCCTGTATATAATTATATATGTACAGTGGGTATAACCTGGGGATCTCCTGTATATAATGATATATGTACAGCTGGTATAACCTGGGGATTTCCTGTATGTAATGATATATGTACAGCCGGTATAACCTGGGGGTCTCCTGTATATAATGATATATGTACAGCCGGTATAACCTGGGGATCTCCTGTATGTAATGATATATGTACAGCCGGTATAACCTGGGGATCTCCTGTATATAATGATATATGTACAGCCGGTATAACCTGGGGATCTCCTGTATATAATGATATATGTACAGCCGGTATAACCTGGGGATCTCCTGTATATAATGATATATGTACAGCCGGTATAACCTGGGGGTCTCCTGTATATAATGATATATGTACAGCCGGTATAACCTGGGGATCTCCTGTATATAATGATATATGTACAGCCGGTATAACCTGGGGATCTCCTGTATATAATGATATATGTACAGCCGGTATAACCTGGGGATCTCCTGTATATAATGATATATGTACAGCCGGTATAACCTGGGGATCTCCTGTATATAATGATATATGTACAGCGGGTATAACCTGGAGATCTCCTGTATATAATAATATATGTACAGCTGGTATAACCTGGGGGTGTCCTGTATATAATGATATATGTACAGCCGGTATAACCTGGGGATCTCCTGTATATAATGATATATGTACAGATGGTATAACCTGGGGATCTCCTGTATATAATGATATATGTACAGCCGGTATAACCTGGGGATCTCCTGTATATAATGATATATGTACAGCCGGTATAACCTGGGGATCTCCTGTATGTAATGATATATGTACAGCTGGTATAACCTGGGGATCTCCTGTATATAATGATATATGTACAGCCGGTATAACCTGGGGGTCTCCTGTATATAATGATATATGTACAGCCGGTATAACCTGGAGATCTCCTGTATATAATAATATATGTACAGCTGGTATAACCTGGGGGTGTCCTGTATATAATGATATATGTACAGCCGGTATAACCTGGGGATCTCCTGTATATAATGATATATGTACAGCTGGTATAACCTGGGGATCTCCTGTATATAATGATATATGTACAGCCGGTATAACCTGGGGATCTCCTGTATATAATGATATATGTACAGCCGGTATAACCTGGGGATCTCCTGTATGTAATGATATTTGTACAGCTGGTATAACCTGGGGATCTCCTGTATATAATGATATATGTACAGCCGGTATAACCTGGGGATCTCCTGTATATAATGATATATGTACAGCCGGTATAACCTGGGGATCTCCTGTATATAATGATATATGTACAGCCGGTATAACCTGGGGATCTCCTGTATATAATGATATATGTACAGCCGGTATAACCTGGGAATCTCCTGTATATAATGATATATGTACAGCTGGTATAACCTGGGGATCTCCTGTATATAATGATATATGTACAGCTGGTATAACCGGGGGATCTCCTGTATATAATGATATATGTACAGCCGGTATAACCTGGGGATCTCCTGTATATAATGATATGTGTACAGCCGGTATAACCTGGGGATCTCCTGTATATAATGATATATGTACAGCCGGTATAACCTGGGGATCTCCTGTATATAATGATATATGTACAGCTGGTATAACCTGGAGATTTCCTGTATATAATGATATATGTACAGCCGGTATAACCTGGGGATCTTCTGTATATAATGATATATGTACAGCCTGTATAACCTGGGGATCTCCTGTATATAATGATATATGTACAGCCGGTATAACCTGGGGATCCCCTGTATATAATGATATATGTACAGCTGGTATAACCTGGGGATCTCCTGTATATGATGATATATGTACAGCTGGTATAACCTGGGGATCTCCTGTATATAATGATATATGTACAGCTGGTATAACCTGGAGATCTCCTGTATATAATGATATATGTACAGTGGGTATAACCTGGGGATCTCCTGTATATAATGATATATGTACAGCTGGTATAACCTGGGGATCTCCTGTATATAATGATATATGTACAGCCGGTATAACCTGGGGATCTCCTGTATATAATGATTTATGTACAGCTGGTATAACCTGGGGATCTCCTGTATATAATGATATATGTACAGCCGGTATAACCTGGAGATCTCCTGTATATAATGATATATGTACAGCCGGTATAACCTGGGGATCTCCTGTATATAATGATATATGTACAGCCGGTATAACCTGGGGATCTCCTGTATATAATGATATATGTACAGCCGGTATAACCTGGGTATCTCCTGTATATAATGATATATGTACAGCTGGTATAACCTGGGGATCTCCTGTATATAATGATATATGTACAGCCGGTATAACCTGGGGATCTCCTGTATATAATGATATATAGGTACAGCCGGTATAACCTGGGGATCTCCTGTATATAATGATATATGTACAGCTGGTATAACCTGGGGATCTCCTGTATATAATGATATATGTACAGCCGGTATAACCTGGGGATCTCCTGTATATAATGATATATGTACAGCTGGTATAACCTGGGTATCTCCTGTATATAATGATATATGTACAGCCGGTATAACCTGGGGATCTCCTGTATATAGTGATATATGTACAGCTGGTATAACCGGGGATCTCCTGTATATAATGATATATGTACAGCCGTATAACCTGGGGATCTCTTGTGTATAATGATATATGTACAGCCGGTATAACCTGGGAATCTCCTGTATATAATGATATATGTACAGCCGGTATAACCTGGGGATCTCCTGTATATAATGATTTATGTACAGCCGATATAACCTGGGGATCTCCTGTATATAATGATATATGTACAGCCGATATAACCTGGGGATCTCCTGTATATAGTGATATATGTACAGCCGGTATAACCTGGGGATCTCCTGTATATAATGATATATGTACAGCCGGTATAACCTGGGATATCCTGTATATAATGATATATGTACAGCCGGTATAACCTGGGGATCTCCTGTATATAATGATATATGTACAGCCGGTATAACCTGGGGATCTCCTGTATATAATGATATATAGGTACAGCCGGTATAACCTGGGGATCTCCTGTATATAATGATATATGTACAGCCGGTATAACCTGGGGATCTCCTGTATATAATGATATATGTACAGCTGGTATAACCTGGGGATCTCCTGTATATAATGATATATGTACAGCCGGTATAACCTGGGGATCTCCTGTATATAATGATATATGTACAGCCGGTATAACCTGGGGATCTCCTGTATATAATGATATATGTACAGCTGGTATAACCTGGGGATCTCCTGTATATAATGATATATGTACAGCCGGTATAACCTGGGGATCTCCTGTATATAATGATATATATGTACAGCTGGTATAACCTGGGGATCTCCTGTATATAATGATATATGTACAGCCGGTATAACCTGGGGATCTCCTGTATATAATGATATATGTACAGCCGGTATAACCTGGGGATCTCCTGTATATAATGATATATGTACAGCTGGTATAACCTGGGGATCTCCTGTATATAATGATATATGTACAGCCGGTATAACCTGGGGATCTCCTGTATATAATATATGTGTACAGCCGGTATAACCTGGGGATCTCCTGTATATAATGATATATGTACAGCCGGTATAACCTGGGTATCTCCTGTATATAATGATATATGTACAGCCGGTATAACCTAGGGATCTCCTGTATATAATGATATATGTACAGCTGGTATAACCTGGGGATCTCCTGTATATAATGATATATGTACAGCCGGTATAACCTGGGGATCTCCTGTATATAATGATATATGTACAGCTGGTATAACCTGGGGATCTCCTGTATATAATGATATATGTACAGCTGGTATAACCTGGGGATCTCCTGTATATAATGATATATGTACAGCCGGTATAACCTGGGAATCTCCTGTATATAATGATATATGTACAGCTGGTATAACCTGGGGATCTCCTGTATATAATGATATATGTACAGCCGGTATAACCTGGGGATCTCCTGTATATAATGATATATGTACAGCCGGTATAACCTGGGGATCTCCTGTATATAATGATATATGTACAGCCGGTATAACCTGGGGATCTCCTGTATATAATGATATATGTACAGCTGGTATAACCTGGGGATCTCCTGTATATAATGATATATGTACAGCCGGTATAACCTGGGGATCTCCTGTATATAATGATATATGTACAGCCGATATAACCTGGGGATCTCCTGTATATAATGGTATATGTACAGCCGGTATAACCTGGGGATCTCCTGTATATAATGATATATGTACAGCCGGTATAACCTGTGGATCTCCTGTATATAGTGATACATGTACAGCCGGTATAACCTGGGGATCTCCTGTATATAATGATATATGTACAGCCGGTATAACCTGGGGATCTCCTGTATATAATGATATATGTACAGCCGGTATAACCTGGGGATCTCCTGTATATAATGATATATGTACAGCTGGTATAACCTGGGGATCTCCTGTATATAATGATATATGTACAGCTGGTATAACCCGGGGATCTCCTGTATATAATGATATATGTACAGCTGGTATAACCTGGGGATCTCCTGTATATAGTGATATATACATCTTTTATATAGTGATACCGAACATGTTGGTGTTACCTGGGTATTTTCAGAATATAATATTATAGAGAAAACACTGTATGAGTGAAGACATTTTCTTCGGTTAATCTTTTTCCTATGACAGGACTTTGCTCTTCCTTCCTCAGTGTGGAATACGGGATCCTTTCCTCTTGTGTGGCACAGTTCTTCTCAATAAATCCATTCAGAAATTGCTTCAGTCCCCCTGGCACCCGGCCCAGGAGTCGTCACAGTCACCTCTCCGCACTACCGGGGGAGGTCAGTTCACATACCTGATAACTATCTATTTACAGGGGGGGGGGAAATAAATATATTTCTTAATGTCCTAAACCTCACCAGCTATCTATAACAACTCATCCAAAACCACACTAGCAAGAAACCGGATCATACATGTCCAGAAATTACGTTTCTCAAGAGATCAGTTGAACCAGATGATACAATTTTCACTAAGTTGCAGGATATTGCTCTCTAATTACTGATACATTTCAGCTGGTGTCATGACTTTTCATGGCTTTTTGCACCTCTGTTTCTTCATGTGTTCAATGATTTTTCCATGTGTCATTTCTCATTATGACACAGAAGTTATGGACATTTATCTAAGATATAGAAAAGGCTAAGTGCCATTCTGTTTTCTGCTAATTTTTTGGAATGTTATGGACACATATTATGGTTTCATTTCTTTGCCAGTTCTGTATGGAAATCATTTATTCTGAGACATGTTCCGGCCACTTCTGGTTGTGACCAGGTTTTTATTAGATTAGGACTATGCTGTTGATGCAGAACGGCTGTTACCCGGCCGGAGTGTGATGACACCGCCGTGCAGCAAGTATCTGGGTGCGGAGCCTGATTTGGTACACAGCTGTCTTATCCTTTTATGTGACATATTATCTTACAGCTCCTCTCCTTTGATGTGACTTCTAAGGAGATCTTCCGTAAAGTAACAGGTTCTCTCTCAATGTGCGTCCAGTTTCATTCCCTCAATAGTAGGACCCCTTCAAATTTGCGAGTATATTTAGATATGCCTCAATATAGAACAAAAGTTTATCCATAGACTAATTTATGGTAGTGTATGTAACTCCTGGCCACTGGGGGCGCTGTGTCGGATCTTCAGTCCATGCAATATAAATCCTGTAAATGTTCATTTCTCTCTACTACTCTGAGTTGTAGTGGTTAGTAGTTGTCACACTAACCATCTTGCCCTCCAGTATGCCACAACCAACAAGTCAGTGACTCGTTCTGGTGTGCTGTAAACCTCTCCGAAACATCAGTCCAGTATAGAAGGTCCAGTGCACCCTGAGCGGTCTGAGTGGCCAATCCCAGTCCCAGTGGCCAAGCAATTAAAGTCGCCTCTCCAATTAGAAAGGTACCTGAGAATGGAGGTTCTCAGCATGTTCTCATGTTTATGGCACCTGCTGACTGATCTACCATGTCCCTAACCTCAACTTGCTCTATGACTCCATCTCCGAATCTGGTCCCTGTATTCCTGACCCCTTGTCTTGCCTTGTCTCGATTATAAACATTGGTCTGTTTCATTTCATTGACCTGTCCCAACCTCCGCTTGCTCCTGATTACTCCCACCAGTTCCTGTGGCCAAAGCAAGCTGAGCCATTGGCGGTGGTCAGGAGGACATCATTACCATGCTGAAACTTGGAGTCCAGGGAGGGGTGAAAAAACTTTTTCACCTTTCTCACCTTTGTCTTTTTTCACCCTTGTCTCGGACCCCTGTTTTTTTTTCTAGGATTTTTGGAAAACACCTTTATAGAATTGTAACACCAGGGCCGAGCCTTTCTTCATTGGTTGTAGACAGCCGGGGCCCACAATACCTGGTTCCTGGTATTATGGCACTGGTTGGTGTTATAATCCAGTAGCTTCTGGATGAGTTACACATGCTCACCAGATAGATCCTGACCAGGAGAGGGCGCTATTCTCAACAACCACCTTGCCTATGCATTGGCAGGGGTGTTGCAGAATCAACAATCTATAACAGTTGACAATTGACAGGAGTGAAGATGATTTGTAGATGGGCAGGGACAATAGTTCAAGGATGGTCGAGGAGTGTTGACCAAAGTTATCCGAAACTGAAGAAAAAAGATGAAACCTAGAGAAACAACAAAAGACAAAGCACAAAGCTTCAGAACAGAACTGGAGAAATACAGTAAGTAGCAGTACAATTATGAAGGATTATGTAAAATGAAGATAAGTAAAGTCTCTGTGAGTGAAGATATCTTGAAGAGGGTCTTTCGCAACTTGCACCACACCCAATTCTTGGCATGCTTTAATAGATGCCGTTCCGCTAATTCTGGGGAAGCAGAAAGTTTCACTCAATCCATGACTAGTTGATATATGTCAGGGCTCGGGGTCAGTGAACCCCCTGGACCACCGCGGACGATGACACAAGCCGACACCTAGGACCGGAATATAAGTGGCACCTGGTCTTCACCAGAGGCCGCCACAAAGCGGGATGATCTTGTTGCAGTGTGGTGCCACCAGGTCGTTCCACAGGTGCGACTAGCCCGCGGTGGCAGCCAAGGTCGAGGTACAGGAGCACAAGGCAGTCTCGGAGTCAGGTACAGGCAGATAGCCAGGGCAGGCGGCAGAGTTGCTAGGTCAGGGTCAA
Organism: Engystomops pustulosus; assembly: GCF_040894005.1. Lineage (NCBI taxonomy): Eukaryota > Metazoa > Chordata > Amphibia > Anura > Leptodactylidae > Engystomops > Engystomops pustulosus. Next base: position 211,032,084 of record NC_092414.1, read on the forward strand.
GTTGGGATCACAATGGGAGATCAGAGCAGGAACGCAAGGAACACACAGGAATAGCTTTCTCATTGGTATATGCTCAAAGATCAGGCAGGGGTTGCTGGGAGAAGCCAGCCTTTATGGAAAACCCTTTAAAACCCTTTAAATCTGTGAGTGCCGCGCCCTAGGTAGCGCGCTGGCCACCCAGGACGGGAGCAGAAACGCGGAGCGGTAAGTGAGGACCAGGGGACGGGGTGCTGTCAAGGAGAGGACCACAGGTGTGCCTGCGATCCGATACGTGGATCACAGGGCACTCGTGTCAACATAATTACTTTTCGATCTCAACAGTGGGTGGAGACAGGCTGTCTGCTGTAGCATTGAGCCAACCAGCTGTAAAAGCAGAAAGCTTAATTAGCATATTTGGTGCCGAAATTACACTAGTTTGGGAATCTGTACTGTCAGATGGGCGCTTTTAGGTTGCAGCAGTAAGTCATGGCCCCGCCTATTTGACAGTTGAGATCCAAATCTAATGACACGGATTTCTCAGGAATGTATAGGAGCCACAGAGAACATTCCAACTACACGGAGATCAGTGAATAGTCACCAATTAAAAGAAGCCTTAGAGATGATGGCGGGTGACGAATGCTTCACTTTAAGAGAAAACGCAGAACATTAACAGTCATGGAAACCTGATAAAGTATAAGCAAAGCAAAAGACAAAAAGATAAGAGAGAAAGTGTGGGGGATAATAACATAAGGCAGTAACGTTTATTAGACAGAAAATGAGATGACCCGATAAGGAAATATAAGAATATCAGAAGAAGTTATGGAGAGAGGAAAACTAATAAAGAAGAAGCGGTGGGAAAACTACAAAAATGTGAAATGCAATCAAAAACAGATGGTGACAGGACCCAGGAGAGGAGATCTGTTCCAGATAACTGTAAGAGAAAGGGAGTGTAACCATGTCAGCCAGAGAAGCGGTGAGATAAGACAACGGAGAAGAACAGGGCAACAAAGAAGAACACAAAGGAGGCCCTACTGCACACAATCCAGAGCACGTATAAAGACTGGGAAATTACCACCGTTTTGGGGCACATTTACTAAGAACAGTGCAGTGTGTACTATGATAGAGATGTATGTACTATGTGCAGTGTGTACTATGATAGAGATGTATGTACTATGTGCAGTGTGTACTATGATAAAGATGTATTTACTATGTGCAGTGTGTACTATGATAGAGATGTATGTACTATGTGCAGTGTGTACTATGATAGAGATGTATGTACTATGTGTAGTGTGTACTATGATAGAGATGTATGTACTATGTGCAGTGTGTACTATGTGTAGTTACCTGTATAGTGTACAGGGGACGCCAGATTCAGGCTTTCTGGTGCCCGTTCTTCATTAATCTGGCGCGCCCCCTGCACTGCTCCAGCAGTGTGCACCACTTTTTTTTTGGTGCACCTTTAACATGGGATGTGCAGCACACTTCTGTTGGACTTTGCTTGTATAATGTGGCTCCACGATCCAACTGTGCATCGGAACGCCCACAAGAAATTTGTGTCGCATGATGACTAGTGCAGCCACGCAACAAAACGGTCACGTGTGACGCAAATGTGGCGCGGACACAGTGGGGCACATTTACTTACCCATCCCTGCGCGATCCCCGAGGTGCGTTGTCTGACGACCCTGCACAGCTGCCGCAATTCGCAAAGATCGTGTCCCCGAGATCCTACATGTGTCGCTTCCCCGCTCAGGTCCGCCGGAGTTCACCTTCTTCTTCCCGGTGCATGTAAGTGCTTGTTATTGCGACACAATATAATTGTTAAATCCCGCGCCTTGTCCGAATCTGATAGCCCGCCCTCCGAATTGTGTCAAGTGAAACATGGCACCGATGAACCAAAATCTGATCCTGTGCGACGCGATCCCCGAAAACGTTGGAAAACCTGACGGAAATGTGGCCGCGGTCTCTTAGTAGATAAGCCCCAATACCTGTGCCAAACTGTTTACACTAGAAACAATGTGCAAAGTCCAACAGAAAACTGGTGCAAAGCCCTTAGTAAATGCCCCTATGTGTTTAGCCAGATTAAATCTCCTCAAAATACTTGTGATCCCCAAGATGACTTATATCATGCAAACCCTTTCCACATTTCTACCTAAGCACTTCTTCACCACAGGGAGACAAATACTTCTCTGTTACCTTTGGAAAGGCACAGGACATAGGCTTTCCAATGGCATTCTGATAAAACCCAATGTCAAGCTTCTGGGGTAGTGAACCCCCTGGACCACCGCGGACAATGACGTAAGCCGACACCTGGGACCAGAATCTAAATGCCACCCGGTCTTCACCAGAGCCCGCCGCAAAGCGGGTTGGACTTGCTGCGGCGTGGTACCACCAGGTCGTTCCACAGGTGCGACTTGTCCACGGTGGCAGCCAAGGTCGAGGTACAAATTCAGCAGGCGATCTCGTGGTCGGGGAGAGGCAGCAGGTCAAGACAGGTGGCAAAAGTTCAGGGACAGAGATGGAGCAGGAGTTCAGGGATGGCAGCGGAGGAGCGTAATCAGGAACAAGTCCGGGGTCACAACGGGAGGTCAATACACGGGAATAACTTACAGGAAACTGCTTTCTCTTAGGCATTGAGCACAAAGATCCGGCAGGGAATGCTGGGAGACGCCGGGCTTTATCCATTTCCTGAAAAGGAAATCAACTGATCAACTCATTAAGGGGGAATGCAGAAGACTCAGGTAATTAGCAGCTGTAGATCCTGCCTATGGTTAATTGGGTAGGAGTTCCAACCAATTGTATTTCACCATGTACATTGGAGTGCGATTGGAGAGTTAGCCACCACCCAACCAGGTTAATAAAACCCCTGGGCAGGGAGAAGCCAGCTCTATTTCCAGGCAAGGTCTTATCTTAGACTAGAGGCCTGCAGACCATCTGCAGCGCTCTTAGGCCTAAGGTTCTCTTAGGTTCCAGATCTTAGAGCATAAGCTCTTACCACCAGCATACAGAGTGAAGAGAGAGAGAGTGTCAGTGCACCACTAGTGCTGACACTTAGCTAATCCTTGGACAAGAATCAGGAGACTCAATGTGCAGCTTCCACAACTGGACACAGCTCCATCCAAGCCTGCATCTACTACCAGGCTCGTGAATCATTCCTGAGGACACATCTCCATGACCACTCCAGTAATCCGAATCTGCTGTGAAATTGTTTATTGAACAACAGCAGGCAACGGCCTAAAGAATTGTGAGTTATTTTGCACAACGTTGCCTCCGTCTGATCCCTGGATACGGCTGTCACCACCACGGACTCCCCATCCGTCACCAAGGGACATATACTACAGACATTTAGGGGTTGCCCCAGGGAGATTCAGTACATCAGCCTCTCCCTCCATATTTCTTGCACACACCACCTGCTGGAGACCTGCCAGGCTGTAGGACATCCCTCCGATCCCCATACCGAGCACCGTGACACTAGCGTGCCTAGGCCGCAACCGACAGCCACTCCGGTATTCTGGGCCCCAGCTGCCTCCAGGCCCCAAGAAAAGGCTAGCCCCTGGTGGGGGATGTTGCACTTACCATAAACCAATCAGATTAGAAGAGTAGTGGATTGTTACAAAAACCATTCCTGGAAAGTGTACATCCCAATTCAGGAGCCCCTCATCCAATTCACCATTTACAACTCACTCTCCAGACATCTCCAAACCTACAACATTTTTAGGGCACTTAAAGGGTTTGTCCACTTTCAGCAAATAATTGATATTGTTTGTGGAAGGAATAGTTATACAATTTTCCAATATACTTTCTGAATCAATTTATCACAGTTTTTAAATCTCTGCTTGCTGTTATTCTATAGAAAGCTTCTATGTTTACTTCCAGTGGATAGAAATCTGTCCATGGTCATGTGATGGACAGGCAGGTTAATATCACACGGCTCTGATTACCGCACCTGCGTGTCCATCACATGACCATGAACAGATTTCTATCCACTGGAAGTAAACATAAATGCTTTCTATAGAAGGTCAGCAAGCAGAGATCTAGAAAATAGTGAGGAATTGATAGAGAAAGTATATTGGAAAATTGGTTAACTTTTCCTTACACCAACGATATTGATTATTTGCTGAAAGTGGACAGCCCCTTTAACATCATTACAAAAGCACCATATAGAATCTGGCACACCTCCTCCTAGAGACTTTCTAGCCACATCCATCGCCCATTACAAGGGTGGGCGACCTCCTGGGCATGAAATCCTCACTCAGTCCTCCTGACATAGCCTTACAAGCACTATTGAATCAAAAGTGATGTGCTATGTGATGGTGACTTCCCTCCCTCAGCCACTGCTCACAAGTTTTTTCCAGGCACCATATCCCCCCCATCATACACCCAATTGAGATAAAATTTTAAAGAACTCATCCATCAAGGGGACATTTTCAGAGAACTAACATGGCTCGAAGAGATGGTATCACCCACCAAGACGCTGATCTCCACACTTTATAGATTACAATTCGAATCCTCACTTCATCTCTGCCTGGGAGAAAGAGCTACAGGTTACTCCAGAATCTCTGCTGGAGATGTCAGCAGTCAACAGGCACATATCTCCACATATGATGGGAATGTACCAAAAATTTGCCCCTTCCTGAAACGCTATTACCCGGATTACCTCTAACTTCCACCACACCAATATTCAACAAACCCTTGTAGCTACAACTTATCTTAGCTGTGAAGGCAATCATCCTGACCCTGTGGAAATTCCCCCACAGTACCATCGCCCTCCCACTGGGCTAGCACATATGCAGGATGGAAGAGGTCTGTGCCTTCCAAAACCAAAACCATCAGAAGTTTTAGAAAATGACCCCCTGGCTGAATCTGCTCAGCTCCCAAATGTCCTCTTCCCTCTACACCTCTATGTTCGAGAATAGTCCACCTCTGACCTCCCATACCTCTTGAGTGCCATATTAACTGGACACTTCCATGCCATCTCGTAAGCATCTACAATGCCACGTGCGTTCCAACCTCATACTCCCTCTAGTTTCTAGTCCAGTCTTTTATCGATGTTGTCTGATTCTTATGTTGTACTAATTTGCCTGATGTACACTCTGTCTTATGTACGCTTTCCTGTAATGTTCCCTTTCGGTCCCATGGTTTGCTAATGTTACCCAATCTGTAGACTCCCACTCGATTAAAGCAATGTTATTGTCTTGTTGTGCTGTTATCCTGTTAAAAACCCAATAAAAAGAGATTCAAAAGAAAGAAGAACACTAAGGGGGTCATTTATCAATGGTGGTGTACGGTTTGTTGTTTTTGGTGCACAAATTGTGCTATAATTTACACTGTGATGTTAGATTGTGGAGGTTAATGAATTGGTGCATCACCAAAACAATTTAGAACTGTCTCCACATTCATGAAGGTGAAATAGAACTCCATAGACCAGTATTTTGCATCTCTAAGTGTGCGCCAAAAATTGTGCCAAAAACAGTATCGAGAAACTAGATGCACAGGAAGTGTTGGATTCCCTAGTCGCGTCCAAAAAAAGAAAAAATTGTGAGTGTCCGAAAAGCACTGATATTGTGGTGCCAACACTTCAGAAATAAAGCATAAGGGGCTAAAAAAAAAATTTATCTCAGAAGGTCAATAATGAAGGCACCCAAAAGAGTAGAATGACCATGAAAAGGGCCAGCAGGAGGACAGGAAGTCTTTGCTCTGTATCAATATGTTGTGTTCAATTTTTTTTTAATATCCTTTGATGATCACTGCCGGCTGAGTATAAAATGCTGTGAATTTTCTATTTCATGCATAACAACATGTCTGACGAAGAGAACTAGTATTCTCGAAAGTTCCACCATCAATTATCCTCAAAAAGGTATCGCCTGATTTCTTCTGATCTCCATGGCTAATACAGCACAAATCTACACGACTGTCAGCAGTAGAAGCCCTCATCAAGAGGAAAAAAAAGAGTGGAATGATCAGGCAGGAAAGTGAAATAGACATGGAGAGGACCAGCATGATTGCAGAGTCATGAAGAGAGTCAACGGTTGCATAGTAACAAGGGTAATATTAGGTCAGCAGGAGAGTCACCGAGGAGAGGGCAAGAGGAACCATGGAGCATGCAGAATATGAGACAACTGCAAGAGTATGAAGAGCATGCAGAGTATGAAGAATACAAGACAACTAGAAGAGTGTGAAAACCATGGACAGCATGAGAAATATGAGGCAATTGAAAGAGTATGAATGAAGAACATGTAAAGCATGAAGTATAATAGATAACTTGAAGTTTGAGAAGGACATGCAGAGCATGAAGAACACAAGGCAATTGCAAGAGGAAGAAGAACATGTAGAGCTTGAAGAATACAAGGCCACTGGAAGAGGAATAAGAACATGTAGAGCATGAAGAATACAAGGTAATTGGAAGAGGAAGAAGAACATGTAGAGCATGAAGAATACAAGGCAACGAGAAGAGGAAGAAGAACATGTAGAGCATGAAGAATACGAGGTAATTGGAAGAGGAAGAAGAACATGTAGAGCATGAAGAATACAAGGCAACGAGAAGAGGAAGAAGAACATGTAGAGCATGAAGAATACGAGGTAATTGGAAGAGGAAGAAGAACATGTAGAGCATGAAGAATACAAGGCAACGAGAAAAGGAAGAAGAACATGTAGAGCATGAAGAATACAAGGCAACGAGAAGAGGAAGAAGAACATGTAGAGCATGAAGAATACTAGGCAAGTGAAAGAGGAAGAAGGACATGTAGAGCATGAAGAATACTAGGCAAGTGAAAGAGGAAGAAGGACATGTAGAGCATGAAGAATACTAGGCAACTGGAATAAGAAGATGAACATGTAGAGCATGAAGAATACTAGGCAAGTGAAAGAGGAAGAAGGACATGTAGAGCATGAAGAATACTAGGCAAGTGAAAGAGGAAGAAGGACATGTAGAGCATGAAGAATACTAGGTAACTGGAATAAGAAGATGAACATGTAGAGCATGAAGAATACTAGGCAACTGGAAGAGGAAGATGAACATGTTGAGCATGAAGAATACAAGGCAACGAGAAGAGGAAGAAGAACATGTAGAGCATGAAGAATACTAGGTAACTGGAAGAGGAAGATGAACATGTAGAGCATGAAGAATACAGGGCAACTGGAAGAGGAAGATGAACATGTAGAGCATGAAGAATAGTTAGATAGAATAAAATAGATAAAGGTAAGTAGAACACGCAGAGGATTAAAGTTACAAGACGACTTGCGTAGAAAAAGACAGAGAGGAAGAAAAACCATGAGATGATTCAAAGGATGGAAGTACTAAGATAACTAGAAGAGCAAGAAGAACACTGAGAAGTCAATCTTCGCAGGAGGAGAGCTATGACGCAGATGGAGAGTTCTCAGACTGGACTAGAGGGAAAATAATCATATTTCTCAACAAAAATGAAATAAACGCGAGGCATTTAAAAAAAAACTGAGAAGGTTTAATGTTCTTTATTGAATGATGCACATACAAGGCTTGTTCCTCATCAGCACATATCAGGGAAGGCCTCATTTTCTGGTTTTGGATAATAACATCCAGGTTGGGCTGTAGCTTTGGATTCCCACTTTTGGGTTCCATTAATATTTGACTTTTTTTTTTGTCGGCTTCTGGAACCGTTGTAGAAGTGAAGTCACAGTAGTTAAATATAATCTATCTATATATCTCTATCATCTGTAATATAATATAATACTGCACATCTTATGGAGACATTACTACCGTAGGTCATGGGTTTGACATGGAACAGTATGAGAACCTCCCAAACGATTACAACCAACCAATTCTTTATCTCTCCAATCTCGTTACTAGTGGTCGCATTCTCTGTAGACCCTCATGTATGCAACCATCAGTCATGGGTCATGGACGGAGGTCTGCTAAACGCTTGCTAATTATTCAAATTGGTTAGATTTGCATATCTAGGTACTCATAAGAACCAACCATCAATGTAACAGTCATGATTGGGTGGACATAGGGTTCCATTTTGATTTAAAGGGGAATTCCACCTAAATTTGTTTATGTGATGGAACCAAAGCCAAAGGCGTTGGGATGTTCTAATGAGTTCTTTGGCCCAATAATGATAGGGAAAGTCTACCCACTTATGACTTTAGAAGGTCCCCTTTAAATTTAGGGTAATGTAGTTCTGATTGTAGATGTGATTGGATGTTATGGGAGCACAGTTAGATGTAAAATATGGGTATGGGTGATGTATAATAATAAAACACATACAATAACATAATAAAAATATGCGTGGATATAAAAAATAGTGGAAATGCACATACAGCACAGACATGAAATGCTGGGATTTGTAGTCCCCCTCATAGCTGGAGAACCAGGGGTTTCCTAGATCTTTCTTATGATATTACTAGTGAGGGATTAAGTGCATTCAAAGGTTGGGCTAGACCATAAATGACATATGGCTTCCAGCTGATCTAAGGAACCCATGGCTTTCTATAGCTGAAGATCATGGGATTTAAAGGGGAAGTTCACTCTTTAGTCTGTAGTTCTCAGATGACCAGAGCATATCTCAGGTGTATGGCTGGAGGATGTATCCTCAAGGTGCCACCACCATCATAGCTGATTTAAAAGTGGACTTCCCCTTTAAGATGATAGTTGTACCATGTCAGGCGAGTGTGACAGCTTATGAGACTGATGAATATTGCAGTACAGTATATTCTATAGGATGGGGCACCTTTGCCCTCTGCTGACAGGTACCCTACACCTCGGGGGCCCCTGGCAGAGGGGGCAGCGCTCACAGCGTCAAGAATAAATAGTTTACACATAAATCTCCCTCCATATATATATTAGAAATATGTATATATTATATATATTTATATATATATTTATATCTTTATATCATCGAACACTATATACAGATGGACATGCGGACAAGGGGGGGTCACAGCATCATACAGGGATATACCCACCCATCACACGCGATTGGGATGGATTTCGGGTGACATACGGTACATACAAGGGAAGGGGGGCAATCTAATGACTTGTGGTATTTTGTTACAGTCCTGCTCTTGAAGACACCACAGAAGGGGACAGTAAGGACACAAGTGTCTACAGACCCCGCCCCTATGACTCTCACTGCTCGTATGAGGAATTCTGTGCAGTGTGGTCACGATGATGTCATAGTGATGTCACAGTTCTCGTTCCGGTGAGGTCACGGTGAGGTCACAGCTCGCTGCAGCGCTCCTGCTTGCTGTAATGGTCAAACTGGTTCTTCCATCGCATCATGTAGGCGCTCCAGCGATGGAACTCCACCTTCCACTGACGCTCCGCTTCATCGATGTTATCTGCAGACGTGGGGGAGGGAGACAGTAGGAAATGGAGACAGAGAGAGAGGGAAGAACAGCATAAGAAAAGACACAAAAAGATGGTGGAGAAAAAGAAGAAGAATCCCTACTTAAAAGCATTGTCATCCAGGGAAGGTTCTTGTTGCCTTCTTAAAGCTGTAATGGCTGCCAGAATGCGGATCGCCCAGGTTTTCCAGGAACAGATATAACTCGTGTGGTCTACTAGAAGGTCTTAGACACTTGGGGGGTCCTTGGGTCAGTTCTATGTCTATTTTTGGAGCTCCGGTGCCCACCACATCCACTAAAGTGTCTTTAGCCCTTTTATAGTGTTCTTATGGTCGATTTTCTGTCTGGGATTTTTTTTTATTTCAAAAAGTCCCAAAAAAGTCTCAAAATGCATAAAAAGTCTCAGCACATCCACCAGCAGGGACTGGAGTGACTTTTTGCATAAGTCTCCATAAGTCATGAATCTTGCTTTGCACGATGTTGCACTAGCAGTAAGTAGTTCTATGTTTACACCAGATTAATATAGTATAATTATAGTATATAGAATAATTAGTATATAGTCCTGTGAGACATTTTAGAAGTAAAAAGTCTCAAAAATCCTTAATGCAACTACTTTGAGATTTTTTTTTTTACACAAAAAAAGTCCAGAAAAAACAATAATAAATAACCCCCTAGGTATCCGCATAATAGGTGTGTGTGTGAGTGGGGGGGCTATTTACTTATGAATAGTTAGTGAAGATAGCTTACACAGCAATTACAGTCTTCAAATCAACATCAACATCAGGATTTTATCGAAAATCTGATTAATAGTACAGACAGGAATGGGGATACATGATAGGAAACAAACGATTGTGGATTCTAGAGGAAAATCTGATTAATATCACATGAGGAATGAGGGGGTATGTGATGAAAAATGAATATTAAAGTCTCTACCTGAATTTGTTCTAGAGTAAAATCTGATTATAAGTGCAGAGACAGTTGTAGAATACTCAATATTTATTGCGTTTCCATCCTACATGGGGGTTATCTGTGCCTGCACTATTAATCAGATTTTTTTTTCCCTCGAGTTCATTAGGTAGATCATTTTAATGATATTTTTCCCATCATACACAGACAGTCTCTGGGTTATGTACAAGATAGGTTACAGGCAGTCCCCTACTTACAGACGACCCCTAGTTGCAGACGGACCTCTCTGCCCACTGTGACCTCTGGTGAAGCTCTCTGGAGGCTTTACTATATTCCCAGACTGCAATTATCAGCTGTAAAGTGTTTGTAATGAAGCTTTAATCCTTGGTCCCATTACAGCAAAATTTATGAAACTTCAGTTGTCACTGGGGCAAATAGTTTTTTTTAATATATATATATATATATATACAGTTTTGACTTGCATACAAATAGGGCAGAAAGGGTCCGTTTGTAACTAGGATTTGTCTGTAAGTCGGGCGTCCTTAAGTCAAGGACCACTAGATTGCTTTTTACCATGTATCCTAATCTGTGTCTGCACTAGCAATCAGATTTCTCTGTAGATCACACAAGATCAACCATCTAAGTGTAATCTAGTTACAAATCTGATTTTCGTTCCATGCAGGGATGGGGATACCTGGTAGGAAACAATTACGCATTCTAGGGAAAAATTCAATTACTAGCACATGAGAGATGGGGGATATATGATGGGAAATGCAGAATTAATCCTCTACCTAATGTACTCTAGAAGAAAATCTGATTATTAGTGTAGACACAGACGGGGAAATAGGATGAGGACAGAATGTATTCCGACTTAATGTATTCTAGTGAAAAATCTGATTAACAGTGGTGGCTAGGATGGGGAAACTTGATGGAAACCCCGCCCCAAATTATTAAAATTCTCCACCCAAAAGTGCTCTGTTGAAAAATATTGAACTGAACGAAGAGGCCATTCAATACTATAGAAATATCGAAAAAAATAGCTGAGCACAAGACTCGGATATCTTCTGAATTTGCTGTTTAGCTCACAATCTATTAGTCCGGGTAGTGGGTGGCCCACCCGAACCCCCATGTAAACTCTGGGTCCTCTCATCTCCAGTGATAACAGGACCCCCATTCTCCTAGACTAAAGGGTCTGTTCTTGTGATCCGTGCTGTTGGACTCCACCGGTCAGATTGATATCCCCTATCGCCGTACCGCCATTGCCGTCTATGGGGATGTATATGCGGCCACAGATTTGCGGTCGCATGCACGTCCCCGCAGACGCCAGTGTGAATGAGCCCTAAACAACAGGGGAAAAAAAGGATGAAACTTGAAATTAGAAAAATCTGATTAATAGTGCAGGGTGAGATGGAGATACCATATTGAAAACACACTATATTTCGAGACGCTGCTTAAATTTATTGGAGAGAAACATCTGATTTTACAAGTTCTAGTAATTGATCACCGATCCTTAGGATAATGCGCCAATCAGCTGCCAGGTGGGGGTAGTGGTCCTCTGGTGAGTGGTGCTTCTGCATCATAGGCCAGTGGCACCAAGCTCAGCCAGTATACAATGTAATGTGAATTTAATACTTAATTGCACCAGTCCTGGTCAATCCCTTCACACGATGTATGCCGGCCGTACCGTAATATCGGCGCCGGGGAGAGGGGGAGGGGGTGAGTGCTGCTCCCCCCACCCCTCTCCATAGTAATATAAGGTGCACGGCACAGTATTCTGGGGAAAGATAGTACATGTCCTATATTTCTCCCGGCTACGGAACATTACATGGTAACACGTGCGGCATCGTACCGCTCCCGTATGGCGCTGCGTGCCCATTGCCGTGTATACCCGTCTCCCATACGTCCATGTGAATGTAGCCTAAGATGGGGTTACATAAATGGAAACAAACAATAAACGATTTCTCCAGCCAATGTATTGTTGTTTTTTTTCAATATAAAAATCTGATTAATACATTTTTAAATCAGATTTCTCTATGGAATATATTTTAAGGAGAAATTACTTACACGCCTACATGGTAATACATGATGAGAACAAAGAATAATTAAAGTTCTCCACCTAAAAGTATTTTATAGAAAAAAAATCTAATTAATAGTGCAGGCTGATGGGGGACAATCTCAAGCAGATGTGAAAGTCCAGTTATTAGGGCCAAAACTAGGAAATATAGTCTAGAACGTTCCTAGCAGTCGTTTATATTGAATTCCCACGGTCAAGGCGAGGCTCTCATTGAATACATTCTGTGGTAATAATCAGATTTTTGGGTTAAACCCCTTTTACATGATTACATTATTAAAGAGAACCCGTCATGCAAAATAACCCCCCTAAACTAAATATATTTTCATAAACTGCCATTAGAGAGCATTGCCTCTATCCCTTCATTGTCCCTCTACATGCCTGTAAACCTAAGCAATGAGGTCCTAAAGCTGTATGCAAATGACCTGTGAAATGTCCAATGAAGCATTAGCATATTCAAGCTGTCCACCTTATTCATGAGTGGGAGGCACAGCCACACCCCCAGTGCTTGACTGACATAATGATGTGATGGCTGCACCATGTGCTGGTGGCCACGCCCCCTGCAGCCTGTGTGTGCCATGTTATAGCAGAACATGTCAGGCACTTGTGTAGCTGATGTCTGTGTCTCTCACCTGTGTATTAGGAGGATGCAGCATGTCAGCAGATGCAGCACACACACTAGCAATGCTTTACTATACATTACACACAGACATGAGCAGGGGGAGGAGAGGGGAGGGGGAACAGGGGTGACATCACTGCCTCTGACCATGTGACCAGCCTCATTTACATGATAAAGAATAGATGATTTTACAATGAATAATGTATGAAATAACTAGATAAAGGCTGGGATGGATCCTTGTGAGCTGCTCCAACAGGTAGTAGTGACAGGACTAGTGACACAGACCTGATGACAGGTGTCCTTTAAGGCGCTAAGGTATTTGATGGCGCTATATAAGTAAAGATTATTATTATTACACTATTATAAGAACCCAAACAATGAGTTATGGGCTAAATTATTATTTTTGGGTGGTATGATCTCACTACACTGTATACAGAGGTTATTTCTGGATGGATCTTAAAGGGATTGATTGCCCATCAGCATCCGATACATTAGAGTTACAGATGAGTTTCCTTCCTCCTCTTCCTCTATCCTAGGGTCTTACACCTGCCCCCAGATACAATACAATACATCATGGTCCGGCATTGTAGGACCAAGATAGAGACTTAAATAAGGGGGAGTAACAAAAATCCCCTAATTTTTGTTTCATCCTGGAATGGAAACTTTTCTGTCTAGTGTCTTAAAATTCAATCCTAACAAGTATTACTCATATTGCTGATGGTTTGTTACAGTGCATCATTGAAGTTCATGATCAGTCGTCTATCTAGGACCAGTAGGTGGCGCTCATTACAAACAAGCTAAATAACATACTAAAGCAGCCCCCACTAGATGGCGCTTTCTGAATACAGATAAAGTAATAGAATTACTCATCTCCATGGCGCTTATGGCATATAATCTAAATAATCACACAGCTTAGTGGTCCTCACCCCATATTAGCTGAATATGTTAGTATATATATGGTGGATCCAACAGTCACCACTAGGTGTCGCTCACTGTCTACATAGTAATAATAAATTGATACAGTCACCACTAGGTGGCGCTCACTGTCTACATACTAATAATACATTGATACAGTCACCACTAGGTGGCGCTCACGGTCTACATACTAATAATAAATTGATACAGTCACCACTAGGTGGCGCTCACTGTCTACATACTAATAAATTATTGATACAGTCACCACTAGGTGGCGCTCACTGTCTATATACTAATAATTAATTGATACAGTCACCACTAGGTGGCGCTCACGGTCTTCATACTAATAATAAATTGATACAGTCACCACTAGGTGGCGCTCACTGTCTATATACTAATAATTAATTGATACAGTCACCACTAGGTGGCGCTCACGGTCTACATACTAATAATACATTGATACAGTCACCACTAGGTGGCGCTCACTGTCTACATACTAATAATAATTGATACAGTCACCACTAGATGGCGCTCACTGTCCACATACTAATAATAAATTTATACAGTCACCACTAGGTGGCGCTCACTGTATATATACTAATAATACATTGATACAGTCACCACTAGGTGGCGCTCACTGTCTACATATTAATAATAATTTATACAATCACCACTAGATGGCGCTCACTGTCCACATACTAATAATAAATTGATGCAGTCACCACTAGATGGCGCTCACTGTCTACATACTAATAATACATTGATACAGTCACCACTAGGTGGCGCTCACTGTCTACATACTAATAATAATTGATACAATCACCACTAGATGGCGCTCACTGTCTACATACTAATAATAATTTATACAATCACCACTAGATGGCGCTCACTGTCTACATACTCATAACAATTGCTACAGTCACCACTAGGTGGCGCTCACTGTCTACATACTCATAATACATTGATACAGTCACCACTAGGTGGCGCTCACTGTCTACATACTAATAATACATTGGTACAGTCACCACTAGGTGGCGCTCACTGTCTACATATTAATAATAATTGATACAATCACCACTAGGTGGCGCTCACTGTCTACATACTAATAATACATTGATATAGTCACCACTAGGTGGCGCTCACTGTCTACATACTAATAATAAATTGATGCAGTCACCACTAGATGGCGCTCACTGTCTACATACTAATAATACATTGATACAGTCACCACTAGGTGGCGCTCACTGTCTACATACTAATAATAAATTGATACACTCACCACTAGGTGGCGCTCACTGTCTACATATTAATAATAATTTATACAGTCACCACTAGGTGGCGCTCACTGTCTACATACTAATAATAATTGATACAGTCACCACTAGATGGCGCTCACTGTCCACATACTAATAATAAATTTATACAGTCACCACTAGGTGGCGCTCACTGTATATATACTAATAATACATTGATACAGTCACCACTAGGTGGCGCTCACTGTCTACATATTAATAATAATTTATACAATCACCACTAGATGGCGCTCACTGTCCACATACTAATAATAAATTGATGCAGTCACCACTAGATGGCGCTCACTGTCTACATACTAATAATACATTGATACAGTCACCACTAGGTGGCGCTCACTGTCTACATACTAATAATAATTGATACAATCACCACTAGATGGCGCTCACTGTCTACATACTAATAATAATTTATACAATCACCACTAGATGGCGCTCACTGTCTACATACTCATAACAATTGCTACAGTCACCACTAGGTGGCGCTCACTGTCTACATACTCATAATACATTGATACAGTCACCACTAGGTGGCGCTCACTGTCTACATACTAATAATACATTGGTACAGTCACCACTAGGTGGCGCTCACTGTCTACATATTAATAATAATTGATACAATCACCACTAGGTGGCGCTCACTGTCTACATACTAATAATACATTGATATAGTCACCACTAGGTGGCGCTCACTGTCTACATACTAATAATAAATTGATGCAGTCACCACTAGATGGCGCTCACTGTCTACATACTAATAATACATTGATACAGTCACCACTAGGTGGCGCTCACTGTCTACATACTAATAATAAATTGATACACTCACCACTAGGTGGCGCTCACTGTCTACATATTAATAATAATTTATACAGTCACCACTAGGTGGCGCTCACTGTCTACATACTAATAATAATTGATACAGTCACCACTAGATGGCGCTCACTGTCCACATACTAATAATAAATTTATACAGTCACCACTAGGTGGCGCTCACTGTATATATACTAATAATACATTGATACAGTCACCACTAGGTGGCGCTCACTGTCTACATATTAATAATAATTTATACAATCACCACTAGATGGCGCTCACTGTCCACATACTAATAATAAATTGATGCAGTCACCACTAGATGGCGCTCACTGTCTACATACTAATAATACATTGATACAGTCACCACTAGGTGGCGCTCACTGTCTACATACTAATAATAATTGATACAATCACCACTAGATGGCGCTCACTGTCTACATACTAATAATAATTTATACAATCACCACTAGATGGCGCTCACTGTCTACATACTCATAACAATTGCTACAGTCACCACTAGATGGCGCTCACTGTCTACATACTCATAACAATTGCTACAGTCACCACTAGGTGGCGCTCACTGTCTACATACTCATAATACATTGATACAGTCACCACTAGGTGGCGCTCACTGTCTACATACTAATAATACATTGGTACAGTCACCACTAGGTGGCGCTCACTGTCTACATACTAATAATACATTGGTACAGTCACCACTAGGTGGCGCTCACTGTCTACATATTAATAATAATTGATACAATCACCACTAGGTGGCGCTCACTGTCTACATACTAATAATACATTGATATAGTCACCATTAGGTGGCGCTCACTGTCTACATACTAATAATAAATTGATGCAGTCACCACTAGATGGCGCTCACTGTCTACATACTAATAATACATTGATACAGTCACCACTAGGTGGCGCTCACTGTCTACATACTAATAATAAATTGATACACTCACCACTAGGTGGCGCTCACTGTCTACATACTAATAATAATTTATACAATCACCACTGGATGGCTCTCACTGTCTACATACTAATAATAAATTGATGCAGTCACCACTAGGTGGCGCTCACTGTCTACAAACTGCAGATTAGAGCATTGGAGTGAATAATCCTTAAAGTGAGTCTCTTACCCTAGTCAGGGATCATGAAAACGGGAACCCACCACTGCCCAGTGTGAATATAGTGCTGGCACGGCTTCGTTAATATCCAGCCACTAGGTGGCACTGCCAGTTATGTTTGTAAATGACGTGGTTAATATCTCTAATAGGAGGAGGCATGCATTGTGACTGGTGTGTCAGATGACTGCGTGCATTTTATTATTATTACTATTATTGATGGATAACATAAAAGAAAGTAAAATAAAAGGCAATAAAAGTGAAATGTAGAAGAAGAATATAAATTTATTGACTGTATAAATAGATGACGGGCGGAAGGCGATGATGGAAGTGAGGCATGCTGGGAGATGTTATCTGGGTGGAGGTAGCGTTACTAGTTCTCGCGTGTTTATGGCGCGGTCACGTTTTATGCTGCACTATGAGCACCCACAGGGTGAGCAGCAGCAGGTGGGGGCTGTTTCGGGAGCAGTTCGAGCAGGGCCCTCGGGTGGCTACAAGGGAGAAAGTCACAAGTCAGATCACAGATCACCAACAAATCACCGCCTCCCGCGTCTCACACACACAAAAACATCAAAACGCCAAATTTAACCAGTCTTTATTTTTGTTTCACATCACCAGAAAACGTAGAAATTTTATTTGCCCCATTCAGCATTTCGGAGGCGAATCTACATTATATATTTAAAATGAAAATTTAAAGTGCAATTTTTTTTTGGAATAATCGAAAAATGGTATCATTCTTATGATTATCTCTTCATTCGTGCCCTAATTAGTGTACAATGACTGAACCCTGCCTCCTGATTGGCGTCCGCTATGATTGCAGAACATAAAGACATAAAGAAGTGTTATCATAGATCTGAGGAAACTACCTCTTAAAGGGGATATGCAGATTAGAAAACGGCTCTATTCAAAGGATTGTGCACACACAATGATTACTTAGTCGTATCAAGATCAATGTACAACAGCTGCAATACCAGACACATCCTGTGGTCAACGGTGGCGCTGTTTTACTAACCTCATACTATACCTAACAGTAATTATCAGGGGACAAGGTCTGCAAGTATTATCCCACTACTACGATATTGTACATGCAATGTGAAGCATGGGGAGCAGAGCAGCAGGCTAAACCACTCATATTGGTATATTTTAAAGGGAACCTGTCACCAGGTTTTATTCCACTAAACTACGAGCCCCTCACATAGGGTGCTATGAACCAATCTTTCTAGAATTTCCTCTTGTTTATGAAATCTCACCCATTTACCTATTAAAAAAAAAATATCCCCCAAAGTCAGGCAAATATGACTCTTCTCACCTCATGAGATGAGTCAAGTTTAGTCACTTCAGAAGCTTCTGTTCTATACCACCCAAAAACATGCTTTTGGCATCATATTAAAGATAAGAAGTCATTCTGACAGATCCCACCCAAAGCCAGAGCTACAGAGTAAAGGATCTCATGTTTCAGATCACTTTTATAGCTTTGCGATCTACAGAACCAGAGATACAGGCAGCTAAAGACTTTGGAAAACCAAGCTGTAGCTAAAGATCAAACTCCCGCCTATTTTCAACTGTTATCTCCGGTTCTGTAACTCAGAATGACTTCTTATCTTTAATATGACACCAGCAGCATGTTTCTAGGTGCTACAGAACAGGAGATAAGGGCTTCTGAAGTGACACTCCCTGCAGCCACTAAACTTGACTCATCTCATGTGAGGACCAGGTGAGAAGAGTCATATTTGCCTGACTTTAGGTAAATGGTGAGGATTCACATAGAAGAGGGAATTCTAGAAGGGACATTTCATACCCTGAGGGGGGCAGAACTGCTGATAGGTTCCATTAAAGCCACAATAATGAGGGACATAGGATAGTGGGGGCTTATGGCATGATGCCATCCCGGGGTGCGGCCCGATACCATCTGTAAAGGATTCCTAAAATATCTGGGATCACCTTGTATAAGTTATCACTTGCAGCAGGGTGAGAGCAGATGTTACAGATTACAAAAAGTCCAAATGGAGTGAATTACGGGAGGGTAAAAGGTAAGAATATAACAGGCAACAAGGTCCTGGCTACGGTAATCTCCCGGGGACTACAAGTCCCAGCATGACAATGTGGATACACAGCCTGACTTCCTAGTGACCTGTATGGTAGGTACATCCTGGGCGTCTATTGAGGCCTCTGATTGGCCATTTAGGTCGTTTATTATGGACACATATGTATTAAAGGGAATGTATCAGCAGCTGTGACCATACAGACAGCAGCCGCTGTTAGGTCCTGTCCCTGGAGATCTGCGTGATCAGACCGCTCTGTGTATGTTGTTAGTAGCAGCAGGATCTCAAAAAATGGATTTATATTCCAGATATGGGGGGGGGGGGGGGGTCCTTACACTGCAGTGCTCTTAGTTCTCTACTTCACACCCCCTCACCTCTTAAAGGGAACCAGTCACCAGGTTTTATACCCCGCTCCCCTGTATTAAAAAAACCCTATCTCTATACTCACCATCACTTCTTCTCCCTCTTCTTCCCTGCCCGTGCGTACACACTGATGTCTCGTGATGTCACGGCCGTGTGACATCATAGTATGTGCGCGCCTGCAGGCTGCAGCCAGGAAGAGAAGAAGACAGAGCCACAGCCAGAAGACGCCGAGGGGAAGTGTTAAGTATATTTTTTGGGCTCTTCAGTGGCCATTTCATTATAGGGGGCTCTGCTGTGGATATTTCATTAAGGTGGGGGGGAGGGGGGAGGGAGCTCTGCTGTGGACATTACAATAAAGGGAGGCTCTGCTGTGATCATTTCATTAAAGGGGGCTGTACTGTGGACATTGCATTAAATGAGGTCTTTTCTCTGGACATTTCATTAAGGGGGGCTCTACTGTGGCCATTCCATTACAGGGGGCATCTGCTGTGGCCATTCCATTAAAGGGGGCATCTGCTGTGGCCATTTCATTAAAGGGGGCATCTGCTGTGGACATTCCATTAAAGGGGGCATCTGCTGTGGCCATTTCATTAAAGGGGGCATCTGCTGTGGCCATTTCATTAAAGGGGGCATCTGCTGTGGCCATTTCATTAAAGGGGGCATCTGCTGTGGCCATTTCATTAATGAGGTGCGGCTGCTGCTGGACATTTTATTGGTTGTAGCGGATGCATTCCCCCCCCCCCCCCCCCTAGGGCTTATACTTGAGTCAATAAGTTTCCCATTTTCTTTTGTGGTAATGGGGAATTACTATTTGTGCTTTTGCTTATACTTGGGAATGTATGTATATATGTATGTATGTATGTATGTATGTATATTTATTTTCCTCATACTGAAAAGGCCAAAGACAAGGGGACATTATAGGTGTGTGTGTGTTTCTATAATTCGCCTCGGGCGGCAGAGGGACTAGGTTCACCCCTGCCCCTCCTTCTGGTCTAAGTGACTTAATTATTTTACAAGAAACCTTTGGTGACTGTAAGTTGGAGCTGAGGGGAGGGGTCTATGGAGCAGTTTATTGCAGTGAACTCAGAGCACAGCAGTGTGAGGACATCCCAGATCTGCAATCCTGGACTATAAACCCATAATTAGTTCTAAGAAAAATCTAATTCATATCCCTGTAGGGATGGTGGATAATAAGGCGCTGGCAGCCGTTACAGCCGGTGCAACAAGGAACACAGCGGTGTATTAGGAGAAGCAGCCATCTAGACATAGGAGGAGGCGAGGGAGGACAGGCAGGGGTTAAACATGTAAGACGGCACACGGTTAGTACACGATAAGTCATGTTAATATTACACAAGACGTCACACACAGAGGTCATTAACAGGTTAAGTGAGCGCGTTATCATCCAATGTGCAGGTAGGTCAATCTTTGTTAATGCTGTTTATAACACTGCTGGGTTATGGATACACTGAGTATACAGGAGGGGGGGGGCGTATATACACATAGAAAGCTGCACATCAGGGCCGTGTTAATGCATTCAATTAATCTTGAGGTTTGCAGAACGTCTTATATCTATAAGAACTGAATGTACTGCCTGAGGCTAGATAGACAGGACTACAATCCTGAATATAATGTACTGCCTGAGGCTAGATAGACAGGACTACAATCCCGAATATATTGTACTGCCTGAGACTAGATAGGCAGGACTACAATCCCGAATATAATGTACTGCCTGAGACTAGATAGACAGGACTACAATCCTGAATATATTGTACTGCCTGAGACTAGATAGGCAGGACTACAATCCCGAATATAATGTACTGCCTGAGACTAGATAGGCAAGACTACAATCCTGAGTATAATGTACTGCCCGAGACTAGATAGGGAAGACTACAATCCTGAATATAATGTACTGCCTGAGACTAGATAGGCAAGACTGCAATCCTGAGTATAATGTACTGCCCGAGACTAGATAGGGAAGACTACAATCCCAAATATAATGTACTGCCTGAGACTAGATAGGCAAGGATATAATTCTGAATATATTGTACTGCCTGAGACTAGATAGGCAGGACTACAATCCTGAATATAATGTACTGCCTGAGACTAGATAGGCAAGACTACAATCCTGAATATAATGTACTGCCTGAGACTAGATAGGCAGGACTACAATCCTGAATATAATGTACTGCCTGAGACTAGATAGGTAAGACTACAATCCTGAATATAATGTACTGCCTGAGACTAGATAGGCAAGACTACAATCCTGAATATACTGTACTGCCTGAGACTAGATAGGCAAGACTGCAATCCTGAATATAATGTACTGCCTGAGACTAGATAGGCAGGACTACAATCCTGAATATAATGTACTGCCTGAGACTAGATAGGCAGGACTACAATCCTGAATATAATGTACTGCCTGAGACTAGAAAGGCAAGACTGCAATCCTGAATATAATGTACTGCCTGAGACTAGATAGGCAGGACTACAATCCCGAATATAATGTACTGCCTGAGACTAGATAGGCAAGACTACAATCCCAAATATAATGTACTGCCTGAGACTAGATAGGTAAGACTACAATCCTGAATATAATGTACTGCCTGAGACTAGATAGGCAAGACTGCAATCCCAAATATAATGTACTGCCTGAGACTAGATAGGCAGGACTACAATCCCAAATATAATGTACTGCCTGAGACTAGATAGACAGGACTACAATCCCGAATATAATGTACTGCCTGAGACTAGATAGACAGGACTACAATCCTGAATATATTGTACTGCCTGAGACTAGATAGGCAGGACTACAATCCCGAATATAATGTACTGCCTGAGACTAGATAGGCAAGACTACAATCCTGAGTATAATGTACTGCCCGAGACTAGATAGGGAAGACTACAATCCTGAATATAATGTACTGCCTGAGACTAGATAGGCAAGACTGCAATCCTGAGTATAATGTACTGCCCGAGACTAGATAGGGAAGACTACAATCCCAAATATAATGTACTGCCTGAGACTAGATAGGCAAGGATATAATTCTGAATATATTGTACTGCCTGAGACTAGATAGGCAGGACTACAATCCTGAATATAATGTACTGCCTGAGACTAGATAGGCAAGACTACAATCCTGAATATAATGTACTGCCTGAGACTAGATAGGCAGGACTACAATCCTGAATATAATGTACTGCCTGAGACTAGATAGGTAAGACTACAATCCTGAATATAATGTACTGCCTGAGACTAGATAGGCAAGACTACAATCCTGAATATACTGTACTGCCTGAGACTAGATAGGCAAGACTGCAATCCTGAATATAATGTACTGCCTGAGACTAGATAGGCAGGACTACAATCCTGAATATAATGTACTGCCTGAGACTAGATAGGCAGGACTACAATCCTGAATATAATGTACTGCCTGAGACTAGAAAGGCAAGACTGCAATCCTGAATATAATGTACTGCCTGAGACTAGATAGGCAGGACTACAATCCCGAATATAATGTACTGCCTGAGACTAGATAGGCAAGACTACAATCCCAAATATAATGTACTGCCTGAGACTAGATAGGCAAGACTGCAATCCCAAATATAATGTACTGCCTGAGACTAGATAGGCAGGACTACAATCCCAAATATAATGTACTGCCTGAGACTAGATAGGCAAGACTACAATCCCAAATATAATGTACTGCCTGAGACTAGATAGGCAAGACTACAATCCTGAATATAATGTACTGCCTGAGACTAGATAGGGAAGACTACAATCCTGAGTATAATGTACTGCCTGAGACTAGATAGGCAAGACTACAATCCTGAGTATAATGTACTGCCTGAGACTAGATAGGCAAGACTACAATCCTGAATATACTGTACTGCCTGAGACTAGATAGGCAAGACTACAATCCTGAATATAATGTAATGCCTGAGACTAGATAGGGAAGACTACAATCCCGAATATAATGTACTGCCTGAAACTAGATAGGTAAGACTACAATCCTGAATATAATGTACTGCCTGAGACTAGATAGGCAAGACTACAATCCTGAGTATAATGTACTGCCTGAGACTTGATAGGGAAGACTACAATCCCGAATATAATGTACTGCCTGAAACTAGATAGGCAAGGCTACAATCCTGAGTATAATGTACTGCCTGAGACTAGATAGGCAAGACTACAATCCTGAATATAATTTACTGCCTGAAACTAGATAGGCAAGACTACAATCCTGAATATAATGTACTGCCTGAGACTAGATAGGCAGGACTACAATCCTGAGTATAATGTACTGCCTGAGACTAGATAGGCAAGACTACAATCCCGAATATAATGTACTGCCTGAGACTAGATAGGCATGACTGCAATCCCAAATATAATGTACTGCCTGAGACTAGATAGGCATGACTACAATCCTGAGTATAATGTACTGCCTGAGACTAGATAGGCATGACTACAATCCTGAATATAATGTACTGCTTGAGACTAGATAGGCAAGACTACAATCCTGAATATAACGTACTGCCTGAGACTAGATAGGCAAGACTACAATCCCGAATATAATGTACTGCCTGAGACTAGATAGGCATGACTACAATCCTGAGTATAATGTACTGCCTGAGACTAGATAGGCAAGACTACAATCCTGAATATAATGTACTGCCTGAGACTAGATAGGCAAGACTACAATCCCAAATATATTGTACTGCCTGAGACTAGATAGGCAGGACTACAATCCCAAATATAATGTACTGCCTGAGACTAGATAGGTAAGACTACAATCCTGAATATAACGTACTGCCTGAGACTAGATAGGCAAGACTACAATCCTGAATATACTGTACTGCCTGAGATTAGATAGGCAAGACTACAATCCTGAATATAATGTACTGCCTGAGACTAGATAGGCAGGACTACAATCCTGAATATACTGTACTGCCTGAGACTAGATAGGCAAGGCTACAATCCTGAATATAATGTACTGCCTGAGACTAGATAGGCAGGACTACAATCCTGAATATAATGTACTGCCTGAGACTAGATAGGCAAGACTACAATCCTGAGTATAATGTACTGCCTGAGACTAGATAGGCAAGACTACAATCCTGAGTATAATGTACTGCCTGAGACTAGATAGGCAAGACTGCAATCCTGAGTATAATGTACTGCCTGAGACTAGATAGGCAAGGCTACAATGCTGAATATAATGTACTGCCTGAGACTAAATAGGCAAGGCTACAATCCTGAATATAATGTACTGCCTGAGACTAGATAGGCAAGACTACAATCCTGAATATAATGTACTGCCTGAGACTAAATAGGCAAGGCTACAATCCTGAATATAATGTACTGCCTGAGACTAGATAGGCAAGGCTACAATCCTGAATGCATGGACTGTCTGATACTAAATAGATAAGGTTTCAATCCTAATATTGCCAGAGAAAGGGAAAACTGTACGCTTGGCCGGCTTCTCATAAACATTAAACTTTCTTTTAGGTAAATTCCTCTAAGTTTGTCTTGTTTACTGCTGTGACATGACACCACTGTGATCAATAAGTGGTCAATAAGTGGTCAAAGAAGCAGAAACAATGAAATCACCAGTCCCACTTCTCCACTTATGCTGTAGCAGTCAAAGTAGATTTTATTATTGCACTACCCACTGTCCACCATTCACCAGAGGTTTTTCGGTGAACCCAGGAGGAAGGCCTGGAGTGTACTATATGAAAGATCACCCTATAATATATATGACATACCTGTGATATTGAGGAGTTTGGGCAAGAAGCGGTTCCAGAAGGTGCAGGTCTGTACTCGTATCCCCCGCAGGTTCTCGTAGGGCTTGTTATTCAGTGCTAAATATCTTTGTTCTGTTGCAGAGTACCGGGGCCATTTTGCTTGGCGGGTGTTGATGTTCTCATTAGGGTCCCTAATAGGGGGATAAAAATAAGGTTACAGGGTACCCACATAGTGGTTGTAGTCATTTTTATCTCAGATTTGTAAAAACTTTCTGTAAATTTCATTCTGTTCACTCTCACCCGGTCCTTGCGAAGTTGGCCCAGTATCGCATCATCCGTCGACTCAGGTCTGCTTCTTGCTTGGTGTAGTTTAGTTTTGGCTCCAGAGGAAGACCGAAGACAAACTCAATCTCGTAGCCATGAGGAACACCCATCCATTGTGGCCAGGCCAAGTTGGATGCCCTGTGGTCGAAGTAGTAAGCGTAGACTTTGTTCCCAAACTCTGATACCTTTCCAGCAAAGTGAGTCATGGGGCAAATGACATTTTGGTCTCCCACTATCTGGTCCATAGCATCCCTGTTTTTTACCGGAGCATTTTCATCTGCCCAATCTGTATATTGCATCATAACTGCTTCGAGAGCAATGTCATTGGCTTGAGGGACACTCATCCTCACTCCACCAAGGAACTCCTCCCGAGTGATCAAGCTCTCATTGTTCTTGGTGAAGCCTGGTGCTCCGTACAGTAGGAAGTATGAGCCTTCATTCTGGTTGACGCCTACAATTAGTGGGCATGGCTTAAACCGGCCCATGTTCATTAATGTTTCAGGGGCATCTGGGAAAAAATCTCCATCAGAGACAGGAACAAAGGCAAATCGGAAGACACTTGGTGCGGGAAGGACGGAAAACTCGTGGTCAATAAGTTTCTGTGGTGGTTTTGTACGGATACAGTTCAGCAGTTCTGTATCGTTACCCAGTTTACAGTCTAGCAGCTTACCCATAAGCTCAGCCCGACGCCGGGCCTCTTGGGGTGTAACAGTCGCCCATGGTGTGTTCGGAGAACCACTCTGCAGGACAGCTTTCGAGAACAGATGATGGCTACCAGGAGAGAGTACATGCATGCCAACAGAAGCACCCCCAGCACTCTCTCCGAAGATAGTGACTGTCTTAGGGTCACCACCAAAAAGTCCAATGTTATCTTGGACCCACTGAAGTGCAAGGCGCTGGTCAAATAAGCCCACATTCCCTGGAGCATCTGAACTTCCTGGTGTCAGTGTCAGAAAACCAAATGCTCCTACACGGTAGTTCATACTAACTACTATGACATTTTCTGTGTAACATAGATAACGACCATCGTAAACATCAAGGGAGGAGGATCCACTATAGAAGCCACCACCATAGATCCAGACCATGACTGTTGCATTTGTAGGGCGTGGAGAAGGGACCCAGATGTTTAGGTACAAGCAGTCCTCACTCATTGGTCTATTAGGATTCCACATTTCCATGCCAGAGAAACCCGGATACAAGGTGTCAAAGTATTGGTAACATGCGTTAGGATAGCTGGTGGCATCCCAGACATCACTCCATGGCTTTTTTGGTTCTGTTCGTCGAAATCTTAACTTGTCAACCGGCGGCTCGGCAAATGGAATTCCTAGAAATCCGGTGACATGGCTGGAAAGGACATGGAGTCGGGTTCCTCTAACTTTACCTGAACGGGTGGTGACCAGAATTTCCGAGTCACTTTGACCAACGACATGAGACAAGAGGAGAGAGAGGGTGCAGAAACCAAACAGCGTAAATGACAAGAACTGCATGACTGGTCCTCACTGAAATTACCTGAGGAAAAAGAAAAGAAGAAGAAACAACATAGAGATTTCATGTTAACGGGTTACGAAAGTCACATAAACAAAACTGAAAAAAAAACAAAAAAAAAAAAAAAACTTCTAGCTTTGGAAAGTGGACAATTTCTAAGAAAAACATGAGAGGCAGAGAGATAAGAAAAGAGAAATTGTTTGTAAGGAGATAGATAAGGAAAGAGGAGAACTTAGGGCAGTGGAGCAATGTGGAGAAGATCAAGACAAAGATGGACAACTCTTATAACTAGACACTCAAAAACTGTAACAGAAGACGACCAAGATCGAAAATGTCTCGGTTTGGCTTCGAATCCCTTTCACTACAACATATTCTTACCGTCTTGTACTCTCTAAGGTTTTTGTCCCTTCTTCTCCTGTGTCTTATGTCTCTCTAACCACCAGGAACCCTGCAACAGCTGTGATCTCACCAGGCAGCGTGAAACGGAGCTACAGGAGGCTTATGGAGAGCGATAGAGAAAGAGGGAGTGTAAAGGGAGGGGAATGTAGGCGGCCTCCCTTATTACAGGACTGGTGTTGGCTGGGGTGTCCTTTATCAAGGTCCAGAATTTTGTTTTTTTGAGCAGATGGTAATAGGTTGCCCAATTCTCTTCGAACATCAGATGTCATGTTGAGTTTTTATTGCTAAATATGACTTTAAGGAGACCACAAACTAGCCCAAACAGCAACATCAGATACCGATGAGCCTTCTATCATACATCTAGTGGGAGGAGACCTGAGGGACAACTCATTCACGTGAACATCGATTTAACAAATTCCACCGAGATCACACAACAGTAGGAATCCAGGGCAAGACCTGGTGATAGATACAGTGCAACATGGATCCTTTGCAGCCAAGGTAATAATTTACTATCTGATATCCCACAGGTTCTGTGTTACATCAACGAGAGAGTATCTGGGTAGACTCAACATCCATTCATCGTGATGGAGAGTGACAATACAGAATTTCCTGGGAATGCGAAACCTCAAAGACCTCAACTAACAAGAGCACCACCAATATTTTATGATCCTTATGGGTTCAACTCCTGAAGCTTGAAAGTTTTGGCTCTCAAACATGTAATATTACATTACAGCCATTCCAATAAGTGTGGTACACAGATAGGTGGGCGCCCCCAAGTCAGAAGCCAACTTACTCAATCCTTTGGTCCTTTTGAGATCTGTAATCTGAGGAAAGTTTACCTGAACTTTTTACCGACAGTAGATGTGTCCTGGTGAGAAGTTTCTGAGGAACATTGGGAGATAGGTGAAGGGTGGGGCCGGTAGCGAATACATTAAAATACGAGGCACCCTGAGGTCCTCGTGTGTCGTAGCCTGAGCTCCCAAGACTAATTTGAATTGACTTTTATAGCTCTATATTTCTGTGATTGCAGGATATAAAGTTATGATAGAAGAAGTCTTGAGGAACGAAGAAGTACTGGTACCCGATCATGGGAGCAGGGGCCAACCAGTGTTAGGCAGATTCTATTTTATTTTGGGCTTCCTCCCTCCATGTTCTCTACCATAAAACTATCCGATAATCCAATAATAATTGTAAAATAAGGAGTAAATAGTACAATACACTGCTACCAGAAGCATCTGAAGGTTAATCGGCTGACCTGGTCCCCCCCTCTCGTGAACATTTTGGACTCTCCCTTTGATGTCCCCCCCCCCCCCCCTCCATAGTGGTAATTCCTGACAAGCGTTGACCCAGGTTACCCCCCGGTCACCATTGAATGTGCCGGCCTCAGCCATTGGAGGTGGTGGTGGGGGATGAATAGGAAAAGAGACGGAGAGCAGGACATATCCCGCAGCTGTCTCTTGTCTATTTTGGGCGAGCTCACAGATAACATTTCAATAAACATGCATATATATACACTAGCGCCGTATACGCCTCACCGCTCGCTCACAGTAAAGACCTTGTCGCTTGGGATTGTCATTTACATGTAGGCGATTCAAGGCAGGGACAGAGGTCACAAGCTCTTAAAGGGAACCTGTCACAAGGAAAGCTTCCATCTACAGCCAGGAGTATGTAGGGGGCGCTACTGTACCAATAATATGGAAGTCATCTGACTCATAGCCAGGGGATTTTACTCCTTTATTAGAAAGTCAGGGGAATGGTCCCATCTCATTGACATTAATGTACGGCCGAGCTATAGGGGCCGCTCTGTAGTAAGTGTAAGTGTGGAATTAAGGAAATCTTTAAGAGAGCAGAAGTAGTAAGAGGGGCAAGAGGGGCTGCAAAATAAACTGTGCAAAGTAAGCGGGGGCCAGGGAGGAGAAAAAGTAAAGTGTGCACGTGAAGCAAAAGAGGTAAGGGGTGCATGTGAAGAGGAAGAGGTAAGGGGTGCATGTGAAGAGGAAGAGGTAAGGGGTGCATGTGAAGAGGAAGAGGTAAGGGGTGCATGTGAAGAGGAAGAGGTAAGGGGTGCATGTGAAGAGGAAGAGGTAAGGGGTGCATGTGAAGAGGAAGAGGTAAGGGGGCATGTGAAGAGGAAGAGGTAAGGGGGCATGTGAAGAGGAAGAGGTAAGGGGGGCATGTGAAGAGGAAGAGGTAAGGGGGGCATGTGAAGAGGAAGAGGTAAGGGGGGCATGTGAAGAGGAAGAGGTAAGGGGGGCATGTGAAGAGGAAGAGGTAAGGGGTGCATGTGAAGAGGAAGAGGTAAGGGGTGCATGTGAAGAGGAAGAGGTAAGGGGTGCATGTGAAGAGGAAGAGGTAAGGGGTGCATGTGAAGAGGAAGTGGTAAGGGGTGCATGTGAAGAGGAAGAGGTAAGGGGTGCATGTGAAGAGGAAGTGGTAAGAGGCGCATGTGAAGAAGAAGAGGTAAAGGGTGCATGTGAAGAGGAAGAGGTAAGGGGGCATGTGAAGAGGGAGAGGTAAGGAGGCATGTGAAGAAGAAGAGGTAAGGGGGCATGTGAAGAAGAAGAGGTAAGGGGGCATGTGAAGAAGAAGAGGTAAGGGATGCATGTGAAGAGGAAGAGGTAAGGGATGCATGTGAAGAAGAAGAGGTAAGGGGGCATGTGAAGAAGAGGAGGTAAGACTCGCATGTGAAGCAGAAGAGGAGGTAAGGGGGGCATGTGAAGAGGAAGAGGTAGGGGTGCAGGTGAAGAGGAGGTAAGGGATGCATGTGAATCAGAGAAATGTTGCTCCAGGGCTAAGGATCCGCCACCTACTTTGTGCCCACCTGTTTGTGGGTAGCATGAGCCCAGTTTGCCCCCCAAGGCCTTAGCCTATGAACCCGGTGTATATATGGAAACCCATTGATTGCTCCTAGAAGTAGATGATGTGGGTAAGTGATTAACCCCTTGAGGCCTCCCATCAATCCTTCCCATGTCGTCCAGGCGCGTTGCGGCTAATAGCGCAGAGTCATTAGTGGCCACTGCCGCTCCTTGTTGATGTAGACATATGGCAATTAGCGGGATGATAGAAAACAGCGGCTTGTTAAGAAACAGGAAATTATTCACAGATAAGAGGGAGATCTGGCAGAGCGGGCGCTGTGTCGTGGAGGGGGTGTCTGTGCAGTGTTGCAGGCTGGAGATGTGTGTATGGGATGGGAGCTGTCAGCCAGATGCATCACTAATAGGGGCAGCAGGTCCCCAGCCCGCAGAATGAAATGAATGAAATAGCTGGACAGGGAGTGAGAGGAGGGGGAGAGGAGAAACTCCGCCACGCCAGCGAGAAGAACTGACAGGGTGTCACTCCACAGGAGGCAACGGAGGTGAAATGACAGGAGCTTCACTCCATACACTGCCCGTGTCACCCCTCAGCATGGGTAATTGATGGGGAACTAAAGTAGGTCGACTCCTGGGGGAACATCATATGTGGGGTACACAGCAGCCCCATCGGTGCTGATATCATGTGGGTATTCTCCAAACACTATATGGCGGCATTTGGTACCACTATGTGGCAGTATTATGTGGGATCCAGGTGGTGGTATCTTGTTGGATCCATGTTGTGCTATTATGTGGTGATAGGTCCCCAGGGCTCTGTGCCCTGGTTGTGTTAGTGCTGGATAATCTCCCATTCACTTAAATGGCAGCCGAGAAAGCCATAGCATAGCTTGGCCATTACTCAATTACTGGTGCGGCCCCCAATCTCTAGTTGTCCTATCAGACCATTAATAAGACTTCTGAAGGACAATATCAAACACAACAGCGGATGGATATTTTACTGTACATCTATCCATCTAACATCTATCAATCAGCTATCTATATATATATATAATATCTATGTATCCATCAATGTATCCATCCATCTATCTATGTATCCAATTATCTAACATCTATCAATCAGCTATCTATATATATCTAATATCTATGTATCCATCGATCCATGTATCCATCTATCTAATATCTTTGTATGCGTTCATCCATCTATCATCAATGTATACATCCATCTATCCCATATCAATCCCCTTCAGACTTTTGGTTACCACATTCTGACTTTTAAAAGGGTTCACCTCTCCAATAACTGAGATACCATGATATTACACTTCTCCACTTCTTTTCTGTATGCGAGTCTTGGATATCATTAGCGGCCGGTAAGAAATATGGGCGTGGCTGTGACAACCTTTCCTTCATAACCACTACCATACCTTATTGTAGACCAGGTGTTAGACTTCCCAAGATGTCATATATCTATGAAGTAAACCAACCTGACACATCGCCAATTGGATTCCCCCCGCAATCTTATGACCCCACACTCCGATAGGGATAAGCTATGTTTACAGTTGTATTAATAGTAAACTGCACCACCTATTATTACTCATGAAATACCAAACCCAACAGGTCAGCGTCACGTTATCCCACATCTCCGGGGGTTTCAGTACCGGACTCTAAGCATGATTCCCCATTAACAAATAGCATGAAGTCCTGACAAGAACTAGGACCGTATCCAAACCCGGCAGCAACTTCCAGCAGCAGTAACCTAACCCCAAACATCGACAGCCGTCACCCAGTCTTGAAAATGTAAGGCTTGTGTCACCTAATCTCCAAGACTTCCGGGCCGGAGTCATCCAATCCTACATAGCTGTACACTTTCACGTAATATAGAAGACACCACTGTTACTCAAACACCATATGCCATGTAGTACTACTTACATACAATGAGTAAAGTCAACCTGGCACTGAGTTTAAAGGGGAATCCCATGGTTGATGTACGATAAGGGTGACATCGATGGCGGTCTACTGGCTTGGACCTCCTAACGAGATCCTAGACGAGAAGGTCTTGTTGAGTTCCTCAACTCACATTGATCATGGTGACGATGTGGAAGGGGAACCATCATTCAAACTTCTCAGACAGGCACATTTTTTAGGGTTTCCAGTGTTTAGAGACCCAACATGTTAGGGACATTCCATAAAAGTTGCATCGACATCACCATATTTCATTTTGTGTAACTAGGGCACGATGTACAAGCACTGGCGTCTCCTACATGCCAAGCCACCTGTATCCAACATTTTGTATACGTCGGCCACGGTATGCCTTCATCTCCAGTGCAATCACTGGCACCTCCATCAAAACACTGCCCATCAATGTCACCTGAGCAGCAACGTTCGGCATCAGTGCCACCTTCTCCACCCAGAAGCTGTCGATCATGGCAAACAAATAATGCATGTCATTGTCACCTCAAGGCAAACCATGGAAATCACTGTCAACTCAACCATCGCCCCAACACATCATGCAATGACTTACACACCACAACATGTAGACACTTACATGTACCCAACAGTGCATGCCAATTAACCCGAGGCTGTGGCTCCACACCAATACAAGAAGAAATGGAGCGACCTAGTTACGACTGCATGCCTTTATGTAGCGGTACCATATACCCCAGCACGGTACAATGACCAATGTCAAAACATACTGACCAGTACTTCTACAGAAGAATAGAAGAACCCTTCCCTCTAGAACTTGCAATCTAATACCAATCAAAGCCCATGGAAGCCGGTGTGGTCACGTCTATCCTCTCCTTGCATGTGCACTCGCATACATACATACATGCACGCCTACATACATACCTAGATTCCTTACCTGAGACAATCTGAACAGATCTTGTCACTGTATGGTTCTCTAGCTCTGCATTCACTCTCTCTCTCTGTCTGTCTATCCCTCCCTCTGCTTATCTCGATGTCTCTTACTCTCACCAGCCTCTGGATGACTCCTCCTCTCGCCTCCATCTCTCCCTCCCTGCAGCGACAGAAGAGACAGCACCAGAGACAGCAGCCAGGAAGACAGCTAGAGAGCACCTATTTCTGCAGTAGGACTCATCAGATAACCTTAGTTAGTCAAAGAGAGTGCAAGCTCCTCAACACTAGACATTCACAAGGACTCAGACCTAAACCATGGCAGACAGCAAAGCAGAGAGACAGATACTCAAGCAGGAGCAAGAGAAACCACTTGAGACAGAAACTGAGAGAATAGCTACAGTGCTCCTTCTTCAACATTAGGAATCATTGGCATCTTTGAGACCAAAGAACTGTAGACAGACTTGGCATAGACGCTCAACGAGATAGAAAATTCCTCTAAAGCAGACATCATCAGGGAATGAGATCAACATGGTGATAAGCAGCAAAGAGAGCGGCAACTGAAACAGTACAGAAATCTAGAGTGCACCTTATTCTAGAGTAGGACTCATCAGCATCTTTTTTGAGTCTAGAGAACTTTAGACACCATTTGACCTAGATAGTTAGCAAAACTACAAATTCCTCTACAATAGACATCATCGACAACTAAGGCCACCACAGTTATAGACAGCAAAGCAGAGAGCGACCAGAAAGGCAGCTTTAGAAGGACTTGTCAGCATATTTGATGCCCTGGATCATAAGCTAGACTCGAAATTCTGTAGAAGACATCAAAGACAACACAGTTATAGACCGTAGAGACGGGAACTCAGTAAAGAAACATCGACAGAGACAGCAGCTAGCTAAGACAAGACAACAGAAAAATAACTAGAGTGCACCATCTTTGACAGGAAGAGAGCCATCCAAAGATATTACCAAAGAGACAGAATCTAGGTAGAGATCTAGGTAGGACTTGTCATCATCTTCGAGAGACCATCATCTCCTTAGACAGATTTTACCATAGAGAGACAACAAGGCTGCACATTTCTCTATAGTAGCTCGGACATGTGGAACTCCAACTGCACAATTCTTCCCCCATGATGTTGACCGTCGTGGTTAATGTGGCCACATCCTCATACTTATTAGACAACATCATACCCAAAGAGATGTCTGGTAAGAAGCCCAACATTGGATATCGTTTACTTATAGACTGCTAGACAAGATGGCTGTACATGACATATGGGAGAGACAGCTACTGCCAGACAAAACATGCGAGACGGCTAGAAATAGACACAGCTGTAGGCTTTTCCGTTGCTAGACAGCTAAAGATAGACCTAGTAAGTAGACAGTTCCCTGTTAGACTGTTCCACTGAACATAATTAATTATACAGTAGACGGCTACAGAACATACTGAGGAGAGAGCGCTCAGTGTGTTGTCAATCACAGAACTGTCTCGGGAGCTATCAGTGTGAGCAAAAGCAATTGAGTGATGTCAAAATGAATAATGAGTAATGGCTTCAGCGCTCACATGTGCAGCCATACATCATGAGTATAGTGGAGTATTCCCACCTATAGGTACTGTCTCTTTAACTGTCTAACAAAGGAAGTGTGGGCATGCATATATGGTGGCATCAGCTTAAAGAAGCGAACGAGCCATAAGTATGAGGTTCAAAAATCTTGAGCCCCACAAGGGACCTTCATATAAATTAAGCTTTAGGATGAAGACTTAATGTTTTAGGAACCATCTTGTATCAAAAGAGTCTTAATTAGAGATAAGCGACCTGATGTTTCCGATTGGGTCCGGGGGGTTTGGATTCGAACAGAAACATTAGGTTCACTCATCTCTAGGCTTAATTCCAGAGATGGTGAGTATTTGCTTTAATAGGCAATGACAATGATCCATTAGAAGCTAACCCCAGGGTCCGTTTCGTTTGGGTCACAAATAACCAAATCCCAGTTGAAAGTGCACCCATGTGTATATAGGTGATGTATAGATGGAGGCTGGTATCTTAGATACATCTCCTGTGGCAGACCCAAGTGTGGTAAGTCTCCAGTGCAAGATCCAAAGGAGCCATGTGAGAGGTCTTCAGTGGTATACCCAAGAGCAAAACCACCATATCTCCTAACGTTGACCATACACACTCAGTGGTCATTGATGGGACACTTATCCACCCAACAGCTATTCTTTGCACCCTTTAAAACACACACATGTATGTGTCAACTGAACGTTCAGTAAGATGCCATCAAATATTACTGGGGTGGTATTAAATCTCTCAGGAACCAATCAAAATTTAACATGCCCCATCCTCATTTGTTGGTGAAGATCTGAGAAACTCTTTGGGCACATACAACATCCATTGGTGTCATCAGCTTGATGCTTGTGTTCTAACTTCTGGAACACACAAAAGTTTGTTCAAGTTCCATATATTTTTTCTGTTGTATAGACAATCCCTATGAAGATATCATCAGAGTTACTCCAGGTGCAGGACATGATCAAAGTTCAGAGAAGACTACTTAACTCATGATAACAGATGGAAAATGGAAAGGTTTGGACAATTGATATTTGATGTACTTATCACTACATGTTTACCATACTATAGGGGAGTTTTCAAAGTCTGGAGACTTCTCCAAAAAGTGGGAGCATTCAGCACCAGGGACAGCTCCGACCATCAACACACTAATTATGACATTGAAACCAATACTCCAACATTGAAAGGACAAAGCCATGAAGTCTAAAGATGGAGACGAAGAGATGTGTAAGGTATAGAAAAATCAACTAGTTGTATCACATGTGTCCACAGGTCAAAACTGAAAGCCCTTTAGGACACCAGATAATTGATTGCTACATAATTAGTATCTCAGGTAGCTTTCACCTTCTCCTAGATCTTCCATTCCACTTCCATCCCTTTTACAAGTGGCTCTACATGTTACCAGAGCAACCTAGTCTGAGTTCAGCTTTAATTTCCAAAAATTGAGAACCAATGTACCATGAAAATATGCTGTGAGAAGACATGAGGTCTCCTAATTTGATATTGTGGCTGCAGGTAGACGTTCATTAGGCAGGTCCCGTTGTCACTTCGACACCCTCTCTATGGGCAATACCTTAACAAACAAAAAACAAGGGACTAAAGGTGACCCGCCTTTTGCCCTAGGAATGTAAACACATCCGGCTGACCTCCAATGTCTATGATATGATCAACTGGTGTTCCTTCAGCATAAATCGAAGGAAAAAAAGGATCGGGCATGTTGAAATTCATCTCCAATTCTTTATTCTGAAGGGACTAGACCCACCACGAGAAGTTAAGGCAGTGGGAACTGTCCGCCACAAATTGTAAAAAAAAAAATTTGTGTTGGGCGTTCTCTAGGATCAAATGCCAGACGACAGCTATTGAGCGTGTGTTCCAGGCCCCACCAGCCTCCTATGATGATGGAGAGAGTCATGGTGACCATGGCTCTTATGTTCTTTTCAGTTTTGGCTCTGGAAGTAGGAACCCTGTCTAGCTATGTCCATGGCTACATCGAGGGGCCATGGTGGATAGGACATGGTGATCTTATTTTGAGACTAGACCTTCTTATTCTTGGTTGGACTTTGAACCCAAAACTTAGGCCGAGAGCTTTGGGGATTTTCTCTTTTATATAAACCAGTGGTCACATTGAGGGCCACCTAGGGACCTTCACTGATTCTGGAGGAAGGAGGAATGGGGACAACTCAGCCATAATTAAAGTGATTAGTGTGAAGTCATGCAAAGCAACGAGATGAAATGGAGCTGGACTGTATCTAAGAATAATGATGTGTCCACGCGGGCGATGTAAATCAGCACGAGTAATCCCGTCATTGATTCACCTGTCCTCAGACAGGAGAAGACTCCTCCAGCCCTGGTATTAGTGAAGCGTCAGGACGGTACGTGGTCGATACAAGGAGCATACTTCATGTCGCTGTGCATCAGATTATTTATGGACTCGCTGATGTCAGGCGGGTGATTTAAAGGGAGGCTCCCGCCCGCTCCGCTCCGCTTCTGCTGATGTGACTCCATCCCAGGTCTGCACTGCAACTAATTACTGTAATGGAATGAATGCTGCTAAGATCTAGTGGAAGGAACGAGGAGATGAGAACCACCACCATGTCAGGAGCGAAACTATACTGTATATAGCGCTGACAATAGTATACAACCCCCAACAGATGCTTCAAGGTGTCTATTATATCTCTACATACATCCTATATCTATCTACCTCCTATGTCTATTATATCTCTACATACATCCTACATCTATCTACCTCCTATGTCTATTATATCTCTACATACATCCTACATCTATCTACCTCCTATGTCTATTATATCTCCACATACATCCTACATCTATCTACCTCCTATGTCTATTATATCTCCACATACATCCTATATATCTATCTCCCGTTCCACCACATCCCAAAGATGCTCTATTGGATTGAGATCTGGTGACTGTGGAGGCCATTTGTGTCCAGTGACCTCATTGTTATGTTCAAGAAACCAGTCTGAGATGATTCCAGCTTTATGACATGGCGCATTATCCTGCTGAAAGTAGCCATCAGATGTTACAGGGTACATTGTGCTCATAAAGGGATGGACATGGTCAGCAACAATACTCAGGTAGGCTGTGGCGTTGTACCAAGGGGCCCAAAGACACCATGACACCACCACCACCAGCCTGAGCCGGTGATACAAGGCAGGATGGATCCATGCTTTCATGTTGTTGACGCCAAATTCTGACCCTACCATCCGAATGTCGCAGCAGAAATCGAGACTCATCAGACCAGGCAACGTTTTTCCAATCTTCTACTGTCCAATTTCGATGAGCTTGTGCAAATTGTAGCCTCCGTTTCCTGTTCTTAGCTGAAAGGAGTGGCACCCGGTGTGGTCTTCTGCTGCTGTAGCCCATCTGCCTCAAAGTTTGACGTACTGTGCGTTCAGAGATGCTCTTCTGCCTACCTTGGTTGTAACGGGTGGCGATTTGAGTCACTGTTGCCTTTCTATCAGCTCGAACCAGTCTGCCCATTCTCCTCTGACCTCTGGCATCAACACGGCATTTCCGCCCACAGAACTGCCGCTCACTGGATGTTTTTTCTTTTTCGGACCATTCTCTGTAAACCCTAGAGATGGTTGTGCGTGAAAATCCCAGTAGATCAGCAGTTTCTGAAATACTCAGACCAGCCCTTCTGGCACCAACAACCATGCCACGTTCAAAGGCCTCAAATCACCTTTCTTCCCCATACTGATGCTCGGGAGAACTGCAGGAGATTGTCTTGACCATGTCTACATGCCTAAATGCACTGAGTTGCCGCCATGTGATTGGCTGATTAGAAATTAAGTGTTAACGAGCAGTTGGACAGGTGTACCTAATAAAGTGGCCGGTGAGTGTACAGCCTACATCTATCTACCTCCTATGTCTATTATATCTGTACATACATCCTACATCTATCTACCTCCTATGTCTATTATATCTGTACATACATCCTACATCTATCTACCTCCTTTGTCTATTATATCTCTACATACATCCTATACATCTATCTACCTCCTATGTCTATTATATCTGTACATACGTCCTACATCTATCTACCTCCTATGTCTGTTATATCTGTACTTACATCCTATATCTATCTACCTCCTATCTATGTTTCCTACATGTATATATGTAACTGAAGGGTCTCCGGTCCTTTCCCTGAGAATCAGTCACAGCTCTGGAGGTGACATCAGTTTATGGTTTTGGTCCATTATTCTCTGGAGGATGTTTGGTTTGTCATTTGGTCACCATTTACCACCCCAGATAAAACTTAATAACATAATGGGGAGTCAATAGCAGCGCAGAGCACAGAGAGCTGGATCTGTAGGGGATAGGAAACAGTCAGCTATTGCTGATGGTTCTCACCATAAAACCCCCAGATATTATACCTGGCAGTACAGCGCCCCCTATGTTATACC
This sequence comes from Engystomops pustulosus, assembly GCF_040894005.1. Lineage (NCBI taxonomy): Eukaryota > Metazoa > Chordata > Amphibia > Anura > Leptodactylidae > Engystomops > Engystomops pustulosus. The sequence goes on from NC_092414.1 coordinate 211,071,164, forward strand.
TGGCAGTACAGCGCCCCCTATGTTATACCTGGCAGTACAGCGCCCCCTATGTTATACCTGGCAGTACAGCGCCCCCTATGTTATACCTGGCAGTACAGCGCCCCCTATGTTATACCTGGCAGTACAGCGCCCCCTATGTTATACCTGGCAGTACAGCGCCCCCTATGTTATACCTGGCAGTACGGCGCCCCCTATGTTATACCTGGCAGTACGGCGCCCCCTATATTATACCTGGCAGTACAGCGCCCCCTATATTATACCTGCCGGTACAGCGCCCCCTATATTATACCTGCCGGTACAGCTCCCCCAGATATTATACCTGCAGTACAGCACCCCCAGATATTATACCTGCAGTACAGCACCCCCAGATATTATACCTGCAGTACAGCACCCCCAGATATTATACCTGCAGTACAGCGCCCCCTATATTATACCTGGCGGTACAGTGCCCCCTATGTTATACCTGGCAGTACAGCGCCCCCTATATTATACCTGGCAGTACAGCGCCCCCTATATTATACCTGCCGGTACAGCTCCCCCAGATATTATATCATCAGTACAGCGCCCCCAGATATTATACCTGCAGTACAGCTCCCCCAGATATTATATCATCAGTACAGCGCCCTCAGATATTATACCTGCAGTACAGCGCCCCCAGATATTATACCTGCAGTACAGCGCCCCCAGATATTATACCAGGAATACAGACCCCCCAGATATTATACCTGCAGTACAGCGCCCCCAGATATTATATCATCAGTACAGCGGCCCCAGATATTATACCTGCAGTACAGCTCCCCCAGATATTATATCATCAGTACAGCGCCCCCAGATATTATACCTGCAGTACAGCTCCCCCAGATATTATATCATCAGTACAGCGCCCTCAGATATTATATCATCAGTACAGCGCCCTCAGATATTATACCTGCAGTACAGCGCCCCCAGATATTATACCAGGAATACAGACCCCCCAGATATTATACCTGCAGTACAGCGCCCCCAGATATTATATCATCAGTACAGCGCCCCCAGATATTATACCTGCAGTACAGCGCCCCCAGATATTATATCATCAGTACAGCGCCCCCAGATATTATACCTGCAGTACAGCGCCCCCAGATATTATATCATCAGTACAGCGCCCCCAGATATTATACCTGCAGTACAGCTCCCCCAGATATATCATCAGTACAGCGCCCCCAGATATTATACCTGCAGTACAGCGCCCCCAGATATTATATCATCAGTACAGCGCCCCCAGATATTATACCTGCAGTACAGCGCCCCCAGATATTATACCAGGAATACAGACCCCCCAGATATTATACCTGCAGTACAGCTCCCCCAGATATTATATCATCAGTACAGCGCCCCCAGATATTATACCTGCAGTACAGCTCCCCCAGATATTATATCATCAGTACAGCGCCCCCAGATATTATACCTGCAGTACAGCTCCCCCAGATATTATATCATCAGTACAGCGCCCCCAGATATTATATCATCAGTACAGCGCCCTCAGATATTATACCTGCAGTACAGCGCCCCCAGATATTATATCATCAGTACAGCGCCCCCAGATATTATACCTGCAGTACAGCGCCCCCAGATATTATATCATCAGTACAGCGCCCCCAGATATTATACCTGCAGTACAGCTCCCCCAGATATTATATCATCAGTACAGCGCCCCCAGATATTATATCATCAGTACAGCGCCCCCAGATATTATATCATCAGTACAGCGCCCCCAGATATTATATCATCAGTACAGCGCCCTCAGATATTATACCTGCAGTACAGCGCCCCCAGATATTATACCTGCAGTACAGCGTCCCCAGATATTATACCAGGAATACAGACCCCCCAGATATTATACCTGCAGTACAGCGCCCCCAGATATTATACCTGCAGTACAGCGCCCCCAGATATTATACCTGCAGTACAGCTCCCCCCGATATTATATCATCAGTACAGCTCCCCCAGATATTATACCTGCAGTACAGCGCCCCCAGATATTATACCTGCAGTACAGCGCCCCCAGATATTATACCTGCAGTGCAGCGCCCCCAGATATTATAGCAGGAATACAGACCCCCCAGATATTATACCTGCAGTACAGCACTTGGGCGATTACCATATTTACTAGCATAGCAGAGTTTCACAATCTTTTCCTGTTGCACTTGGTACATATGAGTAGAACTACATATGGTCCCAGGCAGTTCCTGTTTTTTTCGGGTTCACCTGCCGCATCCCTGGGCCTCGTCCTTAATTCACTAATGCACATCCAGGTCCGTGCGGTGGATGTGGTGGAGGCCTCGGAGGACCTGCGGAGATCATCGCTTCCATTACTTTAATCTTGTACTTGTCTTTGCTCCATTTACTCCAAGTGTTTTTATATGTCCTCATCACCGGGGCCTATATATAGTAACCCAGAAATCCGCCTCGCTCCCCTACAGACTCCCATCCATCATCCCGCTCTATATATACACATAGCACCGACTCCCCTCGGAGACTCCCGGAGATTTCCTTCCGCTACAAGATATTTATAGTTTTTTCTGCTGGATCATTTGTGTCCTGGAGAGCCATGGGGGATGGGTACAAGGAGGATGGAGGGGGTATAATGGGGCAGAGGAGGGGTATATAGAGTATAGACAGGGGTATCAGTATTAATAGGGCAGGTAATGGGAGTCATATAGAGAATAAAGGGGGATATGAGGAATAATGGGGCCGAGTAGGAGGTAAATAGAGAGGGGCAGAGGTAAGGAGTACACAGAGTATTGAGGGGGATATGAGGAATAATGGGGGAGGGAAAGGGTTACATAGAGTATAAGAGAGCCGCCAGCTCTCAGCATTATCCCTGTGCTTCTGCTGCTGCTGTGTGTAGCAGTCGGCAGGCGCCAAGTGATGATGTCATTCAGTGCTACACAGAGCATGAGAGGAGGAGAGCTACTGCATGGAGGGAACGAGCCAGCTCAAAGAACAGTGGGAGCCGGCTCCCCTCAGTGAGTCGATGGCTCACTTAACCCCGCCTCTAACCATCTCACCATGCCCCCTGGTGAGTGGGGGTACTGGCTGGACTGTGGCTCCCTATATACACTAAGAAGAGCCGTAATTCCCATAAAAAAAAACTAAGAAAGAAATAGTGGGAGCATCTGGGGGGATATAATAAGAGACAGATATTCTGTCCACCAGTCAGGTCCTTATACAGCAGCCCCCAGCTGGACAGAGACTCAGCCCACCAGTCAGGTCGTTATACAGCAGCCCCCTGCTGGACAGAGACTCCGCCCACCAGTCAGGTCGTTATACAGCAGCCCCCTGCTGGACAGAGACTCCGCCCACCAGTCAGGTCCTTATACAGCAGCCCCCTGCTGGACAGAGACTCCGTCCACCAGTCAGGTCCTTATACAGCAGCCCCCTGCTGGACAGAGACTCCGCCCACCAGTCAGGTCGTTATACAGCAACCCCCTGCTGGACAGAGACTCCGCCCACCAGTCAGGTCCTTATACAGCAGCCCCCTGCTGGACAGAGACTCCGTCCACCAGTCAGGTCCTTATACAGCAGCCCCCTGCTGGACAGAGACTCCGTCCACCAGTCAGGTCCTTATACAGCAGCCCCCTGCTGGACAGAGACTCCGCCCACCAGTCAGGGCATTATACAGCAACCCCCTGCTGGACAGAGACTCCGCCCACCAGTCAGGTCGTTATACAGCAACCCCCCTGCTGGACAGAGACTCCGCCCACCAGTCAGGTCGTTATACAGCAACCCCCTGCTGGACAGAGACTCCGCCCACCAGTCAGGTCGTTATACAGCAACCCCCTGCTGGACAGAGACTCCGCCTACCAGTCAGGTCGTTATACAGCAACCCCCTGCTGGACAGAGACTCCGCCCACCAGTCAGGTCGTTATACAGCAACCCCCTGCTGGACAGAGACTCCGCCCACCAGTCAGGTCCTTATACAGCAGGCCCCTGCTGGACAGTGGCCCACCCACCAGTCAGGTCCTTATACAGCAGGCCCCTGCTGGACAGTGGCCCACCCACCAGCCAGGTCGTTATACAGCAGCCCCCTGCTGGACAGAGACTCCGCCCACCAGTCAGGTCGTTATACAGCAACCCCCTGCTGGACAGAGACTCCGCCCACCAGTCAGGTCGTTATACAGCAACCCCCTGCTGGACAGACTCCGCCCACCAGTCAGGTCGTTATACAGCAACCCCCTGCTGGACAGAGACTCCGCCCACCAGTCAGGTCGTTATACAGCAACCCCCTGCTGGACAGAGACTCCGCCCACCAGTCAGGTCGTTATACAGCAACCCCCTGCTGGACAGAGACTCCGCCCACCAGTCAGGTCGTTATACAGCAACCCCCTGCTGGACAGAGACTCCGCCCACCAGTCAGGTCGTTATACAGCAACCCCCTGCTGGACAGAGACTCCGCCCACCAGTCAGGTCGTTATACAGCAACCCCCTGCTGGACAGAGACTCCGCCCACCAGTCAGGTCGTTATACAGCAACCCCCTGCTGGACAGAGACTCCGCCCACCAGTCAGGTCGTTATACAGCAACCCTCTGCTGGACAGAGACTCCGCCCACCAGTCAGGTCGTTATACAGCAACCCCCTGCTGGACAGAGACTCCGCCCACCAGTCAGGTCGTTATACAGCAACCCCCTGCTGGACAGAGACTCCGCCCACCAGTCAGGTCGTTATACAGCAACCCCCTGCTGGACAGTGGCCCACCCACCAGCCAGGTTGTTATACAGCAGCCCCCTGCTGGACAGTGGCCCACCCACCAGCCAGGTTGTTATACAGCAGCCCCCTGCTGGACAGTGGCCCACCCACCAGTCAGGTCCTTATACAGCAGGCCCCTGCTGGACAGTGGCCCACCCACCAGCCAGGTTGTTATACAGCAGCCCCCTGCTGGACAGTGGCCCACCCACCAGCCAGGTTGTTATACAGCAGCCCCCTGCTGGACAGTGGCCCACCCACCAGCCAGGTTGTTATACAGCAGCCCCCTGCCTACAGCAGGGGGGAGCAGAATGCACATGTAAGTGGACAGCGAGGACCTTCTTCCATCCTCCTTCCCATCTCACTTCTCTTCTAGGCAGGGAAAAAGTTTTTGTGATAAAAATGTTCTGGTCTTTCCCCAATTTTATGAATTATGGTGTGTACCAAAACTGACAGACAGTGTAATCCGTATGCGCTGTGTATATATAAATGATACATACGTGTGAGTATGGACATACTAAGCGGCCGTGCGCCAGTTTTCTGTCGGACTTTGCACCTTCTTTCTATGTATTTAAGAAGTGTATTTTGTGTCGCACTCGACCCTTTTGTGTCGCTAGTGTGCGACACAAATTTCTGCACTGCAGGGGACGCTCCAACCCCCAGTCCGACCATGCGGCAGATTTAACATGCAAAATCTGACAGAAGTTTGTCGCACGCCCCATGTTATAGAAGCACCAAATGAAAAAGTGGTGCCCTCTGCTGGGGCAGTGCAGGGGGCGTCAGAATCACGGAGAATGGGTGCCAGAAATCCTGAATCTGGCGCCCCCTGCTGCACACTACACAGGCAAATGTGCCCCGGCGTGTGTATGTACGGCGCTGTAGTTAAAAGTAGAAAACATAACAATGACATAAAACATAACATAAACACAAAACTAAACACTGCTAATCCCTCCCCTATAATATAGAATATATAATAAATATTTACAACTCGCCTGCTGGCCCTGTACTATACATATGTGTATGCACTGTATGTATGTGTATGGGTAATTACTATATGTACTTTATGTTGTGTGTATATTTATTTTATTTATGCATGTGAATCGGTATGTACTGTGTGTATGTATGTATGTGTATGTACTGTGAGTATGGATATGTACTAGATGTATGGGGATGTACTGTATGTTGTGCTATGTATGTGTATATCTATATGTATGTGTATGTACTGTGTGTATTTATATGTATGTGAATGTACGGAGCGTATGGATATGTACTAGATGTATGGGGATGTACTGTATGTTGTGCTATGTATGTGTATGTACTGTGTGTATCTATATGTATGTGTATGTACTGTGTGTATCTATATGTATGTGTATGTACTGTGTGTATCTATATGTATGTGTATGTACCGAGCGTATGGATATGTACTAGATGTATGGGGATGTACTGTATGTTGTGCTATGTATGTGTATGTACTGTGTGTATCTATATGTATGTGTATGTACTGTGTGTATTTATATGTATGTGAATGTACCGAGCGTATGGATATGCACTAAATGTATGGGGATGTACTGTATGTTGTGCTATGTATGTGTATGTACTGTGTGTATCTATATGTATGTGTATGTACTGTGTGTATCTATATGTATGTGAATGTATGGAGCGTATGGATATGCACTAGATGTATGGGGATGTACTGTATGTTGTGATGTGTATATGTCTTTGTACTGCATATACGTGTATGCAAGTTTTTGTGGTTTTACATCATCATAAAATAAAAAATGTTTCCAGCTTGACCCCTTCGAGACTCAGCCCTTTTTCATTTTTGCATTTGTTTTTTACTTCCCTCCTTCCAAAAGTTATAACTTTTCCAATTTTTCCATGTACAGAGCTATACAAGGTTTTTTTTTTGGCAGGATGTTTTGCATTTTCTTGTGTGCTCTGCTTTTCCGTCTTTCACTGTGCGCTCCAAATGACACCTCTACTTTACTCCTTGGGTTGGTGCGATCACGGTAATTACATAATAAGGGTGATTTTAATTATTTTTTATATTATTTATATTAGATTTTTTTATATTATTATTTATTATTATTTCAGGCCCCCTAGGGTACTTTAACTCAAGGGGGTCTGATCACTCATACAATTTACCCCAGTGTATTGAAGTATATTGTGTATATACCTACAGAACACTGTTGTTATAGGCCTAGTAGTCTCTATGAGCCCCTAAGGCTGTCACGAAAACCCAAACTAATCCCTCCGATGAAATCAAGTAGGATGTTGATTGTACATAAAAGATGGTGGTGCCCACCGATAGCATTGTTACAGAGCTGAATGAGTGACAGGCATAGGAGTCTCTGTGAGACTACAAGTTGTCATGACAACCAATCAGTGCCCTCCGATGATGCCAAGATGTCAGCTCCCGCCGGCAGCACTGTTAGGTGCCACGTTTGAACCCGACGGGTTTGCTACCGCGATCCGTGACGGCACAGATCTGGGCAGTTGTCAACTTTTTAATACTGCTGACAACAGCCATATATGTAGGGAGCTTAGCCGTGAGCCCTCTCCATACGGCCCCTAGTGCACCACAAGAATGTTGTAGTACATGTAAGGGTTAAATAAAAGTTCATATCCATAGAACAGGCCAATATCAGATCAGTGAGGACTCACTCACCGATTGCGTCCACCTACGGCACTGGAAGCATGGCAGAGAGCTCCCTCCTCTGTGTAGTGGCTGAGCTGTGTTACTGCAGCTCTTCTCCATATTCCTCTACTAGGCCTTCAATATTACATCTGACAATCAGGTTGTTCAGCGAATGATCGTCTTGTATCAGCACTGCAGTACCAAATATTACCACTATAAATGGTATAGGTGAGCAGTGTGGCATGAAAGGGTGGCTTCTACATGTGTCGGTATGTACTGTATGTATGTATATTTATATTGTATTTCATGTGTGTATATGTATGTGTGTTGTGTAATATGCTGTGTCTGTGTACAGCACATATATACATGTACAGTATTTGTGTGTCTATACTGCGCATATCTATGTATGTATAACCATGTACTGTGTGTATGTGTGTGCTTATTAACAACATATGTTTCAATCTATGTTTTATTTGTGTGTTCTGTATATTTTTATGTCGCTGTCTATTATTTCTAAATGTGTGTATATTTTATGTATACATGTGTATTTATGTACTGTAAGTATGTATGTATGTAATGTGTGTGTGTTTGTATGTGTGTGTTTATACTGCACAACCTTATGTATGTGTGTATATATGTACTGTATGTAATGTGTGTATGTGCATGTATGTGTGTATGTATATGTCTATGTATGTATTGTGTGTGTGTTTGTATGTGTGTGTTTATACTGCACAGCCTTATGTATGTGTGTATGTATGTACTGTATGTAATGTGTGTATGTGTGTATGTATATGTGTATGTATGTGCTTGTATGTTTATACTGCACAGTCTTATGTATATGTGTGTTTGTACTGTATGTAATGTGTGTATGTGCATTTAAGTGTGTATGTATGTATGTAATGTGTGTGTGCGCTTGTATGTGTGGGTTTATACTGCACAGCCTTATGTAATGTGTGTGTATGTGCATGTATGTGTGTATGTATGCAATGTGTGTGTGCATGTATGTATGTGTGGGTTTACACTGCACATATGTATGTGTGTAGGTATGTCCTGTATGAATATGTGTATGTAAAGTACATGTGGGCTTATACTGCAGGTATCTATAGGTATCTGTGATGTTTGTGTAGGTATGTACATGTATGAATGGATGTCTGTATGACTGACCCTCCCCTATACACAGGCTGATGCTGGGATCAGGAGGTTGTTTACCAGAGCTGTCACATCCCATAATCATTCATCTCGGTTTATGAGAGCGGCATTTCCGGAACTCCGTATCCACATGAAGCCGTGGAGCATCCATAGAACAATAGCCCCCATCCTCCCGCTCCGCTGACAGACATCCTCATTTATCTATGTGCATCAAAGCGTTCAATATATACCGCCTGCATCTCTTATCCCAGCCTCATGTCCCCCCCGCCCGCCCTCCACACAACAAGGCCGCGCTCTGCTGCAGTAATTTAATAAAGTGCTCTGCAAATGAGCTCACCTCCATGTGCACGATTTATTACCAAAGCTGCAATGCAGGGGTCATGCCTGCAAAATATAAAACCGCAACATAGTGCACTGCAGATATCTGGAGTAATGCAGGACTGGAAGACTGGCACTGAAATCACCAGCCGCTGCCAATCATAGGCTGCAAATTGTACTCCAGCACCAGAATGCATTGCAGGATATGCATGGGGTGCACCGAAATCCTTCTATGTAATACACAGGCCCCCAAAACCAAAATGGCGGACGTGTATAGTTAGGGTCAAATTTTTGACCGCATGTAGTACACGAGGGGGGTCACCCAATTAACACACCATCCATTAAAGAGGTTGTCCCACTCACCCCATAGAGGATAAGTGCTTGATCACTGAATTATTATCACCAACCAAACATGAGAATGGGGCTCATCGGTAACGGCCATCAGTGCCATGGTTGGTTTAACACATTGTTGAGTCAACATTTATGAGCTATGCTATACATTTACATTGAAGTTATATTTTCAGCACAAAAAAATCTATGATATCATATATGCGGCACACCATTTCACGACCTGCACCTACCTGTGTTGTACACACCAGGGGTTCTGATTGTCAATCATAAAAAAAAACCCAAAACCTACGTCTGCTTTGCCCATTGACCTTGTAATATAACCCAAAACTTCCTCGAACGGTGTTACGTCTTCAACATGTGACGTAGAGCTGCAGTTTCTCTGTGCTGCTGAGACTGCATGCTGTGAGAGGGGAGGAGGAGCAGCAGCAGGACAACAGTCTTAAGTGCCAAATAGAGCAATGGCTGCCAGACTGTAGGCCTGTGTTACAACCATGGGTCTTTCTTAGACATTAAGCTAGACATAGTCATCTGCCTCTCCATTTCAGCTCTCTGGATAAGGCCACCAGTACCTGGAACCTGTTCCTGTTCCCTAAATTCTGGAACTCTTACCCAGTAGGTATCCATAATTCCTGGTCTAAGGGAAGTTTAATAGGACAGCTGCTGGAAGCCATCCACCTACCTACTTATGGCCCTCAACCATGGCCAGCAATTCCTAATCCCTTTGCCCATGGTCAAAAAACTCTAGCCAAGCCCGAGACCCATCTTTTCCAAGTCAGTGGGACCACTGATGCTTCACAGTAATGTATTCCCAGTTCCCAACGCGAACCACAGATCAAAGTAGAATTTGAGCTGCAAGTAACACAAGGTGCCGCACCTATGCAAACACAATCATTTATACAATATACATAACTTTATTTGTCCATTACGCCCTATGTGCAGACAAAGTGTCGCCAAAACTTATTTATAAAAGATCTGAAGAGCTTAGGGATAAATCATAGAGGCAAACATAGTCTACATGACCTTTCCAGATCTTTCCAGGCTTCTTTACACTAGAGCTTCTCAGGATATATGGTTTGGCTCCTAGATTGGTGAGGCTTGGGCCCTTGCCAATGCCAAAACTCTAAAGCAGAAGCTGCAGTGATAATGCAGGACCTTCAACAGTACAGGACCTTCACTGACACCATAGTCGTACAAGCATGAGTACACAAGTCCTACACCAAAGAGGTAGGCTACTTGGCTATTTACCTGGAGGGTGTCCACTTCTTCATTCTGCCCAGTTCGGAGGCAGGTGTCCGGGGACCTTCTTCTAGTTCTCAACATTGGTGTAGATCACAGAAGTGGGACCCCTGGAGCGCTGACCTGAACTTATAGTGGGAACGCCAATGGTTGGATCGCGGCAGTCTGGCATAGTTGACATACAGTTGACCTATCATAAGGCTAAGCCACCAGTATTATAGTCCCGGGAACCTCCCGGTAACCCAAACCATGATTAAATAAAAGGGCTTATGGAACGGAGCATCATGATGACATTCTGATGACAGAAAATAGCATATGGTACCGCGCCTGTACAAGCAGCTTAGGTTATACAATATAAACAACTTTATTTGTTCACGCCGCCCTATGTGCACACACGGTGTTGTAAAAACGTTAATTAAAAGCAATAAAAGGTTAGAGATAGCGCATGGGAGACATAGGAGAAGATTTATTAGCACTTTTATGCCAGTTTTCCCACAAGCCCTGAAATAACCACATTTCCTTGTAAACCACCAAGTGTGTATGGTGGAGTGGGCCGGTATGTGGTGGGGTGAGCCGGTATGTGACGGAGTGGGCCGGTATGTGGCGGGGTGAGCCGGTATGTGGTGGGGTGAGCCGGTATGTGACGGAGTGGGCCGGTATGTGGCGAGGTGAGCCGGTATGTGACAGAGTGGGCCGGTATGTGGCGGAATGGGCCGGTATGTGGCGGGGTGGGCCGGTATGAGGTGGGGTGGGCCGGTATGAGGTGGAGTGGGCTGGTATGCAGGCATCACTGCCTTGTGCTATCACACTGGCTGTAGCCTGTTATCGTTCAGGCCCATCAGGGAGATGGAGATCAAAGCTCATCAGGAGGGTACATGAAGCTCTGGCGTCTGATGCCCCCCATGATCTCCAAATGGGATCCAGGTCTGTTATCGGCGAACCTTTTGGGATGAATCGGTTGCATCAAAAACAACTTTACTCTTGAACATGTAGTGAATATTGTGGGTCTAAAGACGGTATAAAGACTGAAAGAGATTTCTACTGAGGTACAGTAGATAATGAGGTACATCCTATGGAGAGGTCATGAAGATCGATGCTGGACCCTAATCGATTGGCTGCCCCTGTCCGGGAATAAAATTGAACACAACTGGAAGTCCAGTTCCATTCTACGTGTAGAGGAGAACTGGCTCTGGTCTACGAAGGGCTAAAAATCGTCAAATTCCTGTAAGCAGAAGATTGGCGACTGATAAAATAATTGACGATCCAATGGAAGCCCGACACCCATAGAAAAATGCTGCAGGAGCCGCACCACTTCCATTGTACATCAGAACTTTATTTTGATAGAAGATTAAAAAGCTGTACAAATGTCATGGTCACACTGGACAAGGCCGATGCGTTTCAAACCGGGTGAATCTTACTGATGGTGAAGCCCAACAGACCCAACCGAATCCAATAGATTCATGTGTCCTTGTTGCTTCTGTTGGCACTTCCAAGTCTTTACCTATTCTTCTCCTAGACCAGAACAAAGGAAATCGTCAACAGATGGGTCGACAGAGACTTTCCAAAATTATTCCAAAATATTTTCCCACCCTCTATCACAAAGTGACCCAATATGACATCTTTAATACAAATAAAACATTTGTTCCAAAAAAAAGCCCTTCAGTATCCTCAGGATGACCGGTCAGCCAAGATAAATAATCGAAAAACTGGCCGAATACCAGGGCTGCGGAGGCGGAAGGACTCATTCTCTCAGACCTCAAAATTTGATTTCGACAAAAAAGTTGACCATAAAAAAAGAGGGAATAAAAAGTTTATGAAAAATAAAATGAAATATTTTTATTTGTACGTATTAAAAGAGTTCTCTTGTTTGACTGAAAATATCATTATACTCGCATAGCGATTGGCCACAGTACTAGCCCTCTCTAGTATCCACAAGTAGTAGGGGTGAAGGACCAGCAGTCAAATCATGGTCACATGACCTTGACTATCCAGGTCCTTTAACCTTGGAGCAGCATAGGAGGGAACCCTGGAGATCAGAGAGTGCTGGGGAGGGAAGGGGAGATAGTAGACGACACTGGAGTTTTTGTCATGTTGTTTTAGATCATCCCCTGCTGCATACAGTTATTTTTTCTGGGGTAAACAGTATTGTAGACAGTTCCCTGTATAAATTTAGGTCCCTTGATGCAGTATAAAGCTCCCAGGAATGTGTCGTCTGTGACCTCTGCCTCGCACATCAATAGAGGGAATGCATGGAAATAACATGTGGTGGTGACAGGTGCATTGTTTAGGAGGGTCTATGTTAGTGTAACTTTTTATATCTGACTCCTGACTCCGCGGCCATGGTCATAGAATATTTTACTTGTTTATGGGAGGTACAGACATAGGGACAGATTAGTCGCCTCATATGTAACTACAAGGGATTTTGTGATACGTCATTGCTTCCTATAAACAAGCATATAACTAAAATACTGCCCCCTATGTACAAGAATATAACTACTATAATACTGCCCCCTATGTACAGGAATATAACTACTATAACACTGCCCGCTATGTACAAGAATATAACTACTATAATACTGCCCCCTATGTACAAGAGTATAACTACTATAATATTGCCCTCTATGTACAAGAATATAACTACTATAATACTGCCCTCTATGTACAAGAATATAACTACTATAATACTGCTCCCTATGTACAAGAATATAACTACTATAATACTGCTCCCTATGTACAAGAATATAACTACTATAATACTGCCCCCTATGTACAAGAATATAACTACTATAATACTGCTCCCTATGTACAAGAATATAACTACTATAATACTGCTCCCTATGTACAAGAATATAACTACTATAATACTGCCCCCTATGTACAAGAATATAACTACTATAATACTGCTCCCTATGTACAGGAATATAACTACTATAATACTGCCCCCTATGTACAAGAATATAACTACTATAATACTGCTCCCTATGTACAAGAATATAACTACTATAATACTGCCCCCTATGTACAAGAATATAACTACTATAATACTGCCCCCTATGTACAGGAATATAACTACCATAATACTGCCCCCTATGTACAAGAATATAACTACTATAATACTGCCTCCTATGTACAAGAATATAACTACTATAATACTGCTCCCTATGTACAAGAATATAACTACTATAATACTGCCCCCTATGTACAAGAATATAACTACTATAATACTGCTCCCTATGTACAGGAATATAACTACTATAATACTGCCCCCTATGTACAAGAATATAACTACTATAATACTGCTCCCTATGTACAAGAATATAACTACTATAATACTGCCCCCTATGTACAAGAATATAACTACTATAATACTGCCCCCTATGTACAGGAATATAACTACCATAATACTGCCCCCTATGTACAAGAATATAACTACTATAATACTGCCCCCTATGTACAGGAATATAACTACTATAATACTGCCTCCTATGTACAAGAATATAACTACTATAATACTGCCCCCTATGTACAAGAATGTAACTACTATAATACTGCCTCCTATGTACAAGAATATAACTACTATAATACTGCCCCCTATGTACAAGAATATAACTACTATAATACTTCTCCCTATGTACAAGAATATAACTACTATAATACTGCCCCCTATGTACAGGAATATAACTACTATAATACTGCCTCCTATGTACAAGAATATAACTACTATAATACTGCCCCCTGTGTACAAGAATATAACTACTATAATACTGCCCCCTATGTACAAGACTATAACTACTATAATACTGCTCCCTATGTACAAGAATATAACTACTATAATACTGCTCCCTATGTACAGGAATATAACTACTATAATACTGCCCCCTATGTACAAGAATATAACTACTATAATACTGCCCCCTATGTACAAGACTATAACTACTATAATACTGCTCCCTATGTACAAGAATATAACTACTATAATACTGCTCCCTATGTACAGGAATATAACTACTATAATACTGCCCCCTATGTACAAGAATATAACTACTATAATACTGCCCCCTGTGTACAAGAATATAACTACTATAATACTGCTCCCTATGTACAAGACTATAACTACTATAATACTGCTCCCTATGTACAAGAATATAACTACTATAATACTGCCCTATATGTACAAGAATATAACTACTATAATACTGCCCCCTATGTACAAGAATATAACTACTATAATACTGCCCCCTATGTACAGGAATATACAGTATTTTTCAGACCATAAGGCGCACCTGATTATAAGGAGGAATGACCAGCAGGTGGCAGACCTGTGCACAGTTCAAGGCAGCTGTTGTCTGTAAGTATGGTTCATATATAAGGCGCACTGGACTATAAGGCACACCTTTGATTTCTGAGAAAATCAAAGGTTTTTTAGTGCGCCTTATAGTCCGAAAAATACGGTAACTATAGTAATGGAACTAAACTGAAAATTGCTATGTTACCATGTCTGAGTGCTCTGTGATTGGCTGTATTAGTGACTATATTGAACAGTGACATTTAGACCCGTGCCCTGGATATTACAGGATTCTTCCACCAGTGATAATAATATCTGCCTGTGTCCTGGAAGGAGAAGGATCTTACAGCAGCTGGAAAGAGATTAAAAACGTTATGTGGATGATGGGGGGAGCAGATATTCCTGGCCTGGTATACAGGGAGAGATGCGCCTTCTTATCCTCAGTGCTGACGGCTTACAGAGGCCACACAATGGCACAGCTGAGGCATTATCAGTACTCTCCCTCCAGCGCCCCTATTATCAGTAGTCTCCCTCCAGCGCCCCCATTATCAGTACTCTCCCTCCAGCACCCCTAATATCAGTACTCTCCCTCCAGCGCCCCTATTAACAGTACTCTCCCTGCAGCCCCCTATTATCAGTACTCTCCCTGCAGCTCCCCTATTATCAGTACTCTCCCTCCAGCTCCCCTATTATCAGTAGTCTCCCTCCAGCGCCCCTATTATCAGTAGTCTCCCTCCAGCGCCCCCATTATCAGTAGTCTCCCTCCAGCGCCCCCATTATCAGTACTCTCCCTCCAGCGCCCCCATTATCAGTACTCTCCCTCCAGCGCCCCTATTATCAGTACGCTCCCTCCAGCGCCCCTATTATCAGTACTCTCCCTCCAGCGCCCCCATTATCAGTACTCTCCCTGCAGCCCCCTATTATCAGTACTCTCCCTGCAGCCCCCTATTATCAGTACTCTCCCTGCAGCCCCCTATTATCAGTACTCTCCCTGCAGCCCCCTATTATCAGTACTCTCCCTGCAGCCCCCTATTATCAGTACTCTCCCTCCAGCGCCCCTATTATCAGTAGTCTCCCTCCAGCGCCCCTATTATCAGTACTCTCCCTCCAGCGCCCCTATTATCAGTACTCTCTCTCCAGCCCCCTATTATCAGTACTCTCCCTCCACTCCCCTATTATCAGTAGTCTCCCTCCAGCGCCCCTATTATCAGTACTCTCCCTCCAGCGCCCCTATTATCAGTAGTCTCCCTCCAGCGCCCCTATTATCAGTAGTCTCCCTCCAGCGCCCCTATTATCAGTACTCTCCCTCCAGCGCCCCTATTATCAGTACTCTCACTCCAGCGCCCCTATTATCAGTAGTCTCCCTCCAGCGCCCCTATTATCAGTACTCTCCCTGCAGCCCCCTATTATCAGTACTCTCCCTGCAGCCCCCTATTATCAGTACTCTCCCTGCAGCCCCCTATTATCAGTACTCTCCCTCCACTCCCCTATTATCAGTAGTCTCCCTCCAGCCCCCTATTATCAGTACTCTCCCTGCAGCCCCCTATTATCAGTAGTCTCCCTCCACTCCCCTATTATCAGTACTCTCCCTCCAGCCCCCTATTATCAGTACTCTCCCTCCATGCCCCCTATTATCAGTACTCTCCCTCCACTCCCCTATTATCAGTACTCTCCCTCCACTGCCCTATTATCAGTACTCTCCCTCCACTCCCCTATTATCAGTACTCTCCCTCCATGCCCCAGGGTTGTAACTACAGTGGTAGCAGCCATAACATTGCACGTTGTACAACATAATCTGTATATAACAGGGCACATCCTCCCCAGTGGGAGGGGCAGCATCCCTCATCTCTAATTCCAGCATGTACTCCCCCCCTGTGGTCAGCAGTTACTGGGACATATGTGTGTATAAGTATAAATGTCTGAGTATACAAATATGTATATAGTCTGAGGGGCTGGGGGAGGCCATTCAGAATCTGCTATGTGGCCCTGCCCCTGCTAGTCACGCCCCTGCCCATCACGCCCCTGTCCCCTATTATCAGTACGCTCTTTTTTGGTCCTTTACCTCCCAATGGGCCACATTTATGAAAGCTAGTGCGGCCTGTAGTGTGTATTGTGCAGAGTTCGGCAGATTCATCAAAACTTGCGCCCGGTCTATATGAATCTGGCGCCCCCTGCACTGCTCGGAAAGTGGGCACCATTTTTTTTGTGCACTTTATTGATGCTGCAGAATTGTGTCGCACGTCAGTAATAAATGTGGCACAAACTCAGTCTAAGCAGCAACACGTCCCTTTAGGTGCACATTTTCCTGTCTTGTCGGACACAGAGCAGCCGCACACAAAACTGGCGCAGACACTATATAAATACATGTGCAGCAGCTGACACATTCTTTTGAGTGGCACAGACACTTTAAAAAATGTGGTCGAATATGTGCAACACCCCTACCAATACAGTGGCAAGGGGTTAGTTGCGAACAGTGCCCTCTCCAGGTTAGGAGCTGTCAGAGGGAGTCGCGAACCCTCCAGTAAGGTTCCAGACCTGGACATCAGGTGTTAACAGTGTGGACCCTGCCTGTACTGCAAGGGTTAAAGTTATGTGAATTATTATCCAATTGCATTCCTTTATGGGAAATGGAGTGTGATTGGAGAGTGAGCCACCACATGACCAGCTTACAATAAAACCTCCTGGACAGGGAGGAGCTAGGGTCTTACCACCAGCTCTCTTACAAGAGAACAAATCATCTGTCAGTGACCAGAGAGATAGTGTGTAGCACACCTTCAGTGCTTCGCATAGAACCACCACCCAGGACAAAGCTGCAGCTTCCAGTATTGGACACAGCTACATCCCAGCCTGCACCTACTACCAGGCTGGTGAACAGACTCCTCAGGATCACTCTCCATGACCACTCCAGTAATCCGGAATCATCCTGTAATCCGGAATCTGTAACCAGATCGTTTGGCTCGTTGCCTGCAGTTGTTCCAGTAAAGAACCGTGAGTTACTTTTGCAAAACGTTGCCTCGTCTGATCCCTGGATATGGCTGTATCACCACCACGGGCTCCCCCATCCATTACCCAGGGACATATACTACGGACACTAAGGGGTTGCCCCAGGGAGAACCAGCACCACAGCCTCTCCCCCATATAATTTCTTGCACACACCACCTGCTGGAGACCTGCCAGGCCATGGGACAGCCCTCCGGTCCCCGTACCAAGCACCGTGACCACAGCATGCCTAGGCCGCAACCGCCAGCCACTCCGGTATTCTGGGCCCCGGCTGCCTCCAGGCCCCAAGAAAAGGCTAGGCCCCGGTGCATATGTGTTTACACATTTACACATTATTTTTTAAGAATTTCATTGCCCTCTGCAGGCCAGAAATGTATACAACAGGTTACAGAACTCCCAGCATGCCTCAGTGCCCAAATCCTTATAGCTGTAGTGTCACCATTCAGTTAGACCAGGGACAGAATTGGCACAGTATTTTGCAGGGGATCATTAGCAGTCGGCACCCAGTTCCCCATTGAATCTCACAGACATTTGAATCTCATAGAAAAGTGAAGGCGCAGGCTCCACGCACCAGGGCGGAGATGATATCACTGGCCCACGCCACAAGGGTCAGAAGAGGCCTCAGAGGCACAAAGGTGGCCACTTACACAGTTTGGGACACAAAGGGGGTCATTACATATTTTTTTTTAGAGGATTCAGACCTTTAGGGCCTTATAATTTTCCATGGGGCATAGAGGGGGCTTTTTTTTAAAGTCCTGCTAAAGGAGGTTTGGTTCCTCCAGTCCAGTTAATAGGAGCTAGTGTGAGGTCCCTTATACACGTGCGTTTTTCATGTGCGTGTTCTTTCGCGTGCTTTTGACGCGCAGAACTTGCATTGCACTATGACCCATAATCAATGGGTTTTTTACGGCTTCCATTTTTTTACGTACACACGCACGTTTTTTTTTTTAAACGCGCGTTTAAACCTCGGCATGCTCTACTTTTGCAAGTCACGTGCGTGAAAAACGCACCATACAAGTCTATGGAGACGCATCAAAAACGCATCGCACTCTGAGGCACTTGCAAGTGCAATGCGTTTTTCACGCAGCAATTACCATAGAAACAATAGAGCTCAGCCCTGAGTCCTTTCCAGTGCGTTATCTGTGCGTGAAAAACGAATTGAAATTGCATTAAAAACATGCGTGAAAAACTGAGACACTGAACAAACTCTGACTGAAAACGGATTGAACTCCGATGAAAAATGTCAGTTTTTCACTGACCAAACCCTGATCGCCCCTGATCAGACTCTGACGTGATCTGCAACGCAAGTGTGGAAGGGGCCTAAGGTTTCTGTAAAGTGACATCACTGGACTCTATGTGATGATGTCATCAGAGTGATGGGAGTTGCTGTTACTACCTTCTAGGCTTCATGTGGACACTAGGCCCCGGTAACTTATTATAGTAGTGAGGTATCAGTGTACGTATGTTGGTGACCCACCACAGCGCTCCGCTGTCCGTCTGTAGTTGGAATTTAACAAAAGAAGAGAAATACTGAAATAATAAGTTCAGCTTTTAGTCAAATCAATTTAACCCCTTACGGACAACGCTTTTTCTGCTAATTTTTCATTCCACGCCTTCAAAAATCTATAACATTTTCATTTTTCCATGTTCAGAGCTGTGCGGGGGCTTATTTTTTCTGAGTAGCAAATTTTACTTCTCAGTGACGTTATTTATTATTTCATGCCGTGTACTGGGAAGCTGGAAAAAAATTCCGAATGTGGTGAAATTGGCGAAAAAAACCTGCATTCGCGCAACTTTCTTGTGGGCTCAGTTTTTACGACTTTCACTGTGCGCTCCAAATGATACATCTACCATTTTGGACAATTGGGCGCTAATTTCTGTTATGTGGTTCACCGCCGGCAATAACCGGTTTTATATTTTGAGACGCGGCGATACCTGACATGTTTGTGATTTTCGCAGTTCATTTAGTTTTATGTCAGTTCTAGGGAAAGGGGGGTGATTTGAATTTTTAATATGTTATTAATGTTTTTTATTTTTTCAACTTTATAAAATTTATTTTTTCACAGATTAACCCTAGATGGTCCGATAGTTCCTACCATATACTGCAATACTACTGTATTGCAATATATGGCGTTTTTACACAGTACAGGCAGTCCCCGGGTTACGTACATGATAGGTTCTGTAGGTTTGTTCTTAAGTTGAGTTTGTATGTAAGTCGGAACTGTATACTTTATCATTGTAACCCCAGACAAAATTCTTTTGGTCTAGGTGACTGGATTTTAAAAATGTTGGATTGTCATAAGAACCAGGATTAACAATACATCTTCATTGCAGACACCTTTAATAACTGTTACAGCTGTTTTTTGTAGCCTAAGGCTAAAGTACGTTAGTAACTAGGGGTCGTCTGTAAGTCGGGTGTTCTTAAGTAGGGGACCGCCTGTATTCATTAAATGAGCCACTGGCACATTGTAACGAATCTTCAGAAACCATACAGCCTCTGGTCTGACGAAGAACCGAGGCTTTAATGGCAACCGATCTCCAATGGCACCGACCTTGGGTGTTAGCAATGGGTGTTTGCTGTAATATGCAGCTAACCCCATGTCTGTATGAAGAGGGGTCAGCCCATGAGCCCTCTTCATACACCCTTCATAGCTCGCTGACGGATATGACTAGTGACCACACTAGTCAGGAAGAGAGCAATTTAACCAGTTCTATATCAGTGACCCATCTACTTTCTGAATGTGCACATTGTGACAAACCCTCAGCTCCTTCACCACCTCCTCAGAGAGCAGTCATTGATCTGGATCAGCAATTATTATTATTCGTACAGTCCTGACGCTTCTGAATGAAACAATTCATCACAAAGAAGCAGGAGAAGAAATCCAGACTGTAAACCTGCGCTATAAGCCGCCGTAAATCTCTAAAAATCTCACGCAGAAGATTATCCCAAAAGAGAAATTTACCCACAAGGCATAGCGGCGCAAAACAAATTAAACCCCAGATGACGGCACAGAATTGATGGCCGCAATAGTAAAACCTTGAACAGACAAATATCTAGAAATACACAAATCACTTCCCGTCCGGAGCCGCAGTAGATTTCATACAGAACATATGGGGAGAGCGAAGAAATTTAAAGGGCAAATCCACCGGCACTTCATATCAACATCACTGATATAGAAATCATCCCTGGGTAGCCACGTAACATCTATTTTTAATATCTTACAATAAAATGCAATATTTTCACTCAAAAAATGTCTTTTCTCAGAGATTCCATGGCTTCTGTACAGTGGGAAGAGAATTTATACCGTGCACAATCACGCCATCTGCTGGGGGATATGAGTAATGCAGTTTGTATGAGTAATCTATTGCAGTGATTTTCAACCTCTTTTGAGCCGCGGCACACTTTTTATACTTAGAAAATCCTGGGGCACACCACCAACCAAAATAGCACAAAATGACACTAAAACAGTCATAAAAGGCCTCCCTTTACTAATAAAAAGGCCCTAGCTGCCTCCCTTTACTAATAAAAAGCCCCTGGCTGCCTCCCTTTACTAATAAAAAGCCCCTAGCTGCCTCCCTTTACTAATAAAAAGCCCCTAGCTGCCTCCCTTTACTAATAAAAAGCCCCTAGCTGCCTCCCTTTACTAATAAAAAGCCCCTAGATGCCTCCCTTTACTAATAAAAAGGCCCTAGCTGCCTCCCTTTACTAATAAAAAGCCCCTAGATGCCTCCCTTTACTAATAAAAAAGGCCCTAGCTGCCTCCCTTTACTAATAAAAAGGCCCTAGCTGCCTCCCTTTACTAATAAAAAGGCCCTAGCTGCCTCCCTTTACTAATAAAAAGGCCCTAGCTGCCTCCCTTTACTAATAAAAAGGCCCTGGCTGCCTCCCTTTACTAATAAAAAGCCCCTGGCTGCCTCCCTTTACTAATAAAAAGCCCCTGGCTGCCTCCCTTTACTAATAAAAAGCCCCTGGCTGCCTCCCTTTACTAATAAAAAGCCCCTGGCTGCCTCCCTTTACTAATAAAAAGCCCCTGGCTGCCTCCCTTTACTAATAAAAAGCCCCTGGCTGCCTCCCTTTACTAATAAAAAGCCCCTAGATGCCTCCCTTTACTAATAAAAAGCCCCTAGCTGCCTCCTTTTACTAATAAAAACCCCTAGCGGCCTCCCTTTACTAATAAAAAGCCCCTAGCTGCCTCCCTTTACTAATAAAAAGCCCCTGGCGGCCTCCCTTTACTAATAAAAAGCCCCTAGCTGCCTCCCTTTACTAATAAAAAGCCCCTAGCTGCCTCCCTTTACTAATAAAAAGGCCCTAGCTGCCTCCCTTTACTAATAAAAAGGCCCTAGCTGCCTCCCTTTACTAATAAAAAGGCCCTAGCTGCCTCCCTTTACTAATAAAAAGCCCCTAGCTGCCTCCCTTTACTAATAAAAAGGCCCTAGCTGCCTCCCTTTACTAATAAAAAGGCCCTAGCTGCCTCCCTTTACTAATCAAGAGCCCCTAGCTGCCTCCCTTTACTAATAAAAAGGCCCTAGCGGTCTCCCATTACAAATTAATAGGCCCTAGAGCCCCCCCTTTACTAATTAAAAGGCCCTAGAGCCCCCCCTTTACTAATTAAAAGGCCCTAGAGGCCTCCCTTTACTAATTAAAAGGCCCTAGAGGCTCCCCTTTACTAATTAAAAGGCCCTAGAGGCCCCCCTTTACTAATTAAAAGGCCCTAGAGGCCCCCCTTAACAAATAAAAAGCCCCAGCCTACCTTTACTAATAAAAAAAAAAACCCTAGCTACCTTCCTTATACAAATAATAACCCTATATACTTACCTTTGATGTCTTCTTGACGTCTCCTTCACTCCTAATGGCGATCCGCTCACCTTCTGTAGCTCCTGCACCGCGCGCCTCTGGTCACGTGACTTACGCGACCTGACGTCAGGTCGCGTCAGTCACGTGACATGGGCTGCGCGGTACAGGAGCTACAGAAGACGGGCGGATCGCCGACGTGGGACTTGGAGGTAAGTATGGGGCAGAAATACGGGGGCGCGGCGGCAGCTCGACACCGGGGCAGCCTAGTTCGGGCAACTTTCCCCCGCGGCACACTCAACCTTGTGTCGCGGCACACTAGTGTGCCGTGGCACACAGGTTGAAAATCACTGATCTATTGGGTGTTATGGATTATGCTATTTTAGTAACATTCCTTTAATCCTGCATTATTGGGTGGTCATAGAAAGCTACACAAAAAGCAAAGTCTGAACTTATTACAAAAATGCAGAATTTTTGGAGTTTATGGATTATTGGATTCCTGATTAAAGGAATTTTGATAACTAGAAATGGTTAGAGTTCCTGGATTAAAGATGTCGGGTTAAAGTAATTTCACTTTTCCCTGTGAGTGAAGGACCGGCCTCTGGAAATTTAGGCCGCGTGCACACATGACGTTTGCGGTTCACGCAACATAAAGGCTCCTCCTGAGATCACATGTTTATAAAACGCAATGGAAAGGACGAGCCTTTTACGTTGCGTTTCAAAATGTGTGGGAACGCGGCTTTGTGGCAGGAATTGGGTCCATTAATGAAAGATTGAGTGCCTGGGTGGACCAACTATTGCAGCCACTGGTTGTTTCTTTGCCAGGTTTATTAAAAGATACAAAACATGTCATCTCTTTGCTGGATGGCTACCCATGGAATAAATCTACGTCCTTTTGGTTATCATGTGATGTCATAGGTCTGTATCCCTCTTTAGAACATTCTATGGTCCTTAAATCCTTGGCGTACCATTTAGAAAAATATAGTAAATAGACCAACGAGATCCGGGAATTTTTGCTAGAATCTGTAGAGTTTTTACTCAAAAATAATTATTTTTTATTTGATAACAGATTTTTTGTTCAAAAATGTGGTGCGGCCATGGGGGGGAGATGTTCTCCCTCCCTGGCAAATATCTATATGTCATACTGGGAGGAAACCTTTTTGTTTTCCCCATCCAATCCGTTTCTCTCCCATATCAGGTGGTATGGTCGTTACATCGACGATCTCCTCCTGATATGGGAGGGACCGGTAAATGACATTACCCTCTTTGTGGATTTTGTCAGCAGAAATGACATGAACTTAAAATTCACGTTTACTTATAATCATGACTCTATTAATTTCTTAGATATTAGCCTCAAAGGTATGGACCATGTTTCAATTTCCCCTTATATTAAACCTACAGCTACCAACTCTATTTTGGAGGCTACATCATGTCATCCACCTCACGTCATAAAAAATGTCCCTGTTGGGGAGCTTATAAGAACCAAAAGAAATTGTACAGACCCAGTCACATATAACACTGAAAAGGAAAATGTATGCAATAAACTTTCCAAAAGAAAATATCCTAAATGGATGTTAGACAGGGCATGCCGTACTGTTGACGAGATCGATAGAGAGGATTTGATATATAGAACTAAACAACAGAAAAGGGACAGGCCAAAAGATAAGACATCAGTGGTGTTTTCAACTACCTACAGCAATCAATATAGAGAGGTGGTAGATATTGTACGTAAATATCTCCCATTACTGCACACAGATAACAAGGTATCAAAAGTTTTGGGAAACAAAGTAAATTTTATTTCTAGAAAAGCAACAACCCTTAACTCAATTCTTTCACCAAGTCTATTTTCATCTAGTATTAAAAAATCAAAAGATACGTGGTTGTCCACTAAAGGCTTTTATGGATGTGGACATAATATCTGCTTATGTTGTAAATTTGCTAGTCCTTCAAAAGAATTTGTGTCTTGCAGTACGGGTTTGAGATATAAAATTTCCGGTTTCATAAATTGTAACACTTCAAATGTTATTTATACAATCATTTGCAAAAGTTGTAACATTCAATATGTTGGATATACAGGAGGTCCCCTTAAAACCAGGATCAGAAAACATCTTTTAGATGCGAGAAATAGCGATGCAGTTAATATCTCTATGGCCTCCCGGCATTTCCAAGCTATGCATCATGGGGATTGTAGTTCCTTTGCCTTCATGGGCTTTGAAAAAGTATGGAAACCTGCTCGTGGTGGAGATCACAAACGGAAGTTGCTCAATCGTGAGACCTTCTGGATCTTCACTTTAGATACAAGAGTTCCCAAAGGTATGAATAAAAGGTTAGACATGATTTGTCACTATTAAGTATTTGTATTATATTGATAATATTTGTTCTCATATGTTTTTATGTGGATGCATTAGGCTCTATTGTTAAAAAACTGTATATTGGGGGGCGTGGCCTGGATGTGCTCTGAGACGGACGTGTGAGAAGGAGCTCCGTCTCTAGGCCTGCTAGCGACGTGAAAACGAGCGACAGAAAGCTTTCCCAAATATACCGGGGAGTGCTGCAGAAGACCCCTTATCATGATGACTCGGAAAAGAACAGCAAAAACCGGCCCGAAACGCCTGACAGACTTCTTCACATCGAGACCGCATGTCTCAAACCTCTCACAAGATGGCGACGATCAGTCATGCTATAACTCTCCCTCACTCACACAGAGCAGAGGAAACTCACCGGCAATTCCTGAGTCCCGGGACCGGAGACCTCCACCGGAGAAGGGAAGAGAGGAGGGAGCGATCTCACCCCGGAGCGACACAGGATCAGATGGTGCTGAAGGAGAAAACAGCCGCAACGGCATGTCCAAAATGGCGCCGACTCCGCAGAGACAAAGTCCCTCACCAAGCCAAAGCCCGGATAAACAGAGACCGAGGATGAACCCTTCATTCACAGGTACACCAGAGGGGCATGAAAGAGAGACAGACCCCATTAGAGAGCTTCCAAGCTCTGATCAACCGGCCTCTGAAACCTATATCAAGAACTTGATACTGGCACTGAAGGGGTCAATCCAAAAGGACCTGTCACAGGTTTCAGCTGCACTTAATACATCTATTGACGATCTAGGAGGGAGAGTGGACCAGTTGGAAAATAAAATGGCAGAGGTTACTAGCTCCCACAATGAGCTTATAGATGCGCACTATGGGCTGGAAGAGGAGGTGGAGAAGATGAGACTAAAGATTGCAGATATGGAAGACAGAGGAAGGAGGAATAATGTCAAATTTAGAGGCATTCCCGAATCCATCCCTCCAGCAGATTTGAATGACTTTATCTCTCAATTAATAGCTAAAGTGCTTCCGAATATCCCAAAGCATGAATGTCTGCTTGACAGAGCTCACAGGTTGCCCAAACCAAAGACACTGCCAGATAACCTCCCAAGAGACACTATAGCGAGGATCCACTATTTCCACGTCAAAGACATGCTAATGTCAGCCTCTCGGAAACTGCAGAATCTTCCAGAGCCTTATTCAGGGATAAAATTATTTGTCGACCTATCACAAGCAACCTTGCAGGCTCGGAAGAGGTTTGGAGCAATTACGAATACATTGAGATCTAACAATATCCCCTATAAATGGGGTTTTCCATTGAAGCTCCTGATAAGGAAAGACGGGATTTTTCACTCCATCCTGACCCCTGAAGCCGGTCTTCCTCTGCTAGATTCTTGGAACCTCAAGATAGCTGAACCACCAGAGAAAAGGAAACCAACGACGATGGAAAAGGACTGGGAAGTCGCTTAACTTCACTCCAAGAACTTGCCATGAAAGCTACAGGAGCAGGCCGAAAGGCCCCAGGTGAACTTAACCCCCTGATTACGCAGGATGCACAACTCTCCTGCATACCCGATGCTAATTGCTATAGTATGTTTTTTATATGTTTTATGTTATAGTTGTAGAGTCCTGACTAGGGAGTGGCAGCAGGATCTAAGTGTCCCCTCCACCTCCTTTAGGCTCTACTTGTTGTGTGCTTTCAGACACACCATTAGATTTGTTGTTTTAAGTTTTGTTTTGGGCACAATTCAATATTCCAACAAGAAGAAGGGAAATAACATAACATTAAGATATAGTCTAGCAGGTGGTAGAGCAGATAAAAAATAGGGAAAATGACAATTAGAATTATGAGTTTAAACACCAAAGGACTTAATTCCCCATTCAAAAGAGCTTCACTGTGGAAAGAGGCATTAAAAGAGAAAGCAGACATAGTTTGCATACAAGAAACGCATTTTTCTCAAACGAAAAGTCCAAAATTCTCCCACCATAAATTCCCTACCATATTATCTGCTAAAGCATGTAAAAAAATAGCAGGGGTCACCATAGCCATCAAAGAAGGGACAGATATCACTGTCCATTCTTCCATAATAGATGAGGGGGGCAGATATATAATACTAGTGGGTTCAATCAGATCATTTCGCTTCACACTAGTTAATGTATACAGCCCAAACTCTGCTC
Source organism: Engystomops pustulosus (assembly GCF_040894005.1). NCBI lineage: Eukaryota > Metazoa > Chordata > Amphibia > Anura > Leptodactylidae > Engystomops > Engystomops pustulosus. The sequence goes on from NC_092414.1 coordinate 211,098,145, forward strand.
AAACACGCTTCTTAAACAGACTAATGAAAAAGGTCAGAAAGGTACAGGAGGGAAACTTGATTTTATGCGGCGACTTTAATTTAGTTCCAGATATAAAGCTGGACTCCACTTCAAGCAATAGAACATGCCCATCATCCCTAGGCCCAGGGTTGTTTAAACTAGGATTACATGACTGCTATAGATGCTTGAATCCAGACCTGAGAGAATACACCTTTTTCTCCCATAGGCATAGGTCCTTTTCCAGAATTGATCTATTCCTATCAGACAGGAACACATTACCATGGATATCCAAATCAGAAATAGGAGTGATCACATGGTCAGATCACGCACCCATATTTCTAGAAGTGTCCTTGGCCCCTAAACTGTTCCCAAATCGAGTGTGGAGAAACTCCCCTTTCCTATTCCATCTTCCCTCATTTAAAAAAAAGGTTGAGAAGGATATGAAGGAATTCTTTTGTACAAATAATGTAGATGGGATAACGGAGGTGGAATTGTGGGCAGCTCACAAGATAGCTATAAGAGGCACCCTGATGCAAATCAGTGCACAGCATAAAAAATCAAGGGAAAAGAAAATAGACGAATGCCTGACAGCAATCAAATTACATGAGGAGGTACTACATAAGAAAAATTGCCCAAATAGTTATAAAGCATTAATGGAAGCGAGACAATCCCTTAGGGCAGCACTATTATCCCAATATAATAGGAAACTAAATGCTACAAAAGCAACTTACTACTCGGCCATAAACAAGCCTAGCAAGTTAATGGCCCGAGGGGTGCAACCGCCCAAAACCAAATCATCCATCCCTTTCTTATACAAACCAGAGGACCCCACGAAAAAAGAAACCCACCCCCATAAAATCTCCAACATGTTTAGAGACTTCTATAAAAATTTATATAATTTAAAGGAAGATAAGCAAACGCATCAACCCACTTATGATAAGATAAAAGAATTCCTAGACAAGATCAAGCTTCCCCTTGTTTTAACCTCACACCTTGAGGCTCTCAACTCCCCAATATCTTTACAAGAGCTAGAGAAAATCATAATTTGCTCACCAAAAGATAAGGCTCCGGGTCCAGATGGATTTGGGAATGAATATTATAAGGCCTTTTTTCATGTCCTGGGCAATCACATGGTCAGAGCATTCAACGAAATCATGGTAAAAGGAACCCTCCCTCCAGTGATGCTGGAAGCTACAATAGTGACACTACCCAAACCAGGCAAGGAACCTTCCACTCCGGCAAACTTTCGTCCTATTTCGCTATTAAACTGCGACATAAAAATATATGCGAAGCTAATAGCAAATAGGCTGCTCAAGGTTCTTCCGGATCTGATTCATTTAGATCAGGTTGGATTCACGAAGGGTAGACAAGCTCCTGATGGGACAAGGAGGGTCCTAGATCTGGTGTCTTCCATGGAAGCCTCTCGGATGCCTTCTCTGCTCCTTACCTTGGATGCGGAGAAGGCATTCGACAGGATACATTGGCAGTTCGCTTTTGCAGTGCTGGAGAAGTTCGGGTTCGGGGGACCCATAGTAAAAGCCATAAAAGCATTATACACGGCTCCATCTGCCAAAGTCATGGCCAACGGATACTTTTCAGACCCCTTTTTGATTACCAATGGAACTCGGCAGGGGTGTCCATTATCCCCACTTATCTTCGTCATGGTGATGGAACCCCTGGCGGAGGCAATAAGAATGGCACCTGAGGTAGAGGGCATTCAATGTGGCACAAGACAGCACAAAATCGGCCTCTTTGCGGACGATGTGGTTTTAGCCCTATCAAACCCAATTTCCTCCTTACGTAAGACCACACAAATTTTGGAGGACTTCGGAAGAGTCTCATATTATAAAGTAAACGCAAATAAATCACTTATATTAGGATGCAATGTGAACCCTCAATTGAGATCTGAAATTTCTAGAAAATTCCCATTTAAATGGGAAAAGGAAAGTGTTCCTTACCTGGGCATAAAAATTTGTATCCCCCAAAAAAATTTAATCTCTGTAAATTTTCTTCCGCTGTACCACAAACTACAAGAGGAAATAAAAGCTATAAGTCCACTTGAACACTCCTGGATAGGAAAAATTACGATCTATAAGATGATGATATTGCCAAAACTCTTATACGCTTTCAGAACACTAGCTATCCCCATACCCAAATATATGATTTCTAAATTCCAAAAACAAATGTTGCAGTATATATGGAATGGGCACAAACCTAGAGTCAACACTAAAACCCTACAAACGCCTAAAGAAGAAGGAGGTTTGGGAGTCCCCAACTTATACCTGTACCATAAGTCCTTCATGTTCCAACAAAGTAAAGTTTGGTGCTGTAAACAACACAACTCAACATGGCCACAAATAGAAGCTCACCTAACAGGAGGTATACCCCTTAATAACCTCCTAATAGCACACTCAGCGTGGAGGGACATCCCCCTTCCACCTAAAGCGATCCCAACAGTGCGGGTATCAGTAGAGGTATGGAAGCAAACCTTTGAGGCTGCACTTGCTATCTCCCCCAGAACAAAACTAGTCAACATCCCTTTAGCTGCAATAAGAATCGTCAACCCGAGCCTTCCAATCCAACATTGGATTCAAAAAGGCATACAAACAGTAAGCGAGATATGGGAGGGAAATAAAATTGCTTCATTCCAACAATTGAGAGACAAATTCAATATAAACGAGTCTGACTTTCTCTTATATGAACAAGTGAAAAATGTTACCTCCAAATTAAAGGGTCCTAAATTGCCAGTTCCATTGAATATGGCCAACTATATAGAGGACAAACCGATCAAAGCCTTAAAAAATACAAAGGCTGTCTATGAAACCCTAAGAAAGGCACATTCACCGGGTAGGATATCGGCATTAGCTAAATGGGAGGGAGACTTAGGAAAGACCATCAATGAGAGAGAATGGAAACAAGCAAATTATTGGGCTTCAAAAGCATCCAAGTCAGCTAAGCTAATGGAGGTCCAACACAAATTGACAACAAGATGGTACATGGTACCGAGCAGACTAGCCAAAATTTTTCCAGGCACCAAGAGCGAGTGTTGGAGAGATTGTGGGGAAGAGGGCACAATATTTCATATATTTTGGAAATGTAGGAAGATTAGCCCATTCTGGAAAGAGGTTTTTGCCCTCTGCAGCTCAATAGCAGCAAACAAAATTTTCCCAAGACCAGCTCTGGCCTTACTACATATAGGTATAGATAAAATCAATAAAAAAGATCGAAAACTAGTGGGTCATATCTTACTAGCGGCTAAACTTTTGATAGCAAGGAAATGGAAGGATATTGATGCACCAAACAAAAGTGCATTAATAGAGATAGTATCGGAACATTGCGCATTAGAAAAACTATTAGCAATCAGAAGTAACTCTCTCGCAAATTTCAGTAACATATGGAACCCATGGTTGATATCTTTCCCCAGTCTTGATCCCGGAATCAGAGGGCTCTCAGAATAAGGGGAGTCAGAGGAGTTAGTCCGATATATAGCACCACCGGCACCTTTATATGTTTTCCTTTTACTCTTTAGAACCATGAGATTGTACACCACTGCTATTCAGGTTCTGCTAACAAATTTTTCTCCCTTCCCTAGCTATCATACCATTTCCCCCTCCCTCAGGAAGGAGGAGGACACTAAAAAAAAAGGCCCAAAGAGTTATTGGTTTACTGTTGTTCTTCTTTTCCTTTTCTAACTATCACGGTACAGTCATATCAAAATCAATAATAGAGTAACGGGTCATGAAACAAATGCTACAAGCCTAAAATTTATTGCAAGAAGGATTATATGCAAATAAATAGAGTTTTGGTCTCGACATGATTCTTTTTACTGAACAGCCAGAACCGCTGGGAACCATGCAGGCTATAGATCATCTTTAGATGTGAAATAAAAATGATGATTACCCTTTGTATAAACATCCTATAATATGCCTTGTATTATAATGATATTTGTATGATTGACCGTACATATCCTTTGTTACTATATGCAAAATGTTTAATAAAAAATTTACTTGTTAAAAAAAAAAAAAAACTGTATATTGAACATGTGAGGAAATCCACCCCATGTTTTCCTTCAAATGGTATATATTGCCTTGTATGCATCACAAAGGTAGTCATGAATAAGGATATGTGATATCCGAAACGCGTAGACCGCTATGCTGTGACATGTGTATCCCGTGGCTATTATGTTCCTGTTTTATCTACTAATAAAGCCTTGAAGATTTTATTCCTGGTGTCTCCTTTGAGCTGGATCATACGAAGAGATCTTTTTTCTTCTTGTTGTTCACTGCTAATCATGTTACTCTGGGGCCAAGAGTGATCCGTGCGTGGAGTCGTCCAGGTGCTACAAGCCGTTTCCATCAGGGTGAGCTGACCATATTTGTTTGTTTGAGATTTAAAATATGATATTCTGTCAAAAATTTGGCCCAGATTATTAGAATTCCTGGATTATTAGATGCTGGATTAAAGGAATAGATTTTGGAAATTTTCCGATATTCAAACAATTTATTAAACAGTTTATTACATTCCGGATTCAAGGATTTAAAGGGAACCTGTCACCACATTTTTCACAAATACAGCTAGAGGCAGGTTCCTATAAAGCGCTAGTAACTATCTGACACACTTCTTTTAGCTAAAAATAGTTTCCCTCAGATACTAATAAAATCTTGCCCGGTATCTATGCAGCTTTGGAGCGAGTCTAGGGGGTGTGGCCTAATGTCATGTGACCAGGGTGACATCATCACAGGTCCTTTAGCTACTTAACATTAGCAAACTGTACCCCATGTACATATCTGACCACATAAAACAATCGCAGCAGCCTCTATGGACTTCTGCTCCTCTCCATGCTGCTGTGATACAATATGCTGCGATTTCCTGAGATATATCCTTGGTGTACAGTTTTCAAATGCTAAAATTTTAAAAGACCTGCGAAGATGTCACCCTTGTCACATAACATATCAGCTGCATACAGAGATAGGATGAGGAGGAGCTGCTGGATTTAGTCCCGAGGAGGCCACGCCCACCTTGACTCGCTGTAGCCATGCTTAGATACCAGGTAAAACTATAAAGTTGAATATATGGGAATCTCAGGGGAACAATTTTTACCTAAAAGAAAGGCATCAGTAAGTTACTAGGGCTCTATGGGAACCTGTCACTACCTGGATTTGTTAAAAATGTGGTGACGGGTTCCCTTTAATGATTTTCACTATTCCTCGTGATTTAAGATTGTTATGATTGTTACACAATATTCTGTTTTAAACATCACCCAGTCAGATTCTGGATTATTGGATGCTGGATTAAAGGAATTTCACTATTTCTTACCGGTGTAGGTCTGATCTTGGGAAATGTAAAATTATCTGTTATTACCAATATTTTAAGATGATTAGAATTTGTGGATTATTAAATGCCAGAATTTCACAATATCAACAATAACCACAATAATAATAATAAAATAAGTGACACATACACTTTTACCTCCCTCACACCTAGTTTTCCCATTACCGGCACCACCTCCAAGCTACAGTGTTGCTAGATCTCAAATTTATGAACTGCAAAGAAGTTCTGCAGCAGCTATTGCCATGTAACATACAATGCATCTACTGCAAAACCTCTTTGCAAAGACAAGTGAATGAAATGGTTATCACATGAAGCTCCTACTACTTACTTTTCTCATCTCCCCTGCAGTCGGGTCATACCCCTAGGGGGCGCTGGCACAGGGGGCGCTGCTTCTGCTATCCTCCTGCTCTGCCCCCTCATTCATGGGGCAGTTTTGCTCTGTCAGACCTGATCCACCATTCTTGCTGCAGCTGTCACACAAGTTTCTCCAACTTTTTTGACCAATCAGAAACTATTGGACTGTACCAACAGCAGAAGTGAAAGAGGGGGGTTTCTAAAGCAGAATTTAGCCTATTGTTTCCTGTAATTATGGAAATGTTAAAAGAAATCAAACAAATGATAACAATAGTTAAAAACATTCTTAAAATTATAAAGGGAGAGATTTAAAGCTACTTGTGAGAAGGGAGGGTTACATTTCTAGGAAGCTTCTCCCCCTCTTGGATGAGTGCACTCGGTGCTGTACTCTGCCTGTACAGCTGCCCATACACAGTCACATAGACGCACAGCCCAGGATCACATAGTGTGGAAAGAGACATAGGGGGACATGTTTCTTTGTTTTGACTTGTTTTTTTATTATTTTTAGGAGGTTCTTAAAAAATTTTTGCAGGGTGTTGGTTGAAATTGTGCTTGTCTGTTGCGGTGTTCCTGATGTATCTATTCATGTATCTATGTTTTCTTTGATTTGCTCCATTTTCAGACCCCATGGTTGAGAAAACGCTGAGACAAATTTAGGTACAAAAGTACAACTTCCTTCCATACGTGCACCTCCTTCCACGTTTATTAAAGCCCCTGCGCCAGTTTTTGGTCTGACTTTGCACTTTCTTTTCAGCGCAAACTGCTTGCACATGTATTTATCGAGTGACTGCGACATATTTGTTGCGCACGCTGCACTATACCCGACGTGACGCAAAGGGGCGTTCCGAAAGGGGCGTTCCGGTGCACAGTCAGACCGTGGATCTAAGGATTTCCTTGGATTTCAGGGGTCTGTCTCGTCCGGCGGGAGGTATGTCCCGGGACGTCGATATGGTCTTCCGGATGGAAGTTTTATCCATTGCCATGGCGATACAGAGAGTCGTTAGCTCTCTGTATTACGGCAAGTCTCTGCCAGCATTGATGTCATCACAACGTACCTTCCGGGCACTGCTGAACACAGACATTGGGCGGTTACCATTCATATTCACTGAATGAGCCTGCACTGAGCAAATCCCAATATGTATGATACCCACACTTATGGTGTCCCCATTAGCCATTAATATTCAGACACAATTTTGTACATCCATCTCATTATTTTTGCAATACCGTTAGTAGACATCCTCTTCTTGGGGGCGCCCCTGCGCATGTGTTCTGTAGAAACCCAATAGGTAGTCATTTCAGTATCCGATGCACGTTTCGCGTTCTCGCAATACTGAGTCACTTGACTCGTCGGCCGTGATCTCGCGGTTCCGCATCCCGTGATTTGGGAGCCCGCCATCACGTGCATCCCTCTTTGGACGCTCTTTGGTCCATTCCTCTGTTATATACTCATCTTAGTTTGGGAAGACGCCACCCCCAGACGAAGGCTCATTCCGAGCCGAAACGTACGTCGGGGACGCGGTCTCTCCCGGACAGTGGAATTTCTAACAGTTACAACGACTTGGTAAGAACTGGTTTCCATCTTTTTAGCCACTAGGTTATGCAGCTCATACATAGGGAAGCGCTGTTACTTTTCATAACAGGCACTACAAACACTACCGCTGCTATCTATTCTGATAGGAACCATAAACATATGGTCCAACAGCAGGCTCAGTTTCTTGCTAATTAACTCCCTCACTTACCTGTTACTCCACGTGGTCCGGGTCGGTCCGCTTCTTTTTCTGTATTCCACCACTGATTTTATAGTAATTTTATTGTATTCCATTGATACTCATAGGACGGCGCCATCTAATGTTGGCACCGTTCACGTTATTGTGGTTATGTGTTACTAATAAAGATCTTTTTCTTAGGGCACATTCACATGGCCGTCCGCGGGACGTACATGCGGCAGCAAATTTGCGGCTGCATGTACGTCCCCACAGACGGCAATAGCACAGATACATGGCACCGATACAGATACATGGCACCAATACAGATACATGGCACCGATCCGGGCCGCACACTGCAAAAAGATAGAGCATGCTCTATCTTCTATTCTCTATGGAGGGAGGAGGGGTCACCTCCTCCTCCTCTCCAGCACACAGCGGTATGTCTGCACGGCGGGCATACCCCGTGTGAATGGACCCTTATATGCACCTTTCTTGCACCATATATGCACCTTTCAGACACGGTAGAGGAGGAGGCAGGACTACTGTAGGGAAACAAGGAAAAGGTGAATATATTATTTTTTATCTAGAGGAATGGCAGAGAAGGAAACACAATACAACGGAGAGCTGTGAAGGGGTGCACAATAAGAGGGGGAGCAGAGAAGGGGTGCACAATAAGAGGGGGAGCAGAGAAGGGGTGCACAATAAGAGGGGGAGCAGAGAAGGGGTGCACAATAGGAGGGGGAGCTGAGAAGGGGGCACAATATAAGGAAGAGCTATGAAGAGGGGCGCAATAAAAAGGGGGGAAGAGAAGGGGTGCAAAATAGGAGGGGAAGCAGAGAAGGGGTGCACAATAGGAGGGGGAGCAGAGAAGGGGTTCACAATAGGAGGGGAGCAGAGAAGGGGTGCACAATAGGAGGGGGAGCAGAGAAGGGGTGCACAATAAGAGGGGGAGCAGAGAAGGGGTGCACAATAAGAGGGGGCAGAGAAGGGGCACAATATAAGGAAGAGCTGTGAAGAGGGGTGAAATAAAAAGGAGAGCAGAGAAGGGGTGCACAATAAGAGTGGGAGCACAGAAGGGGGCATGATAAAAGAGGAGACAAGGGGGCACAATATGAGGAAGAGCTGTGAAGAGGGGCGCAATAAGAGGGGGAGGACAGAATGGGGAACAATAAGAGGGGAGGGGGAGAAGAGAAGAGGGCACAATGAAAGGGGAAGGGTAGTATAGAAAGGGGCACTTTAAAATGTGTGTGATCAACAGAAAAAAGGGTATTGCACATTGTACAGCTCCAAGTTTTAACCCTTTCATTCACTTGTTTTTGCAAAGAGGTTCTGCAGTGGCTGCATCAGATGTTATATTGTATGTTACATGTCAACAGCTGCTGCAGAACTTCTTTTCAGTCCATACATTTCAGATCTAGCGCCACTGTAGCTTGGAGGTGGTGCTGGTAATAGTGTGAAGGAAGTAAAAGTGTATAAGAGGTGTCACTTGTTGTATTATTATTACTATTGCAGCGGTTATTATTAAGATTGTGAAATTTCATTAATCCCACATTGATAATAAATACCCTAGCTCCTCTGTGATCTGGCATTACAGGCTGTTACAATATCTTACTCCCCTTCCTGCTCCCTCAGGGGGAAGGTGAAACAGTGTAACAGCCTGTGAAACAGGCTACAGCATGGAAGGGGCTCTGGTAAGACCTACCAGGAGCCCTTCTGGCTCATTAGCATAATTTTAAAAGTTACTGAGGGCGAGGTGGCTGTAAATAGATATACATTACTGAGAGGTTGGCGGCTGACCACGGCCGGTCAGGGGCCAGATTCTTGAATTTTGGTGAGCTCTCTGTTATATAGTGGACAGGTTGCAAAACTCTTTCATTTCCGGCGAGCTCAGTTGGTTAGAGCATTATGCTAATAATGCCAAAGTCTCCAGTTCCATCTGTGTAGTTGCCTGGCTTTTCTCATCAGAATTAGGTCGGACCTGTCGGCCCTTTTATCCAGCTAGACAGTCATTTAAGAAGGCCCAGAAAGTGTTGTTAGATTTGCCAAAATACATGACCAGTGAGCTGAGTTGGTTAGAGCATTCTGCTAATCATGCCAAAGCCTCTGGTTCGAGCCCTGTAGTCACCTGGCTCTAATCTTCCCAAGTAGCTTAGAGTGCAATGCTAATTACATTAAGGTCGCAGCCTCAACCCCTGTGTGAGCCAGGCTCTTTTTTTCTGAAGACCCACTGCTATCTTTTGGACAGGTTGCACAGCCCTTTCTTTTCAATTGTGGGCAAACGGACCTTTAATCCCTTTTATTCGGTAGACATTCGGGCGGGTAGGGCCGGAAAGCATCAGAAGACCGAGCACATCACATATGGCCGGTTAGCTCAGTTGGTTAGAGCGTGGTGCTAATAACGCCAAGGTCGCGGGTTCGATCCCCGTACGGGCCAGTTCCTCTGCTTTTGGTGAGCTTTAGTAGGAGGACTGTTAAGCCCTTCTACCGGGTACAAAGTCATACGGGATGGGCCAGAAAGCGTCAGATGAATGGCCACAGCCCACGGCCGGTCAGGGGCCAGATTCTTGAATTTTGGTGAGCTCTCTGTTATATAGTGGACAGGTTGCAAAACTCTTTCATTTCCGGCGAGCTCAGTTGGTTAGAGCATTATGCTAATAATGCCAAAGTCTCCAGTTCCATCTGTGTAGTTGCCTGGCTTTTCTCATCAGAATTAGGTCGGACCTGTCGGCCCTTTTATCCAGCTAGACAGTCATTTAAGAAGGCCCAGAAAGTGTTGTTAGATTTGCCAAAATACATGACCAGTGAGCTGAGTTGGTTAGAGCATTCTGCTAATCATGCCAAAGCCTCTGGTTCGAGCCCTGTAGTCACCTGGCTCTAATCTTCCCAAGTAGCTTAGAGTGCGATGCTAATTACATTAAGGTCGCAGCCTCAACCCCTGTGTGAGCCAGGCTCTTTTTTTCTGAAGACCCACTGCTATCTTTTGGACAGGTTGCACAGCCCTTTCTTTTCAATTGTGGGCAAACGGACCTTTAATCCCTTTTATTCGGTAGACATTCGGGCGGGTAGGGCCGGAAAGCATCAGAAGACCGAGCACATCACATATGGCCGGTTAGCTCAGTTGGTTAGAGCGTGGTGCTAATAACGCCAAGGTCGCGGGTTCTAACCCCGTACGGGCCAGTTCCTCTGCTTTTGGTGAGCTTTAGTAGGAGGACTGTTAAGCCCTTCTACCGGGTACAAAGTCATATGGGATGGGCCAGAAAGCGTCAGATGAATGGCCACAGCCCACGGCCGGTCAGGGGCCAGATTCTTGAATTTTGGTGAGCTCTCTGTTATATAGTGGACAGGTTGCAAAACTCTTTCATTTCCGGCGAGCTCAGTTGGTTAGAGCATTATGCTAATAATGCCAAAGTCTCCAGTTCCATCTGTGTAGTTGCCTGGCTTTTCTCATCAGAATTAGGTCGGACCTGTCGGCCCTTTTATCCAGCTAGACAGTCATTTAAGAAGGCCCAGAAAGTGTTGTTAGATTTGCCAAAATACATGACCAGTGAGCTGAGTTGGTTAGAGCATTCTGCTAATCATGCCAAAGCCTCTGGTTCGAGCCCTGTAGTCACCTGGCTCTAATCTTCCCAAGTAGCTTAGAGTGCGATGCTAATTACATTAAGGTCGCAGCCTCAACCCCTGTGTGAGCCAGGCTCTTTTTTTCTGAAGACCCACTGCTATCTTTTGGACAGGTTGCACAGCCCTTTCTTTTCAATTGTGGGCAAACGGACCTTTAATCCCTTTTATTCGGTAGACATTCGGGCGGGTAGGGCCGGAAAGCATCAGAAGACCGAGCACATCACATATGGCCGGTTAGCTCAGTTGGTTAGAGCGAGGTGCTAATAACGCCAAGGTCGCGGGTTCGATCCCCGTACGGGCCAGTTCCTCCGCTTTTGGTGAGCTTTAGTAGGAGGACTGTTAAGCCCTTCTACCGGGTACAAAGTCATACGGGATGGGCCAGAAAGCGTCAGATGAATGGCCACAGCCCACGGCCGGTCAGGGGCCAGATTCTTGAATTTTGGTGAGCTCTCTGTTATATAGTGGACAGGTTGCAAAACTCTTTCATTTCCGGCGAGCTCAGTTGGTTAGAGCATTATGCTAATAATGCCAAAGTCTCCAGTTCCATCTGTGTAGTTGCCTGGCTTTTCTCATCAGAATTAGATCGGACTTGTCGGTCCTTTTATCCAGCTAGACAGTCATTTAAGAAGGCCCAGAAAGTGTTGTTAGATTTGCCAAAATACATGACCAGTGAGCTGAGTTGGTTAGAGCATTCTGCTAATCATGCCAAAGCCTCTGGTTCGAGCCCTGTAGTTACCTGGCGCTAATCTTCCCAAGTAGCTTAGAGTGCGATGCTAATTACTTTAAGGTCGCAGCATCAACCCCTGTGTGAGCCAGGCTCTTTTTTTCTGAAGACCCACTGCTATCTTTTGGACAGGTTGCACAGCCCTTTCTTTTCAATTGTGGGCAAACGGACCTTTAATCCCTTTTATTCGGTAGACATTCGGGCGGGTAGGGCCGGAAAGCATCAAAAGACCGAGCACATCACATATGGCCGGTTAGCTCAGTTGGTTAGAGCGTGGTGCTAATAACGCCAAGGTCGCGGGTTCGATCCCCGTACGGGCCAGTTCCTCCGCTTTTGGTGAGCTTTAGTAGGAGGACTGTTAAGCCCTTCTACCGGGTACAAAGTCATACGGGAGGGCCAGAAAGCGTCAGATGAATGGGCACAGCCCACGGCCGGTCGGGGGCCAGATTCTTGAATTTTGGTGAGCTCTCTGTTATATAGTGGACAGGTTGCAAAACTCTTTCATTTCCGGCGAGCTCAGTTGGTTAGAGCATTATGCTAATAATGCCAAAGTCTCCAGTTCCATCTGTGTAGTTGCCTGGCTTTTCTCATCAGAATTAGGTCGGACCTGTCGGCCCTTTTATCCAGCTAGACAGTCATTTAAGAAGGCCCAGAAAGTGTTGTTAGATTTGCCAAAATACATGACCAGTGAGCTGAGTTGGTTAGAGCATTCTGCTAATCATGCCAAAGCCTCTGGTTCGAGCCCTGTAGTCACCTGGCTCTAATCTTCCCAAGTAGCTTAGAGTGCGATGCTAATTACATTAAGGTCGCAGCCTCAACCCCTGTGTGAGCCAGGCTCTTTTTTTCTGAAGACCCACTGCTATCTTTTGGACAGGTTGCACAGCCCTTTCTTTTCAATTGTGGGCAAACGGACCTTTAATCCCTTTTATTCGGTAGACATTCGGGCGGGTAGGGCCGGAAAGCATCAGAAGACCGAGCACATCACATATGGCCGGTTAGCTCAGTTGGTTAGAGCGTGGTGCTAATAACGCCAAGGTCGCGGGTTCGATCCCCGTACGGGCCAGTTCCTCCGCTTTTGGTGAGCTTTAGTAGGAGGACTGTTAAGCCCTTCTACCGGGTACAAAGTCATACGGGATGGGCCAGAAAGCGTCTGATGAATGGGCACAGCCCACGGCCGGTCAGGGGCCAGATTCTTGAATTTTGGTGAGCTCTCTGTTATATAGTGGACAGGTTGCAAAACTCTTTCATTTCCGGCGAGCTCAGTTGGTTAGAGCATTATGCTAATAATGCCAAAGTCTCCAGTTCCATCTGTGTAGTTGCCTGGCTTTTCTCATCAGAATTAGGTCGGACCTGTCGGCCCTTTTATCCAGCTAGACAGTCATTTAAGAAGGCCCAGAAAGTGTTGTTAGATTTGCCAAAATACATGACCAGTGAGCTGAGTTGGTTAGAGCATTCTGCTAATCATGCCAAAGCCTCTGGTTCGAGCCCTGTAGTCACCTGGCTCTAATCTTCCCAAGTAGCTTAGAGTGCGATGCTAATTACATTAAGGTCGCAGCCTCAACCCCTGTGTGAGCCAGGCTCTTTTTTTCTGAAGACCCACTGCTATCTTTTGGACAGGTTGCACAGCCCTTTCTTTTCAATTGTGGGCAAACGGACCTTTAATCCCTTTTATTCGGTAGACATTCGGGCGGGTAGGGCCGGAAAACATCAGAAGACCGAGCACATCACATATGGCCGGTTAGCTCAGTTGGTTAGAGCGTGGTGCTAATAACGCCAAGGTTGCGGGTTCGATCCCCGTACGGGCCAGTTCCTCTGCTTTTGGTGAGCTCTAGTAGGAGGACTGTTAAGCCCTTCTACCGGGAACAAAGTCATACGGGATGGGCCAGAAAGCGTCAGATGAATGGGCACAGCCCACGGCCGGTCAGGGGCCAGATTCTTGAATTTTGGTGAGCTCTCTGTTATATAGTGGACAGGTTGCAAAACTCTTTCATTTCCGGCGAGCTCAGTTGGTTAGAGCATTATGCTAATAATGCCAAAGTCTCCAGTTCCATCTGTGTAGTTGCCTGGCTTTTCTCATCAGAATTAGGTCGGACCTGTCGGCCCTTTTATCCAGCTAGACAGTCATTTAAGAAGGCCCAGAAAGTGTTGTTAGATTTGCCAAAATACCTGACCAGTGAGCTGAGTTGGTTAGAGCATTCTGCTAATCATGCCAAAGCCTCTGGTTCGAGCCCTGTAGTCACCTGGCTCTAATCTTCCCAAGTAGCTTAGAGTGCGATGCTAATTACATTAAGGTCGCAGCCTCAACCCCTGTGTGAGCCAGGCTCTTTTTTTCTGAAGACCCACTGCTATCTTTTGGACAGGTTGCACAGCCCTTTCTTTTCAATTGTGGGCAAACGGACCTTTAATCCCTTTTATTCGGTAGACATTCGGGCGGGTAGGGCCGGAAAGCATCAGAAGACCGAGCACATCACATATGGCCGGTTAGCTCAGTTGGTTAGAGCGTGGTGCTAATAACGCCAAGGTCGCGGGTTCGATCCCCGTACGGGCCAGTTCCTCCGCTTTTGGTGAGCTTTAGTAGGAGGACTGTTAAGCCCTTCTACCGGGTACAAAGTCATACGGGATGGGCCAGAAAGCGTCAGATGAATGGCCACAGCCCACGGCCGGTCAGGGGCCAGATTCTTGAATTTTGGTGAGCTCTCTGTTATATAGTGGACAGGTTGCAAAACTCTTTCATTTCCGGCGAGCTCAGTTGGTTAGAGCATTATGCTAATAATGCCAAAGTCTCCAGTTCCATCTGTGTAGTTGCCTGGCTTTTCTCATCAGAATTAGGTCGGACCTGTCGGCCCTTTTATCCAGCTAGACAGTCATTTAAGAAGGCCCAGAAAGTGTTGTTAGATTTGCCAAAATACATGACCAGTGAGCTGAGTTGGTTAGAGCATTCTGCTAATCATGCCAAAGCCTCTGGTTCGAGCCCTGTAGTCACCTGGCTCTAATCTTCCCAAGTAGCTTAGAGTGCGATGCTAATTACATTAAGGTCGCAGCCTCAACCCCTGTGTGAGCCAGGCTCTTTTTTTCTGAAGACCCACTGCTATCTTTTGGACAGGTTGCACAGCCCTTTCTTTTCAATTGTGGGCAAACGGACCTTTAATCCCTTTTATTCGGTAGACATTCGGGCGGGTAGGGCCGGAAAGCATCAGAAGACCGAGCACATCACATATGGCCGGTTAGCTCAGTTGTTTAGAGCGTGGTGCTAATAACGCCAAGGTCGCGGGTTCGATCCCCGTACGGGCCAGTTCCTCCGCTTTTGGTGAGCTTTAGTAGGAGGACTGTTAAGCCCTTCTACCGGGTACAAAGTCATACGGGATGGGCCAGAAAGCGTCAGATGAATGGCCACAGCCCACGGCCGGTCAGGGGCCAGATTCTTGAATTTTGGTGAGCTCTCTGTTATATAGTGGACAGGTTGCAAAACTCTTTCATTTCCGGCGAGCTCAGTTGGTTAGAGCATTATGCTAATAATGCCAAAGTCTCCAGTTCCATCTGTGTAGTTGCCTGGCTTTTCTCATCAGAATTAGGTCGGACCTGTCGGCCCTTTTATCCAGCTAGACAGTCATTTAAGAAGGCCCAGAAAGTGTTGTTAGATTTGCCAAAATACATGACCAGTGAGCTGAGTTGGTTAGAGCACTCTGCTAATCATGCCAAAGCCTCTGGTTCGAGCCCTGTAGTCACCTGGCTCTAATCTTCCCAAGTAGCTTAGAGTGCGATGCTAATTACATTAAGGTCGCAGCCTCAACCCCTGTGTGAGCCAGGCTCTTTTTTTCTGAAGACCCACTGCTATCTTTTGGACAGGTTGCACAGCCCTTTCTTTTCAATTGTGGGCAAACGGACCTTTAATCCCTTTTATTCGGTAGACATTCGGGCGGGTAGGGCCGGAAAGCATCAGAAGACCGAGCACATCACATATGGCCGGTTAGCTCAGTTGGTTAGAGCGTGGTGCTAATAACGCCAAGGTCGCGGGTTCGATCCCCGTACGGGCCAGTTCCTCCGCTTTTGGTGAGCTTTAGTAGGAGGACTGTTAAGCCCTTCTACCGGGTACAAAGTCATACGGGATGGGCCAGAAAGCGTCAGATGAATGGCCACAGCCCACGGCCGGTCAGGGGCCAGATTCTTGAATTTTGGTGAGCTCTCTGTTATATAGTGGACAGGTTGCAAAACTCTTTCATTTCCGGCGAGCTCAGTTGGTTAGAGCATTATGCTAATAATGCCAAAGTCTCCAGTTCCATCTGTGTAGTTGCCTGGCTTTTCTCATCAGAATTAGGTCGGACCTGTCGGCCCTTTTATCCAGCTAGACAGTCATTTAAGAAGGCCCAGAAAGTGTTGTTAGATTTGCCAAAATACATGACCAGTGAGCTGAGTTGGTTAGAGCATTCTGCTAATCATGCCAAAGCCTCTGGTTCGAGCCCTGTAGTCACCTGGCTCTAATCTTCCCAAGTAGCTTAGAGTGCGATGCTAATTACATTAAGGTCGCAGCCTCAACCCCTGTGTGAGCCAGGCTCTTTTTTTCTGAAGACCCACTGCTATCTTTTGGACAGGTTGCACAGCCCTTTCTTTTCAATTGTGGGCAAACGGACCTTTAATCCCTTTTATTCGGTAGACATTCGGGCAGGTAGGGCCGGAAAGCATCAGAAGAGCGAGCACATCACATATGGCCGGTTAGCTCAGTTGGTTAGAGCGTGGTGCTAATAACGCCAAGGTCGCGGGTTCGATCCCCGTACGGGCCAGTTCTTCCGTTTTTGGTGAGCTTTAGTAGAAGGACTGTTAAGCCCTTCTACCGGGTACAAAGTCATACGGGATGGGCCAGAAAGCGTGAGATGAATGGCCACAGCCCACGGCCGGTCAGGGGCCAGATTCTTGAATTTTGGTGAGATCTCTGTTATATAGTGGACAGGTTGCAAAACTCTTTCATTTCCGGCGAGCTCAGTTGGTTAGAGCATTATGCTAATAATGCCAAAGTCTCCAGTTCCATCTGAGTAGTTGCCTGGCTTTTCTCATCAGAATTAGGTCGGACCTGTCGGCCCTTTTATCCAGCTAGGCAGTCATTTAAGAAGGCCCAGAAAGTGTTGTTAGATTTGCCAAAATACCTGACCAGTGAGCTGAGTTGGTTAGAGCATTCAGCTAATCATGCCAAAGCCTCTGGTTCGATCCCTGTAGTCACCTGGCTCTAATCTTCCCAAGTAGCTTAGAGTGCGATGCTAATTACATTAAGGTCGCAGCCTCAACCCCTGTGTGAGCCAGGCTCTTTTTTTCTGAAGACCCACTGCTATCTTTTGGACAGGTTGCACAGCCCTTTCTTTTCAATTGTGGGCAAACGGACCTTTAATCCCTTTTATTCGGTAGACATTCGGGCGGGTAGGGCCGGAAAACATCAGAAGACCGAGCACATCACATATGGCCGGTTAGCTCAGTTGGTTAGAGCGTGGTGCTAATAACGCCAAGGTCGCGGGTTCGATCCCCGTACGGGCCAGTTCTTCCGCTTTTGGTGAGCTTTAGTAGAAGGACTGTTAAGCCCTTCTACCGGGTACAAAGTCATACGGGATGGGCCAGAAAGCGTCAGATGAATGGGCACAGCCCACGGCCGGTCAGGGGCCAGATTCTTGAATTTTGGTGAGCTCTCTGTTATATAGTGGACAGGTTGCAAAACTCTTTCATTTCCGGCGAGCTCAGTTGGTTAGAGCATTATGCTAATAATGCCAAAGTCTCCAGTTCCATCTGTGTAGTTGCCTGGCTTTTCTCATCAGAATTAGGTCGGACCTGTCGGCCCTTTTATCCAGCTAGACAGTCATTTAAGAAGGCCCAGAAAGTGTTGTTAGATTTGCCAAAATACCTGACCAGTGAGCTGAGTTGGTTAGAGCATTCTGCTAATCATGCCAAAGCCTCTGGTTCGAGCCCTGTAGTCACCTGGCTCTAATCTTCCCAAGTAGCTTAGAGTGCGATGCTAATTACATTAAGGTCGCAGCCTCAACCCCTGTGTGAGCCAGGCTCTTTTTTTCTGAAGACCCACTGCTATCTTTTGGACAGGTTGCACAGCCCTTTCTTTTCAATTGTGGGCAAACGGACCTTTAATCCCTTTTATTCGGTAGACATTCGGGCGGGTAGGGCCGGAAAGCATCAGAAGACCGAGCCCATCACATATGGCCGGTTAGCTCAGTTGGTTAGAGCGTGGTGCTAATAACGCCAAGGTCGCGGGTTCGATCCCCGTACGGGCCAGTTCCTCCGCTTTTGGTGAGCTTTAGTAGGAGGACTGTTAAGCCCTTCTACCGGGTACAAAGTCATATGGGATGGGCCAGAAAGCGTCAGATGAATGGCCACAGCCCACGGCCGGTCAGGGGCCAGATTCTTGAATTTTGGTGAGCTCTCTGTTATATAGTGGACAGGTTGCAAAACTCTTTCATTTCCGGCGAGCTCAGTTGGTTAGAGCATTATGCTAATAATGCCAAAGTCTCCAGTTCCATCTGTGTAGTTGCCTGGCTTTTCTCATCAGAATTAGGTCGGACCTGTCGGCCCTTTTATCCAGCTAGACAGTCATTTAAGAAGGCCCAGAAAGTGTTGTTAGATTTGCCAAAATACATGACCAGTGAGCTGAGTTGGTTAGAGCATTCTGCTAATCATGCCAAAGCCTCTGGTTCGAGCCCTGTAGTCACCTGGCTCTAATCTTCCCAAGTAGCTTAGAGTGCGATGCTAATTACATTAAGGTCGCAGCCTCAACCCCTGTGTGAGCCAGGCTCTTTTTTTCTGAAGACCCACTGCTATCTTTTGGACAGGTTGCACAGCCCTTTCTTTTCAATTGTGGGCAAACGGACCTTTAATCCCTTTTATTCGGTAGACATTCGGGCGGGTAGGGCCGGAAAGCATCAGAAGACCGAGCCCATCACATATGGCCGGTTAGCTCAGTTGATTTGAGCGTGGTGCTAATAACGCTAAGGTCGCGGGTTCGATCCCCGTACGGGCCAGTTCCTCCGCTTTTGGTGAGCTTTAGTAGGAGGACTGTTAAGCCCTTCTACCGGGTACAAAGTCATACGGGATGGGCCAGAAAGCGTCAGATGAATGGCCACAGCCCACGGCCGGTCAGGGGCCAGATTCTTGAATTTTGGTGAGCTCTCTGTTATATAGTGGACAGGTTGCAAAACTCTTTCATTTCCGGCGAGCTCAGTTGGTTAGAGCATTATGCTAATAATGCCAAAGTCTCCAGTTCCATCTGTGTAGTTGCCTGGCTTTTCTCATCAGAATTAGGTCGGACCTGTCGGCCCTTTTATCCAGCTAGACAGTCATTTAAGAAGGCCCAGAAAGTGTTGTTAGATTTGCCAAAATACATGACCAGTGAGCTGAGTTGGTTAGAGCATTCTGCTAATCATGCCAAAGCCTCTGGTTCGAGCCCTGTAGTCACCTGGCTCTAATCTTCCCAAGTAGCTTAGAGTGCGATGCTAATTACATTAAGGTCGCAGCCTCAACCCCTGTGTGAGCCAGGCTCTTTTTTTCTGAAGACCCACTGCTATCTTTTGGACAGGTTGCACAGCCCTTTCTTTTCAATTGTGGGCAAACGGACCTTTAATCCCTTTTATTCGGTAGACATTCGGGCGGGTAGGGCCAGAAAGCATCAGAAGGCCGAGCCCATCACATATGGCCGGTTAGCTCAGTTGGTTAGAGCGTGGTGCTAATAACGCCAAGGTCGCGGGTTCGATCCCCGTACGGGCCAGTTTCTCCGCTTTTGGTGAGCTTTAGTAGGAGGACTGTTAAGCCCTTCTACCGGGTACAAAGTCATACGGGATGGGCCAGAAAGCGTCAGATGAATGGCCACAGCCCACGGCCGGTCAGGGGCCAGATTCTTGAATTTTGGTGAGCTCTCTGTTATATAGTGGACAGGTTGCAAAACTCTTTCATTTCCGGCGAGCTCAGTTGGTTAGAGCATTATGCTAATAATGCCAAAGTCTCCAGTTCCATCTGTGTAGTTGCCTGGCTTTTCTCATCAGAATTAGGTCGGACCTGTCGGCCCTTTTATCCAGCTAGACAGTCATTTGAGAAGGCCCAGAAAGTGTTGCTAGATTTGCCAAAATACATGACCAGTGAGCTGAGTTGGTTAGAGCATTCTGCTAATCATGCCAAAGCCTCTGGTTCGAGCCCTGTAGTCACCTGGCTCTAATCTTCCCAAGTAGCTTAGAGTGCGATGCTAATTACATTAAGGTCGCAGCCTCAACCCCTGTGTGAGCCAGGCTCTTTTTTTCTGAAGACCCACTGCTATCTTTTGGACAGGTTGCACAGCCCTTTCTTTTCAATTGTGGGCAAACGGACCTTTAATCCCTTTTATTCGGTAGACATTCGGGCGGGTAGGGCCGGAAAGCATCAGAAGACCGAGCACATCACATATGGCCGGTTAGCTCAGTTGGTTAGAGCGTGGTGCTAATAACGCCAAGGTCGCGGGTTCGATCCCCGTACGGGCCAGTTCCTCCGCTTTTGGTGAGCTTTAGTAGGAGGACTGTTAAGCCCTTCTACCGGGTACAAAGTCATACGGGATGGGCCAGAAAGCGTCAGATGAATGGCCACAGCCCACGGCCGGTCAGGGGCCAGATTCTTGAATTTTGGTGAGCTCTCTGTTATATAGTGGACAGGTTGCAAAACTCTTTCATTTCCGGCGAGCTCAGTTGGTTAGAGCATTATGCTAATAATGCCAAAGTCTCCAGTTCCATCTGTGTAGTTGCCTGGCTTTTCTCATCAGAATTAGGTCGGACCTGTCGGCCCTTTTATCCAGCTAGACAGTCATTTAAGAAGGCCCAGAAAGTGTTGTTAGATTTGCCAAAATACATGACCAGTGAGCTGAGTTGGTTAGAGCATTCTGCTAATCATGCCAAAGCCTCTGGTTCGAGCCCTGTAGTCACCTGGCTCTAATCTCCCCAAGTAGCTTAGAGTGCGATGCTAATTACATTAAGGTCGCAGCCTCAACCCCTGTGTGAGCCAGGCTCTTTTTTTCTGAAGACCCACTGCTATCTTTTGGACAGGTTGCACAGCCCTTTCTTTTCAATTGTGGGCAAACGGACCTTTAATCCCTTTTATTCGGTAGACATTCGGGCGGGTAGGGCCGGAAAGCATCAGAAGACCGAGCACATCACATATGGCCGGTTAGCTCAGTTGGTTAGAGCGTGGTGCTAATAACGCCAAGGTCGTGGGTTCGATCCCCGTACGGGCCAGTTCCTCCGCTTTTGGTGAGCTTTAGTAGGAGGACTGTTAAGCCCTTCTACCGGGTACAAAGTCATACGGGATGGGCCAGAAAGCGTCAGATGAATGGCCACAGCCCACGGCCGGTCAGGGGCCAGATTCTTGAATTTTGGTGAGCTCTCTGTTATATAGTGGACAGGTTGCAAAACTCTTTCATTTCCGGCGAGCTCAGTTGGTTAGAGCATTATGCTAATAATGCCAAAGTCTCCAGTTCCATCTGTGTAGTTGCCTGGCTTTCCTCATCAGAATTAGGTCGGACCTGTCGGCCCTTTTATCCAGCTAGACAGTCATTTAAGAAGGCCCAGAAAGTGTTGTTAGATTTGCCAAAATACATGACCAGTGAGCTGAGTTGGTTAGAGCATTCTGCTAATCATGCCAAAGCCTCTGGTTCGAGCCCTGTAGTCACCTGGCTCTAATCTCCCCAAGTAGCTTAGAGTGCGATGCTAATTACATTAAGGTCGCAGCCTCAACCCCTGTGTGAGCCAGGCTCTTTTTTTCTGAAGACCCACTGCTATCTTTTGGACAGGTTGCACAGCCCTTTCTTTTCAATTGTGGGCAAACGGACCTTTAATCCCTTTTATTCGGTAGACATTCGGGCGGGTAGGGCCGGAAAGCATCAGAAGACCGAGCACATCACATATGGCCGGTTAGCTCAGTTGGTTAGAGCGTGGTGCTAATAACGCCAAGGTCGCGAGTTCGATCCCCGTACGGGCCAGTTTCTCCGCTTTTGGTGAGCTTTAGTAGGAGGACTGTTAAGCCCTTCTACCGGGTACAAAGTCATACGGGATGGGCCAGAAAGCGTCAGATGAATGGCCACAGCCCACGGCCGGTCAGGGGCCAGATTCTTGAATTTTGGTGAGCTCTCTGTTATATAGTGGACAGGTTGCAAAACTCTTTCATTTCCGGCGAGCTCAGTTGGTTAGAGCATTATGCTAATAATGCCAAAGTCTCCAGTTCCATCTGTGTAGTTGCCTGGCTTTTCTCATCAGAATTAGGTCGGACCTGTCGGCCCTTTTATCCAGCTAGACAGTCATTTGAGAAGGCCCAGAAAGTGTTGTTAGATTTGCCAAAATACATGACCAGTGAGCTGAGTTGGTTAGAGCATTCTGCTAATCATGCCAAAGCCTCTGGTTCGAGCCCTGTAGTCACCTGGCTCTAATCTTCCCAAGTAGCTTAGAGTGCGATGCTAATTACATTAAGGCCGCAGCCTCAACCCCTGTGTGAGCCAGGCTCTTTTTTTCTGAAGACCCACTGCTATCTTTTGGACAGGTTGCACAGCCCTTTCTTTTCAATTGTGGGCAAACGGACCTTTAATCCCTTTTATTCAGTAGACATTCGGGCAGGTAGGGCCGGAAAGCATCAGAAGACCGAGCCCATCACATATGGCCGGTTAGCTCAGTTGGTTAGAGCGTGGTGCTAATAACGCCAAGGTCGCGGGTTCGATCCCCGTACGGGCCAGTTTCTCCGCTTTTGGTGAGCTTAAGTAGGAGGACTGTTAAGCCCTTCTACCGGGTACAAAGTCATACGGGATGGGCCAGAAAGCGTCAGATGAATGGCCACAGCCCACGGCCGGTCAGGGGCCAGATTCTTGAATTTTGGTGAGCTCTCTGTTATATAGTGGACAGGTTGCAAAACTCTTTCATTTCCGGCGAGCTCAGTTGGTTAGAGCATTATGCTAATAATGCCAAAGTCTCCAGTTCCATCTGTGTAGTTGCCTGGCTTTTCTCATCAGAATTAGGTCGGACCTGTCGGCCCTTTTATCCAGCTAGACAGTCATTTAAGAAGGCTCAGAAAGTGTTGTTAGATTTACCAAAATACATGACCAGTGAGCTGAGTTGGTTAGAGCATTCTGCTAATCATGCCAAAGCCTCTGGTTCGAGCCCTGTAGTCACCTGGCTCTAATCTTCCCAAGTAGCTTAGAGTGCGATGCTAATTACATTAAGTTTGCAGCCTCAAACCCTGTGTGAGCCAGGCTCTTTTTTTCTGAAGACCCACTGCTATCTTTTGGACAGGTTGCACAGCCCTTTCTTTTCAATTGTGGGCAAACGGACCTTTAATCCCTTTTATCCGGTAGACATTCGGGCGGGTAGGGCCGGAAAGCATCAGAAGACCAAGCACATCACATATGGCCGGTTAGCTCAGTTGGTTGGAGCGTGGTGCTAATAACGCCAAGGTCGCGGGTTCGATCCCCGTACGGGCCAGTTCCTCCGCTTTTGGTGAGCTTTAGTAGAAGGACTGTTAAGCCCTTCTACCGGGTACAAAGTCATACGGGATGGGCCAGAAAGCGTCAGATGAATGGCCACAGCCCACGGCCGGTCAGGGGCCAGATTCTTGAATTTTGGTGAGCTCTCTGTTATATAGTGGACAGGTTGCAAAACTCTTTCATTTCCGGCGAGCTCAGTTGGTTAGAGCATTATGCTAATAATGCCAAAGTCTCCAGTTCCATCTGTGTAGTTGCCTGGCTTTTCTCATCAGAATTAGGTCGGACCTGTCGGCCCTTTTATCCAGCTAGACAGTCATTTGAGAAGGCCCAGAAAGTGTTGCTAGATTTGCCAAAATACATGACCAGTGAGCTGAGTTGGTTAGAGCATTCTGCTAATCATGCCAAAGCCTCTGGTTTGAGCCCTGTAGTCACCTGGCTCTAATCTTCCCAAGTAGCTTAGAGTGCGATGCTAATTACATTAAGGTCGCAGCCTCAAACCCTGTGTGAGCCAGACTCTTTTTTTCTGAAGACCCACTGCTATCTTTTGGACAGGTTGCACAGCCCTTTCTTTTCAATTGTGGGCAAACGGACCTTTAATCCCTTTTATCCGGTAGACATTCGGGCGGGTAGGGCCGGAAAGCATCAGAAGACCGAGCACATCACATATGGCCGGTTAGCTCAGTTGGTTGGAGCGTTGTGCTAATAACGCCAAGGTCGCGGGTTCGATCCCCGTACAGGCCAGTTTCTCCGCTTTTGGTGAGCTTTAGTAGAAGGACTGTTAAGCCCTTCTACCGGGTACAAAGTCATATGGGATGGGCCAGAAAGCGTCAGATGAATGGCCACAGCCCACGGCCTGTCAGGGGCCAGATTCTTGAATTTTGGTGAGCTCTCTGTTATATAGTGGACAGGTTGCAAAACTCTTTCATTTCCGGCGAGCTCAGTTGGTTAGAGCATTATGCTAATAATGCCAAAGTCTCCAGTTCCATCTGTGTAGTTGCCTGGCTTTTCTCATCAGAATTTGGTCGACCTGTCGGCCCTTTTATCCAGCTAGACAGTCATTTAAGAAGGCCCAGAAAGTGTTGTTAGATTTGCCAAAATACATGACCAGTGAGCTGAGTTGGTTAGAGCATTCTGCTAATCATGCCAAAGCCTCTTGTTCGAGCCCTGTAGTCACCTGGCTCTAATCTTCCCAAGTAGCTTAGAGTGCGATGCTAATTACATTAAGGTCGCAGCCTCAACCCCTGTGTGAGCCAGGCTCTTTTTTTCTGAAGACACACTGCTATCTTTTGGACAGGTTGCACAGCCCTTTCTTTTCAATTGTGGGCAAACGGACCTTTAATCCCTTTTATTCGGTAGACATTCGGGCGGGTAGGGCCAGAAAGCATCAGAAGGCCGAGCCCATCACATATGGCCGGTTAGCTTAGTTGGTTAGAGCGTGGTGCTAATAACGCCAAGGTCGCGGGTTCGATCCCCGTACGGGCCAGTTTCTCCGCTTTTGGTGAGCTTTAGTAGGAGGACTGTTAAGCCCTTCTACCGGGTACAAAGTCATACGGGATGGGCCAGAAAGCGTCAGATGAATGGCCACAGCCCACGGCCGGTCAGGGGCCAGATTCTTGAATTTTGGTGAGCTCTCTGTTATATAGTGGACAGGTTGCAAAACTCTTTCATTTCCGGCGAGCTCAGTTGGTTAGAGCATTATGCTAATAATGCCAAAGTCTCCAGTTCCATCTGTGTAGTTGCCTGGCTTTTCTCATCAGAATTAGGTCGGACCTGTCGGCCCTTTTATCCAGCTAGACAGTCATTTGAGAAGGCCCAGAAAGTGTTGCTAGATTTGCCAAAATACATGACCAGTGAGCTGAGTTGGTTAGAGCATTCTGCTAATCATGCCAAAGCCTCTGGTTCGAGCCCTGTAGTCACCTGGCTCTAATCTCCCCAAGTAGCTTAGAGTGCGATGCTAATTACATTAAGGTCGCAGCCTCAACCCCTGTGTGAGCCAGGCTCTTTTTTTCTGAAGACCCACTGCTATCTTTTGGACAGGTTGCACAGCCCTTTCTTTTCAATTGTGGGCAAACGGACCTTTAATCCCTTTTATTCGGTAGACATTCGGGCGGGTAGGGCCGGAAAGCATCAGAAGACCGAGCACGTCACATATGGCCGGTTAGCTCAGTTGGTTAGAGCGTGGTGCTAATAACGCCAAGGTCGCGGGTTCGATCCCCGTACGGGCCAGTTCCTCCGCTTTTGGTGAGCTTTAGTAGGAGGACTGTTAAGCCCTTCTACCGGGTACAAAGTCATACGGGATGGGCCAGAAAGCGTCAGATGAATGGCCACAGCCCACGGCCGGTCAGGGGCCAGATTCTTGAATTTTGGTGAGCTCTCTGTTATATAGTGGACAGGTTGCAAAACTCTTTCATTTCCGGCGAGCTCAGTTGGTTAGAGCATTATGCTAATAATGCCAAAGTCTCCAGTTCCATCTGTGTAGTTGCCTGGCTTTTCTCATCAGAATTAGGTCGGACCTGTCGGCCCTTTTATCCAGCTAGACAGTCATTTGAGAAGGCCCAGAAAGTGTTGCTAGATTTGCCAAAATACATGACCAGTGAGCTGAGTTGGTTAGAGCATTCTGCTAATCATGCCAAAGCCTCTGGTTCGAGCCCTGTAGTCACCTGGCTCTAATCTCCCCAAGTAGCTTAGAGTGCGATGCTAATTACATTAAGGTCGCAGCCTCAACCCCTGTGTGAGCCAGGCTCTTTTTTTCTGAAGACCCACTGCTATCTTTTGGACAGGTTGCACAGCCCTTTCTTTTCAATTGTGGGCAAACGGACCTTTAATCCCTTTTATTCGGTAGACATTCGGGCGGGTAGGGCCGGAAAGCATCAGAAGACCGAGCACGTCACATATGGCCGGTTAGCTCAGTTGGTTAGAGCGTGGTGCTAATAACGCCAAGGTCGCGGGTTCGATCCCCGTACGGGCCAGTTCCTCCGCTTTTGGTGAGCTTTAGTAGGAGGACTGTTAAGCCCTTCTACCGGGTACAAAGTCATACGGGATGGGCCAGAAAGCGTCAGATGAATGGCCACAGCCCACGGCCGGTCAGGGGCCAGATTCTTGAATTTTGGTGAGCTCTCTGTTATATAGTGGACAGGTTGCAAAACTCTTTCATTTCCGGCGAGCTCAGTTGGTTAGAGCATTATGCTAATAATGCCAAAGTCTCCAGTTCCATCTGTGTAGTTGCCTGGCTTTTCTCATCAGAATTAGGTCGGACCTGTCGGCCCTTTTATCCAGCTAGACAGTCATTTGAGAAGGCCCAGAAAGTGTTGCTAGATTTGCCAAAATACATGACCAGTGAGCTGAGTTGGTTAGAGCATTCTGCTAATCATGCCAAAGCCTCTGGTTCGAGCCCTGTAGTCACCTGGCTCTAATCTTCCCAAGTAGCTTAGAGTGCGATGCTAATTACATTAAGGTCGCAGCCTCAAACCCTGTGTGAGCCAGACTCTTTTTTTCTGAAGACCCACTGCTATCTTTTGGACAGGTTGCACAGCCCTTTCTTTTCAATTGTGGGCAAACGGACCTTTAATCCCTTTTATCCGGTAGACATTCGGGCGGGTAGGGCCGGAAAGCATCAGAAGACCGAGCACATCACATATGGCCGGTTAGCTCAGTTGGTTGGAGCGTTGTGCTAATAACGCCAAGGTCGCGGGTTCGATCCCCGTACAGGCCAGTTTCTCCGCTTTTGGTGAGCTTTAGTAGAAGGACTGTTAAGCCCTTCTACCGGGTACAAAGTCATATGGGATGGGCCAGAAAGCGTCAGATGAATGGCCACAGCCCACGGCCTGTCAGGGGCCAGATTCTTGAATTTTGGTGAGCTCTCTGTTATATAGTGGACAGGTTGCAAAACTCTTTCATTTCCGGCGAGCTCAGTTGGTTAGAGCATTATGCTAATAATGCCAAAGTCTCCAGTTCCATCTGTGTAGTTGCCTGGCTTTTCTCATCAGAATCAGGTCGACCTGTCGGCCCTTTTATCCAGCTAGACAGTCATTTAAGAAGGCCCAGAAAGTGTTGTTAGATTTGCCAAAATACATGACCAGTGAGCTGAGTTGGTTAGAGCATTCTGCTAATCATGCCAAAGCCTCTTGTTCGAGCCCTGTAGTCACCTGGCTCTAATCTTCCCAAGTAGCTTAGAGTGCGATGCTAATTACATTAAGGTCGCAGCCTCAACCCCTGTGTGAGCCAGGCTCTTTTTTTCTGAAGACACACTGCTATCTTTTGGACAGGTTGCACAGCCCTTTCTTTTTAATTGTGGGCAAACGGACCTTTAATCCCTTTTATTCGGTAGACATTCGGGCGGGTAGGGCCAGAAAGCATCAGAAGACCGAGCCCATCACATATGGCCGGTTAGCTCAGTTGGTTAGAGCGTGGTGCTAATAACGCCAAGGTCGCGGGTTCCATCCCCGTACGGGCCAGTTTCTCCGCTTTTGGTGAGCTTTAGTAGGAGGACTGTTAAGCCCTTCTACCGGGTACAAAGTCATACGGGATGGGCCAGAAAGCGTCAGATGAATGGCCACAGCCCACGGCCGGTCAGGGGCCAGATTCTTGAATTTTGGTGAGCTCTCTGTTATATAGTGGACAGGTTGCAAAACTCTTTCATTTCCGGCGAGCTCAGTTGGTTAGAGCATTATGCTAATAATGCCAAAGTCTCCAGTTCCATCTGTGTAGTTGCCTGGCTTTTCTCATCAGAATTAGGTCGGACCTATCGGCCCTTTTATCCAGCTAGACAGTCATTTGAGAAGGCCCAGAAAGTGTTGTGAGATTTGCCAAAATACATGACCAGTGAGCTGAGTTGGTTAGAGCATTCTGCTAATCATGCCAAAGCCTCTGGTTTGAGCCCTGTAGTCACCTGGCTCTAATCTTCCCAAGTAGCTTAGAGTGCGATGCTAATTACATTAAGGTCGCAGCCTCAACCCCTGTGTGAGCCAGGCTCTTTTTTTCTGAAGACCCACTGCTATCTTTTGGACAGGTTGCACAGCCCTTTCTTTTCAATTGTGGGCAAACGGACCTTTAATCCCTTTTATTCGGTAGACATTCGGGCGGGTAGGGCCGGAAAGCATCAGAAGACCGAGCCCATCACATATGGCCGGTTAGCTCAGTTGGTTAGAGCGTGGTGCTAATAATGCCAAAGTCTCCAGTTCCATCTGTGTAGTTGCCTGGCTTTTCTCATCAGAATTAGGTCGGACCTGTCGGCCCTTTTATCCAGCTAGACAGTCATTTAAGAAGGCCCAGAAAGTGTTGTTAGATTTGCCAAAATACATGACCAGTGAGCTGAGTTGGTTAGAGCATTCTGCTAATCATGCCAAAGCCTCTGGTTCGAGCCCTGTAGTCACCTGGCTCTAATCTTCCCAAGTCGCTTAGAGTGCGATGCTAATTACATTAAGGTCGCAGCCTCAACCCCTGTGTGAGCCAGGCTCTTTTTTTCTGAAGACACACTGCTATCTTTTGGACAGGTTGCACAGCCCTTTCTTTTCAATTGTGGGCAAACGGACCTTTAATCCCTTTTATTCGGTAGACATTCGGGCGGGTAGGGCCAGAAAGCATCAGAAGGCCGAGCCCATCACATATGGCCGGTTAGCTCAGTTGGTTAGAGCGTGGTGCTAATAACGCCAAGGTCGCGGGTTCGATCCCCGTACGGGCCAGTTTCTCTGCTTCTGGTGAGCTTTAGTAGGAGGACTGTTAAGCCCTTCTACCGGGTACAAAGTTATATGGGATGGGCCAGAAAGCATCAGATGAATGGCCACAGCCCACGGCCGGTCAGGGACCAGATTCTTGAATTTTGGTGAGCTCTCTGTTATATAGTGGACAGGTTGCAAAACTCTTTCATTTCCGGCGAGCTCAGTTGGTTAGAGCATTATGCTAATAATGCCAAAGTCTCCAGTTCCATCTGTGTAGTTGCCTGGCTTTTCTCATCAGAATTAGTTCGGACCTGTCGGCCCTTTTATCCAGCTAGACAGTCATTTGAGAAGGCCCAGAAAGTGTTGCTAGATTTGCCAAAATACATGACCAGTGAGCTGAGTTGGTTAGAGCATTCTGCTAATCATGCCAAAGCCTCTGGTTCGAGCCCTGTAGTCACCTGGCTCTAATCTTCCCAAGTAGCTTAGAGTGCGATGCTAATTACATTAAGGTCGCAGCCTCAACCCCTGTGTGAGCCAGGCTCTTTTTTTCTGAAGACCCACTGCTATCTTTTGGACAGGTTGCACAGCCCTTTCTTTTCAATTGTGGGCAAACGGACCTTTAATCCCTTTTATTCGGTAGACATTCGGGCGGGTAGGGCCGGAAAGCATCAGAAGACCGAGCCCATCACATATGGCCGGTTAGCTCAGTTGGTTAGAGCGTGGTGCTAATAATGCCAAAGTCTCCAGTTCCATCTGTGTAGTTGCCTGGCTTTTCTCATCAGAATTAGGTCGGACCTGTCGGCCCTTTTATCCAGCTAGACAGTCATTTAAGAAGGCCCAGAAAGTGTTGTTAGATTTGCCAAAATACATGACCAGTGAGCTGAGTTGGTTAGAGCATTCTGCTAATCATGCCAAAGCCTCTGGTTCGAGCCCTGTAGTCACCTGGCTCTAATCTTCCCAAGTAGCTTAGAGTGCGATGCTAATTACATTAAGGTCGCAGCCTCAACCCCTGTGTGAGCCAGGCTCTTTTTTTCTGAAGACCCACTGCTATCTTTTGGACAGGTTGCACAGCCCTTTCTTTTCAATTGTGGGCAAACGGACCTTTAATCCCTTTTATTTGGTAGATATTCGGGCGGGTAGGGCGGGAAAGCATCAGAAGACCGAGCCCATCACATATGGCCGGTTAGCTCAGTTGGTTAGAGCGTGGTGCTAATAACGCCAAGGTCGCGGGTTCGATCCCCGTACGGGCCAGTTCCTCCGCTTTTGGTGAGCTTTAGTAGGAGGACTGTTAAGCCCTTCTACCGGGTACAAAGTCATACGGGATGGGCCAGAAAGCGTCAGATGAATGGCCACAGCCCACGGCCGGTCAGGGGCCAGATTCTTGAATTTTGGTGAGCTCTCTGTTATATAGTGGACAGGTTGCAAAACTCTTTCATTTCCGGCGAGCTCAGTTGGTTAGAGCATTATGCTAATAATGCCAAAGTCTCCAGTTCCATCTGTGTAGTTGCCTGGCTTTTCTCATCAGAATTAGGTCGGACCTGTCGGCCCTTTTATCCAGCTAGACAGTCATTTAAGAAGGCCCAGAAAGTGTTGTTAGATTTGCCAAAATACATGACCAGTGAGCTGAGTTGGTTAGAGCATTCTGCTAATCATGCCAAAGCCTCTGGTTCGAGCCCTGTAGTCACCTGGCTCTAATCTTCCCAAGTCGCTTAGAGTGCGATGCTAATTACATTAAGGTCGCAGCCTCAACCCCTGTGTGAGCCAGGCTCTTTTTTTCTGAAGACCCACTGCTATCTTTTGGACAGGTTGCACAGCCCTTTCTTTTCAATTGTGGGCAAACGGACCTTTAATCCCTTTTATTCGGTAGACATTCGGGCGGGTAGGGCCAGAAAGCATCAGAAGGCCGAGCCCATCACATATGGCCGGTTAGCTCAGTTGGTTAGAGCGTGGTGCTAATAACGCCAAGGTTGCGGGTTCGATCCCCGTACGGGCCAGTTTCTCTGCTTCTGGTGAGCTTTAGTAGGAGGACTGTTAAGCCCTTCTACCGGGTACAAAGTTATATGGGATGGGCCAGAAAGCGTCAGATGAATGGCCACAGCCCACGGCCGGTCAGGGACCAGATTCTTGAATTTTGGTGAGCTCTCTGTTATATAGTGGACAGGTTGCAAAACTCTTTCATTTCCGGCGAGCTCAGTTGGTTAGAGCATTATGCTAATAATGCCAAAGTCTCCAGTTCCATCTGTGTAGTTGCCTGGCTTTTCTCATCAGAATTAGGTCGGACCTGTCGGCCCTTTTATCCAGCTAGACAGTCATTTGAGAAGGCCCAGAAAGTGTTGCTAGATTTGCCAAAATACATGACCAGTGAGCTGAGTTGGTTAGAGCATTCTGCTAATCATGCCAAAGCCTCTGGTTCGAGCCCTGTAGTCACCTGGCTCTAATCTTCCCAAGTAGCTTAGAGTGCGATGCTAATTACATTAAGGTCGCAGCCTCAACCCCTGTGTGAGCCAGGCTCTTTTTTTCTGAAGACCCACTGCTATCTTTTGGACAGGTTGCACAGCCCTTTCTTTTCAATTGTGGGCAAACGGACCTTTAATCCCTTTTATTCGGTAGACATTCGGGCGGGTAGGGCCGGAAAGCATCAGAAGACCGAGCCCATCACATATGGCCGGTTAGCTCAGTTGGTTAGAGCGTGGTGCTAATAATGCCAAAGTCTCCAGTTCCATCTGTGTAGTTGCCTGGCTTTTCTCATCAGAATTAGGTCGGACCTGTCGGCCCTTTTATCCAGCTAGACAGTCATTTAAGAAGGCCCAGAAAGTGTTGTTAGATTTGCCAAAATACATGACCAGTGAGCTGAGTTGGTTAGAGCATTCTGCTAATCATGCCAAAGCCTCTGGTTCGAGCCCTGTAGTCACCTGGCTCTAATCTTCCCAAGTAGCTTAGAGTGCGATGCTAATTACATTAAGGTCGCAGCCTCAACCCCTGTGTGAGCCAGGCTCTTTTTTTCTGAAGACCCACTGCTATCTTTTGGACAGGTTGCACAGCCCTTTCTTTTCAATTGTGGGCAAACGGACCTTTAATCCCTTTTATTTGGTAGATATTCGGGCGGGTAGGGCGGGAAAGCATCAGAAGACCGAGCCCATCACATATGGCCGGTTAGCTCAGTTGGTTAGAGCGTGGTGCTAATAACACCAAGGTTGCGGGTTCGATCCCCGTACGGGCCAGTTCCTCCGCTTTTGGTGAGCTTTAGTAGGAGGACTGTTAAGCCCTTCTACCGGGTACAAAGTCATACGGGATGGGCCAGAAAGCGTCAGATGAATGGCCACAGCCCACGGCCGGTCAGGGGCCAGATTCTTGAATTTTGGTGAGCTCTCTGTTATATAGTGGACAGGTTGCAAAACTCTTTCATTTCCGGCGAGCTCAGTTGGTTAGAGCATTATGCTAATAATGCCAAAGTCTCCAGTTCCATCTGTGTAGTTGCCTGGCTTTTCTCATCAGAATTAGGTCGGACCTGTCGGCCCTTTTATCCAGCTAGACAGTCATTTAAGAAGGCCCAGAAAGTGTTGTTAGATTTGCCAAAATACATGACCAGTGAGCTGAGTTGGTTAGAGCATTCTGCTAATCATGCCAAAGCCTCTGGTTCGAGCCCTGTAGTCACCTGGCTCTAATCTTCCCAAGTAGCTTAGAGTGCGATGCTAATTACATTAAGGTCGCAGCCTCAACCCCTGTGTGAGCCAGGCTCTTTTTTTCTGAAGACCCACTGCTATCTTTTGGACAGGTTGCACAGCCCTTTCTTTTCAATTGTGGGCAAACGGACCTTTAATCCCTTTTATTCGGTAGACATTCGGGCGGGTAGGGCCGGAAAGCATCAGAAGACCGAGCACATCACATATGGCCGGTTAGCTCAGTTGGTTAGAGCGTGGTGCTAATAATGCCAAGGTCGCGGGTTCGATCCCCGTACGGGCCAGTTCCTCCGCTTTTGGTGAGCTTTAGTAGGAGGACTGTTAAGCCCTTCTACCGGGTACAAAGTCATACGGGATGGGCCAGAAAGCGTCAGATGAATGGCCACAGCCCACGGCCGGTCAGGGGCCAGATTCTTGAATTTTGGTGAGCTCTCTGTTATATAGTGGACAGGTTGCAAAACTCTTTCATTTCCGGCGAGCTCAGTTGGTTAGAGCATTATGCTAATAATGCCAAAGTCTCCAGTTCCATCTGTGTAGTTGCCTGGCTTTTCTCATCAGAATTAGGTCGGACCTGTCGGCCCTTTTATCCAGCTAGACAGTCATTTGAGAAGGCCCAGAAAGTGTTGTTAGATTTGCCAAAATACATGACCAGTGAGCTGAGTTGGTTAGAGCATTCTGCTAATCATGCCAAAGCCTCTGGTTCGAGCCCTGTAGTCACCTGGCTCTAATCTTCCCAAGTAGCTTAGAGTGCGATGCTAATTACATTAAGGCCGCAGCCTCAACCCCTGTGTGAGCCAGGCTCTTTTTTTCTGAAGACCCACTGCTATCTTTTGGACAGGTTGCACAGCCCTTTCTTTTCAATTGTGGGCAAACGGACCTTTAATCCCTTTTATTCGGTAGACATTCGGGCGGGTAGGGCCGGAAAGCATCAGAAGACCGAGCCCATCACATATGGCCGGTTAGCTCAGTTGGTTAGAGCGTGGTGCTAATAACGCCAAGGTCGCGGGTTCGATCCCCGTACGGGCCAGTTTCTCCGCTTTTGGTGAGCTTAAGTAGGAGGACTGTTAAGCCCTTCTACCGGGTACAAAGTCATACGGGATGGGCCAGAAAGCGTCAGATGAATGGCCACAGCCCACGGCCGGTCAGGGGCCAGATTCTTGAATTTTGGTGAGCTCTCTGTTATATAGTGGACAGGTTGCAAAACTCTTTCATTTCCGGCGAGCTCAGTTGGTTAGAGCATTATGCTAATAATGCCAAAGTCTCCAGTTCCATCTGTGTAGTTGCCTGGCTTTTCTCATCAGAATTAGGTCGGACCTGTCGGCCCTTTTATCCAGCTAGACAGTCATTTAAGAAGGCCCAGAAAGTGTTGTTAGATTTGCCAAAATACATGACCAGTGAGCTGAGTTGGTTAGAGCATTCTGCTAATCATGCCAAAGCCTCTGGTTCGAGCCCTGTAGTCACCTGGCTCTAATCTTCCCAAGTAGCTTAGAGTGCGATGCTAATTACATTAAGGTCGCAGCCTCAACCCCTGTGTGAGCCAGGCTCTTTTTTTCTGAAGACCCACTGCTATCTTTTGGACAGGTTGCACAGCCCTTTCTTTTCAATTGTGGGCAAACGGACCTTTAATCCCTTTTATTCGGTAGACATTCGGGCGGGTAGGGCCAGAAAGCATCAGAAGGCCGAGCCCATCACATATGGCCGGTTAGCTCAGTTGGTTAGAGCGTGGTGCTAATAACGCCAAGGTCGCGGGTTCGATCCCCGTACGGGCCAGTTTCTCCGCTTTTGGTGAGCTTTAGTAGGAGGACTGTTAAGCCCTTCTACCGGGTACAAAGTCATACGGGATGGGCCAGAAAGCGTCAGATGAATGGCCACAGCCCACGGCCGGTCAGGGGCCAGATTCTTGAATTTTGGTGAGCTCTCTGTTATATAGTGGACAGGTTGCAAAACTCTTTCATTTCCGGCGAGCTCAGTTGGTTAGAGCATTATGCTAATAATGCCAAAGTCTCCAGTTCCATCTGTGTAGTTGCCTGGCTTTTCTCATCAGAATTAGGTCGGACCTGTCGGCCCTTTTATCCAGCTAGACAGTCATTTGAGAAGGCCCAGAAAGTGTTGCTAGATTTGCCAAAATACATGACCAGTGAGCTGAGTTGGTTAGAGCATTCTGCTAATCATGCCAAAGCCTCTGGTTCGAGCCCTGTAGTCACCTGGCTCTAATCTTCCCAAGTAGCTTAGAGTGCGATGCTAATTACATTAAGGTCGCAGCCTCAACCCCTGTGTGAGCCAGGCTCTTTTTTTCTGAAGACCCACTGCTATCTTTTGGACAGGTTGCACAGCCCTTTCTTTTCAATTGTGGGCAAACGGACCTTTAATCCCTTTTATTCGGTAGACATTCGGGCGGGTAGGGCCGTAAAGCATCAGAAGACCGAGCACATCACATATGGCCGGTTAGCTCAGTTGGTTAGAGCGTGGTGCTAATAACGCCAAGGTCGCGGGTTCCATCCCCGTACGGGCCAGTTCCTCCGCTTTTGGTGAGCTTTAGTAGGAGGACTGTTAAGCCCTTCTACCGGGTACAAAGTCATACGGGATGGGCCAGAAAGCGTCAGATGAATGGCCACAGCCCACGGCCGGTCAGGGGCCAGATTCTTGAATTTTGGTGAGCTCTCTGTTATATAGTGGACAGGTTGCAAAACTCTTTCATTTCCGGCGAGCTCAGTTGGTTAGAGCATTATGCTAATAATGCCAAAGTCTCCAGTTCCATCTGTGTAGTTGCCTGGCTTTTCTCATCAGAATTAGGTCGGACCTGTCGGCCCTTTTATCCAGCTAGACAGTCATTTGAGAAGGCCCAGAAAGTGTTGTTAGATTTGCCAAAATACATGACCAGTGAGCTGAGTTGGTTAGAGCATTCTGCTAATCATGCCAAAGCCTCTGGTTCGAGCCCTGTAGTCACCTGGCTCTAATCTTCCCAAGTAGCTTAGAGTGCGATGCTAATTACATTAAGGCCGCAGCCTCAACCCCTGTGTGAGCCAGGCTCTTTTTTTCTGAAGACCCACTGCTATCTTTTGGACAGGTTGCACAGCCCTTTCTTTTCAATTGTGGGCAAACGGACCTTTAATCCCTTTTATTCGGTAGACATTCGGGCGGGTAGGGCCGGAAAGCATCAAAAGACCGAGCACATCACATATGGCCGGTTAGCTCAGTTGGTTACAGCGTGGTGCTAATAACGCCAAGGTCGTGGGTTCGATCCCCGTACGGGCCAGTTTCTCCGCTTTTGGTGAGCTTAAGTAGGAGGACTGTTAAGCCCTTCTACCGGGTACAAAGTCATACGGGATGGGCCAGAAAGCGTCAGATGAATGGCCACAGCCCACGGCCGGTCAGGGGCCAGATTCTTGAATTTTGGTGAGCTCTCTGTTATATAGTGGACAGGTTGCAAAACTCTTTCATTTCCGGCGAGCTCAGTTGGTTAGAGCATTAT
The DNA here is from genome assembly GCF_040894005.1 of Engystomops pustulosus. Taxonomy (NCBI): domain Eukaryota; kingdom Metazoa; phylum Chordata; class Amphibia; order Anura; family Leptodactylidae; genus Engystomops; species Engystomops pustulosus. Next base: position 211,134,154 of record NC_092414.1, read on the forward strand.
GCTAATAATGCCAAAGTCTCCAGTTCCATCTGTGTAGTTGCCTGGCTTTTCTCATCAGAATTAGGTCGACCTGTCGGCCCTTTTATCCAGCTAGACAGTCATTTAAGAAGGCCCAGAAAGTGTTGTTAGATTTGCCAAAATACATGACCAGTGAGCTGAGTTGGTTAGAGCATTCTGCTAATCATGCCAAAGCCTCTTGTTCGAGCCCTGTAGTCACCTGGCTCTAATCTTCCCAAGTAGCTTAGAGTGCGATGCTAATTACATTAAGGTCGCAGCCTCAACCCCTGTGTGAGCCAGGCTCTTTTTTTCTGAAGACACACTGCTATCTTTTGGACAGGTTGCACAGCCCTTTCTTTTTAATTGTGGGCAAACGGACCTTTAATCCCTTTTATTCGGTAGACATTCGGGCGGGTAGGGCCAGAAAGCATCAGAAGACCGAGCCCATCACATATGGCCGGTTAGCTCAGTTGGTTAGAGCGTGGTGCTAATAACGCCAAGGTCGCGGGTTCGATCCCCGTACGGGCCAGTTTCTCCGCTTTTGGTGAGCTTTAGTAGGAGGACTGTTAAGCCCTTCTACCGGGTACAAAGTCATACGGGATGGGCAAGAAAGCGTCAGATGAATGGCCACAGCCCACGGCCGGTCAGGGGCCAGATTCTTGAGTTTTGGTGAGCTCTCTGTTATATAGTGGACAGGTTGCAAAACTCTTTCATTTCCGGCGAGCTCAGTTGGTTAGAGCATTATGCTAATAATGCCAAAGTCTCCAGTTCCATCTGTGTAGTTGCCTGGCTTTTCTCATCAGAATTAGGTCGGACCTATCGGCCCTTTTATCCAGCTAGACAGTCATTTGAGAAGGTCCAGAAAGTGTTGTTAGATTTGCCAAAATACATGACCAGTGAGCTGAGTTGGTTAGAGCATTCTGCTAATCATGCCAAAGCCTCTGGTTTGAGCCCTGTAGTCACCTGGCTCTAATCTTCCCAAGTAGCTTAGAGTGCGATGCTAATTACATTAAGGTCGCAGCCTCAACCCCTGTGTGAGCCAGGCTCTTTTTTTCTGAAGACCCACTGCTATCTTTTGGACAGGTTGCACAGCCCTTTCTTTTCAATTGTGGGCAAACGGACCTTTAATCCCTTTTATTCGGTAGACATTCGGGCGGGTAGGGCCGGAAAGCATCAGAAGACCGAGCCCATCACATATGGCCGGTTAGCTCAGTTGGTTAGAGCGTGGTGCTAATAACGCCAAGGTCGCGGGTTCGATCCCCATACGGGCCAGTTCCTCCGCTTTTGGTGTTCTTTAGTAGGAGGACTGTTAAGCCCTTCTACCGGGTACAAAGTCATACGGGATGGGCCAGAAAGCGTCAGATGAATGGCCACAGCCCACGGCCGGTTAGGGGCCAGATTCTTGAATTTTGGTGAGCTCTCTGTTATATAGTGGACAGGTTGCAAAACTCTTTCATTTCCGGCGAGCTCAGTTGGTTAGAGCATTATGCTAATAATGCCAAAGTCTCCAGTTCCATCTGTGTAGTTGCCTGGCTTTTCTCATCAGAATTAGGTCGGACCTGTCGGCCCTTTTATCCAGCTAGACAGTCATTTAAGAAGGCCCAGAAAGTGTTGTTAGATTTGCCAAAATACATGACCAGTGAGCTGAGTTGGTTAGAGCATTCTGCTAATCATGCCAAAGCCTCTGGTTCGAGCCCTGTAGTCACCTGGCTCTAATCTTCCCAAGTAGCTTAGAGTGCGATGCTAATTACATTAAGGTCGCAGCCTCAACCCCTGTGTGAGCCAGGCTCTTTTTTTCTGAAGACCCACTGCTATCTTTTGGACAGGTTGCACAGCCCTTTCTTTTCAATTGTGGGCAAACGGACCTTTAATCCCTTTTATTCGGTAGACATTCGGGCGGGTAGGGCCAGAAAGCATCAGAAGGCCGAGCCCATCACATATGGCCGGTTAGCTCAGTTGGTTAGAGCGTGGTGCTAATAACGCCAAGGTCGCGGGTACGATCCCCGTACGGGCCAGTTTCTCTGCTTTTGGTGAGCTTTAGTAGGAGGACTGTTAAGCCCTTCTACCGGGTACAAAGTCATACGGGATGGGCCAGAAAGCGTCAGATGAATGGCCACAGCCCACGGCCGGTCAGGGGCCAGATTCTTGAATTTTGGTGAGCTCTCTGTTATATAGTGGACAGGTTGCAAAACTCTTTCATTTCCGGCGAGCTCAGTTGGTTAGAGCATTATGCTAATAATGCCAAAGTCTCCAGTTCCATCTGTGTAGTTGCCTGGCTTTTCTCATCAGAATTAGGTCGGACCTGTCGGCCCTTTTATCCAGCTAGACAGTCATTTGAGAAGGCCCAGAAAGTGTTGCTAGATTTGCCAAAATACATGACCAGTGAGCTGAGTTGGTTAGAGCATTCTGCTAATCATGCCAAAGCCTCTGGTTCGAGCCCTGTAGTCACCTGGCTCTAATCTTCCCAAGTAGCTTAGAGTGCGATGCTAATTACATTAAGGTCGCAGCCTCAACCCCTGTGTGAGCCAGGCTCTTTTTTTCTGAAGACCCACTGCTATCTTTTGGACAGGTTGCACAGCCCTTTCTTTTCAATTGTGGGCAAACGGACCTTTAATCCCTTTTATTCGGTAGACATTCGGGCGGGTAGGGCCGGAAAGCATCAGAAGACCGAGCCCATCACATATGGCCGGTTAGCTCAGTTGGTTAGAGCGTGGTGCTAATAATGCCAAAGTCTCCAGTTCCATCTGTGTAGTTGCCTGGCTTTTCTCATCAGAATTAGGTCGGACCTGTCGGCCCTTTTATCCAGCTAGACGGTCATTTAAGAAGGCCCAGAAAGTGTTGTTAGATTTGCCAAAATACATGACCAGTGAGCTGAGTTGGTTAGAGCATTCTGCTAATCATGCCAAAGCCTCTGGTTCGAGCCCTGTAGTCACCTGGCTCTAATCTTCCCAAGTAGCTTAGAGTGCGATGCTAATTACATTAAGGTCGCAGCCTCAACTCCTGTGTGAGCCAGGCTCTTTTTTTCTGAAGACCCACTGCTATCTTTTGGACAGGTTGCACAGCCCTTTCTTTTCAATTGTGGGCAAACGGACCTTTAATCCCTTTTATTCGGTAGACATTCGGGCGGGTAGGGCCGGAAAGCATCAGAAGACCGAGCCCATCACATATGGCCGGTTAGCTCAGTTGGTTAGAGCGTGGTGCTAACAACGCCAAGGTCGCGGGTTCGATCCCCATACGGGCCAGTTCCTCCGCTTTTGGTGAGCTTTAGTAGGAGGACTGTTAAGCCCTTCTACCGGGTACAAAGTCATACGGGATGGGCCAGAAAGCGTCAGATGAATGGCCACAGCCCACGGCCGGTTAGGGGCCAGATTCTTGAATTTTGGTGAGCTCTCTGTTATATAGTGGACAGGTTGCAAAACTCTTTCATTTCCGGCGAGCTCAGTTGGTTAGAGCATTATGCTAATAATGCCAAAGTCTCCAGTTCCATCTGTGTAGTTGCCTGGCTTTTCTCATCAGAATTAGGTCGGACCTGTCGGCCCTTTTATCCAGCTAGACAGTCATTTAAGAAGGCCCAGAAAGTGTTGTTAGATTTGCCAAAATACATGACCAGTGAGCTGAGTTGGTTAGAGCATTCTGCTAATCATGCCAAAGCCTCTGGTTCGAGCCCTGTAGTCACCTGGCTCTAATCTTCCCAAGTAGCTTAGAGTGCGATGCTAATTACATTAAGGTCGCAGCCTCAACCCCTGTGTGAGCCAGGCTCTTTTTTTCTGAAGACCCACTGCTATCTTTTGGACAGGTTGCACAGCCCTTTCTTTTCAATTGTGGGCAAACGGACCTTTAATCCCTTTTATTCGGTAGACATTCGGGCGGGTAGGGCCAGAAAGCATCAGAAGGCCGAGCCCATCACATATGGCCGGTTAGCTCAGTTGGTTAGAGCGTGGTGCTAATAACGCCAAGGTCGCGGGTTCGATCCCCGTACGGGCCAGTTTCTCTGCTTTTGGTGAGCTTTAGTAGGAGGACTGTTAAGCCCTTCTACCGGGTACAAAGTCATACGGGATGGGCCAGAAAGCGTCAGATGAATGGCCACAGCCCACGGCCGGTCAGGGGCCAGATTCTTGAATTTTGGTGAGCTCTCTGTTATATAGTGGACAGGTTGCAAAACTCTTTCATTTCCGGCGAGCTCAGTTGGCTAGAGCATTATGCTAATAATGCCAAAGTCTCCAGTTCCATCTGTGTAGTTGCCTGGCTTTTCTCATCAGAATTAGGTCGGACCTGTCGGCCCTTTTATCCAGCTAGACAGTCATTTAAGAAGGCCCAGAAAGTGTTGTTAGATTTGCCAAAATACATGACCAGTGAGCTGAGTTGGTTAGAGCATTCTGCTAATCATGCCAAAGCCTCTGGTTCGAGCCCTGTAGTCACCTGGCTCTAATCTTCCCAAGTAGCTTAGAGTGCGATGCTAATTACATTAAGGTCGCAGCCTCAACCCCTGTGTGAGCCAGGCTCTTTTTTTCTGAAGACCCACTGCTATCTTTTGGACAGGTTGCACAGCCCTTTCTTTTCAATTGTGGGCAAACGGACCTTTAATCCCTTTTATTCGGTAGACATTCGGGCGGGTAGGGCCGGAAAGCATCAGAAGACCGAGCACATCACATATGGCCGGTTAGCTCAGTTGGTTAGAGCGTGGTGCTAATAACGCCAAGGTCGCGGGTTCGATCCCCGTACGGGCCAGTTCCTCCGCTTTTGGTGAGCTTTAGTAGGAGGACTGTTAAGCCCTTCTACCGGGTACAAAGTCATACGGGATGGGCCAGAAGGCGTCAGATGAATGGCCACAGCCCACGGCCGGTCAGGGGCCAGATTCTTGAATTTTGGTGAGCTCTCTGTTATATAGTGGACAGGTTGCAAAACTCTTTCATTTCCGGCGAGCTCAGTTGGTTAGAGCATTATGCTAATAATGCCAAAGTCTCCAGTTCCATCTGTGTAGTTGCCTGGCTTTTCTCATCAGAATTAGGTCGGACCTGTCGGCCCTTTTATCCAGCTAGACAGTCATTTAAGAAGGCCCAGAAAGTGTTGTTAGATTTGCCAAAATACATGACTAGTGAGCTGAGTTGGTTAGAGCATTCTGCTAATCATGCCAAAGCCTCTGGTTCGAGCCCTGTAGTCACCTGGCTCTAATCTTCCCAAGTAGCTTAGAGTGCGATGCTAATTACATTAAGGTCGCAGCCTCAACCCCTGTGTGAGCCAGGCTCTTTTTTTCTGAAGACCCACTGCTATCTTTTGGACAGGTTGCACAGCCCTTTCTTTTCAATTGTGGGCAAACGGACCTTTAATCCCTTTTATTCGGTAGACATTCGGGCGGGTAGGGCCGGAAAGCATCAGAAGACCGAGCACATCACATATGGCCGGTTAGCTCAGTTGGTTAGAGCGTGGTGCTAATAACGCCAAGGTCGCGGGTTCGATCCCCGTACGGGCCAGTTCCTCTGCTGTTGGTGAGCTTTAGTAGGAGGACTGTTAAGCCCTTCTACCGGGTACAAAGTCATACGGGATGGGCCAGAAAGCGTCAGATGAATGGCCACAGCCCACGGCCGGTCAGGGGCCAGATTCTTGAATTTTGGTGAGCTCTCTGTTATATAGTGGACAGGTTGCAAAACTCTTTCATTTCCGGCGAGCTCAGTTGGTTAGAGCATTATGCTAATAATGCCAAAGTCTCCAGTTCCATCTGTGTAGTTGCCTGGCTTTTCTCATCAGAATTAGGTCGGACCTGTCGGCCCTTTTATCCAGCTAGACAGTCATTTAAGAAGGCCCAGAAAGTGTTGTTAGATTTGCAAAAATACATGACCAGTGAGCTGAGTTGGTTAGAGCATTCTGCTAATCATGCCAAAGCCTCTGGTTCGAGCCCTGTAGTCACCTGGCTCTAATCTTCCCAAGTTTCTTAGAGTGGGATGCTAATTACATTAAGGTCGCAGCCTCAACCCCTGTGTGAGCCAGGCTCTTTTTTTCTGAAGACCCACTGCTATCTTTTGGACAGGTTGCACAGCCCTTTCTTTTCAATTGTGGGCAAACGGACCTTTAATCCCTTTTATTCGGTAGACATTCGGGCGGGTAGGGCCGGAAAGCATCAGAAGACCGAGCACATCACATATGGCCGGTTAGCTCAGTTGGTTAGAGCGTGGTGCTAATAACGCCAAGGTCGCGGGTTCGATCCCCGTACGGGCCAGTTCCTCCGCTTTTGGTGAGCTTTAGTAGGAGGACTGTTAAGCCCTTCTACCGGGTACAAAGTCATACGGGATGGGCCAGAAAGCGTCAGATGAATGGCCACAGCCCACGGCCGGTCAGGGGCCAGATTCTTGAATTTTGGTGAGCTCTCTGTTATATAGTGGACAGGTTGCAAAACTCTTTCATTTCCGGCGAGCTCAGTTGGTTAGAGCATTATGCTAATAATGCCAAAGTCTCCAGTTCCATCTGTGTAGTTGCCTGGCTTTTCTCATCAGAATTAGGTCGGACCTGTCGGCCCTTTTATCCGCCTAGACAGTCATTTAAGAAGGCCCAGAAAGTGTTGTTAGATTTGCCAAAATACATGACCAGTGAGCTGAGTTGGTTAGAGCATTCTGCTAATCATGCCAAAGCCTCTGGTTCGAGCCCTGTAGTCACCTGGCTCTAATCTTCCCAAGTAGCTTAGAGTGCGATGCTAATTACATTAAGGTCGCAGCCTCAACCCCTGTGTGAGCCAGGCTCTTTTTTTCTGAAGACCCACTGCTATCTTTTGGACAGGTTGCACAGCCCTTTCTTTTCAATTGTGGGCAAACGGACCTTTAATCCCTTTTATTCGGTAGACATTCGGGCGGGTAGGGCCGGAAAGCATCAGAAGACCGAGCACATCACATATGGCCGGTTAGCTCAGTTGGTTAGAGCGTGGTGCTAATAACGCCAAGGTCGCGGGTTCGATCCCCGTACGGGCCAGTTCCTCCGCTTTTGGTGAGCTTTAGTAGGAGGACTGTTAAGCCCTTCTACCGGGTACAAAGTCATACGGGATGGGCCAGAAAGCGTCAGATGAATGGCCACAGCCCACGGCCGGTCAGGGGCCAGATTCTTGAATTTTGGTGAGCTCTCTGTTATATAGTGGACAGGTTGCAAAACTCTTTCATTTCCGGCGAGCTCAGTTGGTTAGAGCATTATGCTAATAATGCCAAAGTCTCCAGTTCCATCTGTGTAGTTGCCTGGCTTTTCTCATCAGAATTAGGTCGGACCTGTCGGCCCTTTTATCCAGCTAGACAGTCATTTAAGAAGGCCCAGAAAGTGTTGTTAGATTTGCCAAAATACATGACCAGTGAGCTGAGTTGGTTAGAGCATTCTGCTAATCATGCCAAAGCCTCTGGTTCGAGCCCTGTAGTCACCTGGCTCTAATCTTCCCAAGTAGCTTAGAGTGCGATGCTAATTACATTAAGGTCGCAGCCTCAACCCCTGTGTGAGCCAGGCTCTTTTTTTCTGAAGACCCACTGCTATCTTTTGGACAGGTTGCACAGCCCTTTCTTTTCAATTGTGGGCAAACGGACCTTTAATCCCTTTTATTCGGTAGACATTCGGGCGGGTAGGGCCGGAAAGCATCAGAAGACCGAGCACATCACATATGGCCGGTTAGCTCAGTTGGTTAGAGCGTGGTGCTAATAACGCCAAGGTCGCGGGTTCGATCCCCGTACGGGCCAGTTCCTCTGCTGTTGGTGAGCTTTAGTAGGAGGACTGTTAAGCCCTTCTACCGGGTACAAAGTCATACGGGATGGGCCAGAAAGCGTCAGATGAATGGCCACAGCCCACGGCCGGTCAGGGGCCAGATTCTTGAATTTTGGTGAGCTCTCTGTTATATAGTGGACAGGTTGCAAAACTCTTTCATTTCCGGCGAGCTCAGTTGGTTAGAGCATTATGCTAATAATGCCAAAGTCTCCAGTTCCATCTGTGTAGTTGCCTGGCTTTTCTCATCAGAATTAGGTCGGACCTGTCGGCCCTTTTATCCAGCTAGACAGTCATTTAAGAAGGCCCAGAAAGTGTTGTTAGATTTGCAAAAATACATGACCAGTGAGCTGAGTTGGTTAGAGCATTCTGCTAATCATGCCAAAGCCTCTGGTTCGAGCCCTGTAGTCACCTGGCTCTAATCTTCCCAAGTTTCTTAGAGTGGGATGCTAATTACATTAAGGTCGCAGCCTCAACCCCTGTGTGAGCCAGGCTCTTTTTTTCTGAAGACCCACTGCTATCTTTTGGACAGGTTGCACAGCCCTTTCTTTTCAATTGTGGGCAAACGGACCTTTAATCCCTTTTATTCGGTAGACATTCGGGCGGGTAGGGCCGGAAAGCATCAGAAGGCCGAGCACATCACATATGGCCGGTTAGCTCAGTTGGTTAGAGCGTGGTGCTAATAACGCCAAGGTCGCGGGTTCGATCCCCGTACGGGCCAGTTCCTCCGCTTTTGGTGAGCTTTAGTAGGAGGACTGTTAAGCCCTTCTACCGGGTACAAAGTCATACGGGATGGGCCAGAAAGCGTCAGATGAATGGCCACAGCCCACGGCCGGTCAGGGGCCAGATTCTTGAATTTTGGTGAGCTCTCTGTTATATAGTGGACAGGTTGCAAAACTCTTTCATTTCCGGCGAGCTCAGTTGGTTAGAGCATTATGCTAATAATGCCAAAGTCTCCAGTTCCATCTGTGTAGTTGCCTGGCTTTTCTCATCAGAATTAGGTCGGACCTGTCGGCCCTTTTATCCAGCTAGACAGTCATTTAAGAAGGCCCAGAAAGTGTTGTTAGATTTGCCAAAATACATGACCAGTGAGCTGAGTTGGTTAGAGCATTCTGCTAATCATGCCAAAGCCTCTGGTTCGAGCCCTGTAGTCACCTGGCTCTAATCTTCCCAAGTAGCTTAGAGTGCGATGCTAATTACATTAAGGTCGCAGCCTCAACCCCTGTGTGAGCCAGGCTCTTTTTTTCTGAAGACCCACTGCTATCTTTTGGACAGGTTGCACAGCCCTTTCTTTTCAATTGTGGGCAAACGGACCTTTAATCCCTTTTATTCGGTAGACATTCGGGCGGGTAGGGCCGGAAAGCATCAGAAGACCGAGCACATCACATATGGCCGGTTAGCTCAGTTGGTTAGAGCGTGGTGCTAATAACGCCAAGGTCGCGGGTTCGATCCCCGTACGGGCCAGTTCCTCCGCTTTTGGTGAGCTTTAGTAGGAGGACTGTTAAGCCCTTCTACCGGGTACAAAGTCATACGGGATGGGCCAGAAAGCGTCAGATGAATGGCCACAGCCCACGGCCGGTCAGGGGCCAGATTCTTGAATTTTGGTGAGCTCTCTGATATATAGTGGACAGGTTGCAAAACTCTTTCATTTCCTGCGAGCTCAGTTGGTTAGAGCATTATGCTAATAATGCCAAAGTCTCCAGTTCCATCTGTGTAGTTGCCTGGCTTTTCTCATCAGAATTAGGTCGGACCTGTCGGCCCTTTTATCCAGCTAGACAGTCATTTAAGAAGGCCCAGAAAGTGTTGTTAGATTTGCCAAAATACATGACCAGTGAGCTGAGTTGGTTAGAGCATTCTGCTAATCATGCCAAAGCCTCTGGTTCGAGCCCTGTAGTCACCTGGCTCTAATCTTCCCAAGTAGCTTAGAGTGCGATGCTAATTACATTAAGGTCGCAGCCTCAACCCCTGTGTGAGCCAGGCTCTTTTTTTCTGAAGACCCACTGCTATCTTTTGGACAGGTTGCACAGCCCTTTCTTTTCAATTGTGGGCAAACGGACCTTTAATCCCTTTTATTCGGTAGACATTCGGGCGGGTAGGGCCGGAAAGCATCAGAAGACCGAGCACATCACATATGGCCGGTTAGCTCAGTTGGTTAGAGCGTGGTGCTAATAACGCCAAGGTCGCGGGTTCGATCCCCGTACGGGCCAGTTCCTCCGCTTTTGGTGAGCTTTAGTAGGAGGACTGTTAAGCCCTTCTACCGGGTACAAAGTCATACGGGATGGGCCAGAAAGCGTCAGATGAATGGCCACAGCCCACGGCCGGTCAGGGGCCAGATTCTTGAATTTTGGTGAGCTCTCTGTTATATAGTGGACAGGTTGCAAAACTCTTTCATTTCCGGCGAGCTCAGTTGGTTAGAGCATTATGCTAATAATGCCAAAGTCTCCAGTTCCATCTGTGTAGTTGCCTGGCTTTTCTCATCAGAATTAGGTCGGACCTGTCGGCCCTTTTATCCAGCTAGACAGTCATTTAAGAAGGCCCAGAAAGTGTTGTTAGATTTGCCAAAATACATGACCAGTGAGCTGAGTTGGTTAGAGCATTCTGCTAATCATGCCAAAGCCTCTGGTTCGAGCCCTGTAGTCACCTGGCTCTAATCTTCCCAAGTAGCTTAGAGTGCGATGCTAATTACATTAAGGTCGCAGCCTCAACCCCTGTGTGAGCCAGGCTCTTTTTTTCTGAAGACCCACTGCTATCTTTTGGACAGGTTGCACAGCCCTTTCTTTTCAATTGTGGGCAAACGGACCTTTAATCCCTTTTATTCGGTAGACATTCGGGCGGGTAGGGCCGGAAAGCATCAGAAGACCGAGCACATCACATATGGCCGGTTAGCTCAGTTGGTTAGAGCGTGGTGCTAATAACGCCAAGGTCGCGGGTTCGATCCCCGTACGGGCCAGTTCCTCCGCTTTTGGTGAGCTTTAGTAGGAGGACTGTTAAGCCCTTCTACCGGGTACAAAGTCATACGGGATGGGCCAGAAAGCGTCAGATGAATGGCCACAGCCCACGGCCGGTCAGGGGCCAGATTCTTGAATTTTGGTGAGCTCTCTGTTATATAGTGGACAGGTTGCAAAACTCTTTCATTTCCGGCGAGCTCAGTTGGTTAGAGCATTATGCTAATAATGCCAAAGTCTCCAGTTCCATCTGTGTAGTTGCCTGGCTTTTCTCATCAGAATTAGGTCGGACCTGTCGGCCCTTTTATCCAGCTAGACAGTCATTTAAGAAGGCCCAGAAAGTGTTGTTAGATTTGCCAAAATACATGACCAGTGAGCTGAGTTGGTTAGAGCATTCTGCTAATCATGCCAAAGCCTCTGGTTCGAGCCCTGTAGTCACCTGGCTCTAATCTTCCCAAGTAGCTTAGAGTGCGATGCTAATTACATTAAGGTCGCAGCCTCAACCCCTGTGTGAGCCAGGCTCTTTTTTTCTGAAGACCCACTGCTATCTTTTGGACAGGTTGCACAGCCCTTTCTTTTCAATTGTGGGCAAACGGACCTTTAATCCCTTTTATTCGGTAGACATTCGGGCGGGTAGGGCCGGAAAGCATCAGAAGACCGAGCACATCACATATGGCCGGTTAGCTCAGTTGGTTAGAGCGTGGTGCTAATAACGCCAAGGTCGCGGGTTCGATCCCCGTACGGGCCAGTTCCTCCGCTTTTGGTGAGCTTTAGTAGGAGGACTGTTAAGCCCTTCTACCGGGTACAAAGTCATACGGGATGGGCCAGAAAGCGTCAGATGAATGGCCACAGCCCACGGCCGGTCAGGGGCCAGATTCTTGAATTTTGGTGAGCTCTCTGTTATATAGTGGACAGGTTGCAAAACTCTTTCATTTCCGGCGAGCTCAGTTGGTTAGAGCATTATGCTAATAATGCCAAAGTCTCCAGTTCCATCTGTGGAGTTGCCTGGCTTTTCTCATCAGAATTAGGTCGGACCTGTCGGCCCTTTTATCCAGCTAGACAGTCATTTAAGAAGGCCCAGAAAGTGTTGTTAGATTTGCCAAAATACATGACCAGTGAGCTGAGTTGGTTAGAGCATTCTGCTAATCATGCCAAAGCCTCTGGTTCGAGCCCTGTAGTCACCTGGCTCTAATCTTCCCAAGTAGCTTAGAGTGCGATGCTAATTACATTAAGGTCGCAGCCTCAACCCCTGTGTGAGCCAGGCTCTTTTTTTCTGAAGACCCACTGCTATCTTTTGGACAGGTTGCACAGCCCTTTCTTTTCAATTGTGGGCAAACGGACCTTTAATCCCTTTTATTCGGTAGACATTCGGGCGGGTAGGGCCGGAAAGCATCAGAAGACCGAGCACATCACATATGGCCGGTTAGCTCAGTTGGTTAGAGCGTGGTGCTAATAACGCCAAGGTCGCGGGTTCGATCCCCGTACGGGCCAGTTCCTCCGCTTTTGGTGAGCTTTAGTAGGAGGACTGTTAAGCCCTTCTACCGGGTACACAGTCATACGGGATGGGCCAGAAAGCGTCAGATGAATGGCCACAGCCCACGGCCGGTCAGGGGCCAGATTCTTGAATTTTGGTGAGCTCTCTGTTATATAGTGGACAGGTTGCAAAACTCTTTCATTTCCGGCGAGCTCAGTTGGTTAGAGCATTATGCTAATAATGCCAAAGTCTCCAGTTCCATCTGTGTAGTTGCCTGGCTTTTCTCATCAGAATTAGGTCGGACCTGTCGGCCCTTTTATCCAGCTAGACAATCATTTAAGAAGGCCCAGAAAGTGTTGTTAGATTTGCCAAAATACATGACCAGTGAGCTGAGTTGGTTAGAGCATTCTGCTAATCATGCCAAAGCCTCTGGTTCGAGCCCTGTAGTCACCTGGCTCTAATCTTCCCAAGTAGCTTAGAGTGCGATGCTAATTACATTAAGGTCGCAGCCTCAACCCCTGTGTGAGCCAGGCTCTTTTTTTCTGAAGACCCACTGCTATCTTTTGGACAGGTTGCACAGCCCTTTCTTTTCAATTGTGGGCAAACGGACCTTTAATCCCTTTTATTCGGTAGACATTCGGGCGGGTAGGGCCGGAAAGCATCAGAAGACCGAGCACATCACATATGGCCGGTTAGCTCAGTTGGTTAGAGCGTGGTGCTAATAACGCCAAGGTCGCGGGTTCGATCCCCGTACGGGCCAGTTCCTCCGCTTTTGGTGAGCTTTAGTAGGAGGACTGTTAAGCCCTTCTACCGGGTACAAAGTCATACGGGATGGGCCAGAAAGCGTCAGATGAATGGCCACAGCCCACGGCCGGTCAGGGGCCAGATTCTTGAATTTTGGTGAGCTCTCTGTTATATAGTGGACAGGTTGCAAAACTCTTTCATTTCCGGCGAGCTCAGTTGGTTAGAGCATTATGCTAATAATGCCAAAGTCTCCAGTTCCATCTGTGTAGTTGCCTGGCTTTTCTCATCAGAATTAGGTCGGACCTGTCGGCCCTTTTATCCAGCTAGACAGTCATTTAAGAAGGCCCAGAAAGTGTTGTTAGATTTGCCAAAATACATGACCAGTGAGCTGAGTTGGTTAGAGCATTCTGCTAATCATGCCAAAGCCTCTGGTTCGAGCCCTGTAGTCACCTGGCTCTAATCTTCCCAAGTAGCTTAGAGTGCGATGCTAATTACATTAAGGTCGCAGCCTCAACCCCTTTGTGAGCCAGGCTCTTTTTTTCTGAAGACCCACTGCTATCTTTTGGACAGGTTGCACAGCCCTTTATTTTCAATTGTGGGCAAACGGACCTTTAATCCCTTTTATTCGGTAGACATTCGGGCGGGTAGGGCCGGAAAGCATCAGAAGACCGAGCACATCACATATGGCCGGTTAGCTCAGTTGGTTAGAGCGTGGTGCTAATAACGCCAAGGTCGCGGGTTCGATCCCCGTACGGGCCAGTTCCTCCGCTTTTGGTGAGCTTTAGTAGGAGGACTGTTAAGCCCTTCTACCGGGTACAAAGTCATACGGGATGGGCCAGAAAGCGTCAGATGAATGGCCACAGCCCACGGCCGGTCAGGGGCCAGATTCTTGAATTTTGGTGAGCTCTCTGTTATATAGTGGACAGGTTGCAAAACTCTTTCATTTCCGGCGAGCTCAGTTGGTTAGAGCATTATGCTAATAATGCCAAAGTCTCCAGTTCCATCTGTGTAGTTGCCTGGCTTTTCTCATCAGAATTAGGTCGGACCTGTCGGCCCTTTTATCCAGCTAGACAGTCATTTAAGAAGGCCCAGAAAGTGTTGTTAGATTTGCCAAAATACATGACCAGTGAGCTGAGTTGGTTAGAGCATTCTGCTAATCATGCCAAAGCCTCTGGTTCGAGCCCTGTAGTCACCTGGCTCTAATCTTCCCAAGTAGCTTAGAGTGCGATGCTAATTACATTAAGGTCGCAGCCTCAACCCCTGTGTGAGCCAGGCTCTTTTTTTCTGAAGACCCACTGCTATCTTTTGGACAGGTTGCACAGCCCTTTCTTTTCAATTGTGGGCAAACGGACCTTTAATCCCTTTTATTCGGTAGACATTCGGGCGGGTAGGGCCGGAAAGCATCAGAAGACCGAGCACATCACATATGGCCGGTTAGCTCAGTTGGTTAGAGCGTGGTGCTAATAACGCCAAGGTCGCGGGTTCGATCCCCGTACGGGCCAGTTCCTCCGCTTTTGGTGAGCTTTAGTAGGAGGACTGTTAAGCCCTTCTACCGGGTACAAAGTCATACGGGATGGGCCAGAAAGCGTCAGATGAATGGCCACAGCCCACGGCCGGTCAGGGGCCAGATTCTTGAATTTTGGTGAGCTCTCTGTTATATAGTGGACAGGTTGTAAAACTCTTTCATTTCCGGCGAGCTCAGTTGGTTAGAGCATTATGCTAATAATGCCAAAGTCTCCAGTTCCATCTGTGTAGTTGCCTGGCTTTTCTCATCAGAATTAGGTCGGACCTGTCGGCCCTTTTATCCAGCTAGACAGTCATTTAAGAAGGCCCAGAAAGTGTTGTTAGATTTGCCAAAATACATGACCAGTGAGCTGAGTTGGTTAGAGCATTCTGCTAATCATGCCAAAGCCTCTGGTTCGAGCCCTGTAGTCACCTGGCTCTAATCTTCCCAAGTAGCTTAGAGTGCGATGCTAATTACATTAAGGTCGCAGCCTCAACCCCTGTGTGAGCCAGGCTCTTTTTTTCTGAAGACCCACTGCTATCTTTTGGACAGGTTGCACAGCCCTTTCTTTTCAATTGTGGGCAAACGGACCTTTAATCCCTTTTATTCGGTAGACATTCGGGCGGGTAGGGCCGGAAAGCATCAGAAGACCGAGCACATCACATATGGCCGGTTAGCTCAGTTGGTTAGAGCGTGGTGCTAATAACGCCAAGGTCGCGGGTTCGATCCCCGTACGGGCCAGTTCCTCCGCTTTTGGTGAGCTTTAGTAGGAGGACTGTTAAGCCCTTCTACCGGGTACAAAGTCATACGGGATGGGCCAGAAAGCGTCAGATGAATGGCCACAGCCCACGGCCGGTCAGGGGCCAGATTCTTGAATTTTGGTGAGCTCTCTGTTATATAGTGGACAGGTTGCAAAACTCTTTCATTTCCGGCGAGCTCAGTTGGTTAGAGCATTATGCTAATAATGCCAAAGTCTCCAGTTCCATCTGTGTAGTTGCCTGGCTTTTCTCATCAGAATTAGGTCGGACCTGTCGGCCCTTTTATCCAGCTAGACAATCATTTAAGAAGGCCCAGAAAGTGTTGTTAGATTTGCCAAAATACATGACCAGTGAGCTGAGTTGGTTAGAGCATTCTGCTAATCATGCCAAAGCCTCTGGTTCGAGCCCTGTAGTCACCTGGCTCTAATCTTCCCAAGTAGCTTAGAGTGCGATGCTAATTACATTAAGGTCGCAGCCTCAACCCCTGTGTGAGCCAGGCTCTTTTTTTCTGAAGACCCACTGCTATCTTTTGGACAGGTTGCACAGCCCTTTCTTTTCAATTGTGGGCAAACGGACCTTTAATCCCTTTTATTCGGTAGACATTCGGGCGGGTAGGGCCGGAAAGCATCAGAAGACCGAGCACATCACATATGGCCGGTTAGCTCAGTTGGTTAGAGCGTGGTGCTAATAACGCCAAGGTCGCGGGTTCGATCCCCGTACGGGCCAGTTCCTCCGCTTTTGGTGAGCTTTAGTAGGAGGACTGTTAAGCCCTTCTACCGGGTACAAAGTCATACGGGATGGGCCAGAAAGCGTCAGATGAATGGCCACAGCCCACGGCCGGTCAGGGGCCAGATTCTTGAATTTTGGTGAGCTCTCTGTTATATAGTGGACAGGTTGCAAAACTCTTTCATTTCCGGCGAGCTCAGTTGGTTAGAGCATTATGCTAATAATGCCAAAGTCTCCAGTTCCATCTGTGTAGTTGCCTGGCTTTTCTCATCAGAATTAGGTCGGACCTGTCGGCCCTTTTATCCAGCTAGACAGTCATTTAAGAAGGCCCAGAAAGTGTTGTTAGATTTGCCAAAATACATGACCAGTGAGCTGAGTTGGTTAGAGCATTCTGCTAATCATGCCAAAGCCTCTGGTTCGAGCCCTGTAGTCACCTGGCTCTAATCTTCCCAAGTAGCTTAGAGTGCGATGCTAATTACATTAAGGTCACAGCCTCAACCCCTGTGTGAGCCAGGCTCTTTTTTTCTGAAGACCCACTGCTATCTTTTGGACAGGTTGCACAGCCCTTTCTTTTCAATTGTGGGCAAACGGACCTTTAATCCCTTTTATTCGGTAGACATTCGGGCGGGTAGGGCCGGAAAGCATCAGAAGACCGAGCACATCACATATGGCCGGTTAGCTCAGTTGGTTAGAGCGTGGTGCTAATAACGCCAAGGTCGCGGGTTCGATCCCCGTACGGGCCAGTTCCTCCGCTTTTGGTGAGCTTTAGTAGGAGGACTGTTAAGCCCTTCTACCGGGTACAAAGTCATACGGGATGGGCCAGAAAGCGTCAGATGAATGGCCACAGCCCACGGCCGGTCAGGGGCCAGATTCTTGAATTTTGGTGAGCTCTCTGTTATATAGTGGACAGGTTGCAAAACTCTTTCATTTCCGGCGAGCTCAGTTGGTTAGAGCATTATGCTAATAATGCCAAAGTCTCCAGTTCCATCTGTGTAGTTGCCTGGCTTTTCTCATCAGAATTAGGTCGGACCTGTCGGCCCTTTTATCCAGCTAGACAGTCATTTAAGAAGGCCCAGAAAGTGTTGTTAGATTTGCCAAAATACATGACCAGTGAGCTGAGTTGGTTAGAGCATTCTGCTAATCATGCCAAAGCCTCTGGTTCGAGCCCTGTAGTCACCTGGCTCTAATCTTCCCAAGTAGCTTAGAGTGCGATGCTAATTACATTAAGGTCGCAGCCTCAACCCCTGTGTGAGCCAGGCTCTTTTTTTCTGAAGACCCACTGCTATCTTTTGGACAGGTTGCACAGCCCTTTCTTTTCAATTGTGGGCAAACGGACCTTTAATCCCTTTTATTCGGTAGACATTCGGGCGGGTAGGGCCGGAAAGCATCAGAAGACCGAGCACATCACATATGGCCGGTTAGCTCAGTTGGTTAGAGCGTGGTGCTAATAACGCCAAGGTCGCGGGTTCGATCCCCGTACGGGCCAGTTCCTCCGCTTTTGGTGAGCTTTAGTAGGAGGACTGTTAAGCCCTTCTACCGGGTACAAAGTCATACGGGATGGGCCAGAAAGCGTCAGATGAATGGCCACAGCCCACGGCCGGTCAGGGGCCAGATTCTTGAATTTTGGTGAGCTCTCTGTTATATAGTGGACAGGTTGCAAAACTCTTTCATTTCCGGCGAGCTCAGTTGGTTAGAGCATTATGCTAATAATGCCAAAGTCTCCAGTTCCATCTGTGTAGTTGCCTGGCTTTTCTCATCAGAATTAGGTCGGACCTGTCGGCCCTTTTATCCAGCTAGACAATCATTTAAGAAGGCCCAGAAAGTGTTGTTAGATTTGCCAAAATACATGACCAGTGAGCTGAGTTGGTTAGAGCATTCTGCTAATCATGCCAAAGCCTCTGGTTCGAGCCCTGTAGTCACCTGGCTCTAATCTTCCCAAGTAGCTTAGAGTGCGATGCTAATTACATTAAGGTCGCAGCCTCAACCCCTGTGTGAGCCAGGCTCTTTTTTTCTGAAGACCCACTGCTATCTTTTGGACAGGTTGCACAGCCCTTTCTTTTCAATTGTGGGCAAACGGACCTTTAATCCCTTTTATTCGGTAGACATTCGGGCGGGTAGGGCCGGAAAGCATCAGAAGACCGAGCACATCACATATGGCCGGTTAGCTCAGTTGGTTAGAGCGTGGTGCTAATAACGCCAAGGTCGCGGGTTCGATCCCCGTACGGGCCAGTTCCTCCGCTTTTGGTGAGCTTTAGTAGGAGGACTGTTAAGCCCTTCTACCGGGTACAAAGTCATACGGGATGGGCCAGAAAGCGTCAGATGAATGGCCACAGCCCACGGCCGGTCAGGGGCCAGATTCTTGAATTTTGGTGAGCTCTCTGTTATATAGTGGACAGGTTGCAAAACTCTTTCATTTCCGGCGAGCTCAGTTGGTTAGAGCATTATGCTAATAATGCCAAAGTCTCCAGTTCCATCTGTGTAGTTGCCTGGCTTTTCTCATCAGAATTAGGTCGGACCTGTCGGCCCTTTTATCCAGCTAGACAGTCATTTAAGAAGGCCCAGAAAGTGTTGTTAGATTTGCCAAAATACATGACCAGTGAGCTGAGTTGGTTAGAGCATTCTGCTAATCATGCCAAAGCCTCTGGTTCGAGCCCTGTAGTCACCTGGCTCTAATCTTCCCAAGTAGCTTAGAGTGCGATGCTAATTACATTAAGGTCACAGCCTCAACCCCTGTGTGAGCCAGGCTCTTTTTTTCTGAAGACCCACTGCTATCTTTTGGACAGGTTGCACAGCCCTTTCTTTTCAATTGTGGGCAAACGGACCTTTAATCCCTTTTATTCGGTAGACATTCGGGCGGGTAGGGCCGGAAAGCATCAGAAGACCGAGCACATCACATATGGCCGGTTAGCTCAGTTGGTTAGAGCGTGGTGCTAATAACGCCAAGGTCGCGGGTTCGATCCCCGTACGGGCCAGTTCCTCCGCTTTTGGTGAGCTTTAGTAGGAGGACTGTTAAGCCCTTCTACCGGGTACAAAGTCATACGGGATGGGCCAGAAAGCGTCAGATGAATGGCCACAGCCCACGGCCGGTCAGGGGCCAGATTCTTGAATTTTGGTGAGCTCTCTGTTATATAGTGGACAGGTTGCAAAACTCTTTCATTTCCGGCGAGCTCAGTTGGTTAGAGCATTATGCTAATAATGCCAAAGTCTCCAGTTCCATCTGTGTAGTTGCCTGGCTTTTCTCATCAGAATTAGGTCGGACCTGTCGGCCCTTTTATCCAGCTAGACAGTCATTTAAGAAGGCCCAGAAAGTGTTGTTAGATTTGCCAAAATACATGACCAGTGAGCTGAGTTGGTTAGAGCATTCTGCTAATCATGCCAAAGCCTCTGGTTCGAGCCCTGTAGTCACCTGGCTCTAATCTTCCCAAGTAGCTTAGAGTGCGATGCTAATTACATTAAGGTCGCAGCCTCAACCCCTGTGTGAGCCAGGCTCTTTTTTTCTGAAGACCCACTGCTATCTTTTGGACAGGTTGCACAGCCCTTTCTTTTCAATTGTGGGCAAACGGACCTTTAATCCCTTTTATTCGGTAGACATTCGGGCGGGTAGGGCCGGAAAGCATCAGAAGACCGAGCACATCACATATGGCCGGTTAGCTCAGTTGGTTAGAGCGTGGTGCTAATAACGCCAAGGTCGCGGGTTCGATCCCCGTACGGGCCAGGTCCTCCGCTTTTGGTGAGCTTTAGTAGGAGGACTGTTAAGCCCTTCTACCGGGTACAAAGTCATACGGGATGGGCCAGAAAGCGTCAGATGAATGGCCACAGCCCACGGCCGGTCAGGGGCCAGATTCTTGAATTTTGGTGAGCTCTCTGTTATATAGTGGACAGGTTGTAAAACTCTTTCATTTCCGGCGAGCTCAGTTGGTTAGAGCATTATGCTAATAATGCCAAAGTCTCCAGTTCCATCTGTGTAGTTGCCTGGCTTTTCTCATCAGAATTAGGTCGGACCTGTCGGCCCTTTTATCCAGCTAGACAGTCATTTAAGAAGGCCCAGAAAGTGTTGTTAGATTTGCCAAAATACATGACCAGTGAGCTGAGTTGGTTAGAGCATTCTGCTAATCATGCCAAAGCCTCTGGTTCGAGCCCTGTAGTCACCTGGCTCTAATCTTCCCAAGTAGCTTAGAGTGCGATGCTAATTACATTAAGGTCGCAGCCTCAACCCCTGTGTGAGCCAGGCTCTTTTTTTCTGAAGACCCACTGCTATCTTTTGGACAGGTTGCACAGCCCTTTCTTTTCAATTGTGGGCAAACGGACCTTTAATCCCTTTTATTCGGTAGACATTCGGGCGGGTAGGGCCGGAAAGCATCAGAAGACCGAGCACATCACATATGGCCGGTTAGCTCAGTTGGTTAGAGCGTGGTGCTAATAACGCCAAGGTCGCGGGTTCGATCCCCGTACGGGCCAGTTCCTCCGCTTTTGGTGAGCTTTAGTAGGAGGACTGTTAAGCCCTTCTACCGGGTACAAAGTCATACGGGATGGGCCAGAAAGCGTCAGATGAATGGCCACAGCCCACGGCCGGTCAGGGGCCAGATTCTTGAATTTTGGTGAGCTCTCTGTTATATAGTGGACAGGTTGCAAAACTCTTTCATTTCCGGCGAGCTCAGTTGGTTAGAGCATTATGCTAATAATGCCAAAGTCTCCAGTTCCATCTGTGTAGTTGCCTGGCTTTTCTCATCAGAATTAGGTCGGACCTGTCGGCCCTTTTATCCAGCTAGACAGTCATTTAAGAAGGCCCAGAAAGTGTTGTTAGATTTGCCAAAATACATGACCAGTGAGCTGAGTTGGTTAGAGCATTCTGCTAATCATGCCAAAGCCTCTGGTTCGAGCCCTGTAGTCACCTGGCTCTAATCTTCCCAAGTAGCTTAGAGTGCGATGCTAATTACATTAAGGTCGCAGCCTCAACCCCTGTGTGAGCCAGGCTCTTTTTTTCTGAAGACCCACTGCTATCTTTTGGACAGGTTGCACAGCCCTTTCTTTTCAATTGTGGGCAAACGGACCTTTAATCCCTTTTATTCGGTAGACATTCGGGCGGGTAGGGCCGGAAAGCATCAGAAGACCGAGCACATCACATATGGCCGGTTAGCTCAGTTGGTTAGAGCGTGGTGCTAATAACGCCAAGGTCGCGGGTTCGATCCCCGTACGGGCCAGTTCCTCCGCTTTTGGTGAGCTTTAGTAGGAGGACTGTTAAGCCCTTCTACCGGGTACAAAGTCATACGGGATGGGCCAGAAAGCGTCAGATGAATGGCCACAGCCCACGGCCGGTCAGGGGCCAGATTCTTGAATTTTGGTGAGCTCTCTGTTATATAGTGGACAGGTTGCAAAACTCTTTCATTTCCGGCGAGCTCAGTTGGTTAGAGCATTATGCTAATAATGCCAAAGTCTCCAGTTCCATCTGTGTAGTTGCCTGGCTTTTCTCATCAGAATTAGATCGGACCTGTCGGCCCTTTTATCCAGCTAGACAGTCATTTAAGAAGGCCCAGAAAGTGTTGTTAGATTTGCCAAAATACATGACCAGTGAGCTGAGTTGGTTAGAGCATTCTGCTAATCATGCCAAAGCCTCTGGTTCGAGCCCTGTAGTCACCTGGCTCTAATCTTCCCAAATAGCTTAGAGTGCGATGCTAATTACATTAAGGTCGCAGCCTCAACCCCTGTGTGAGCCAGGCTCTTTTTTTCTGAAGACCCACTGCTATCTTTTGGACAGGTTGCACAGCCCTTTCTTTTCAATTGTGGGCAAACGGACCTTTAATCCCTTTTATTCGGTAGACATTCGGGCGGGTAGGGCCGGAAAGCATCAGAAGACCGAGCACATCACATATGGCCGGTTAGCTCAGTTGGTTAGAGCGTGGTGCTAATAACGCCAAGGTCGCGGGTTCGATCCCCGTACGGGCCAGTTCCTCCGCTTTTGGTGAGCTTTAGTAGGAGGACTGTTAAGCCCTTCTACCGGGTACAAAGTCATACGGGATGGGCCAGAAAGCGTCAGATGAATGGCCACAGCCCACGGCCGGTCAGGGGCCAGATTCTTGAATTTTGGTGAGCTCTCTGTTATATAGTGGACAGGTTGCAAAACTCTTTCATTTCCGGCGAGCTCAGTTGGTTAGAGCATTATGCTAATAATGCCAAAGTCTCCAGTTCCATCTGTGTAGTTGCCTGGCTTTTCTCATCAGAATTAGATCGGACCTGTCGGCCCTTTTATCCAGCTAGACAGTCATTTAAGAAGGCCCAGAAAGTGTTGTTAGATTTGCCAAAATACATGACCAGTGAGCTGAGTTGGTTAGAGCATTCTGCTAATCATGCCAAAGCCTCTGGTTCGAGCCCTGTAGTCACCTGGCTCTAATCTTCCCAAATAGCTTAGAGTGCGATGCTAATTACATTAAGGTCGCAGCCTCAACCCCTGTGTGAGCCAGGCTCTTTTTTTCTGAAGACCCACTGCTATCTTTTGGACAGGTTGCACAGCCCTTTCTTTTCAATTGTGGGCAAACGGACCTTTAATCCCTTTTATTCGGTAGACATTCGGGCGGGTAGGGCCGGAAAGCATCAGAAGACCGAGCACATCACATATGGCCGGTTAGCTCAGTTGGTTAGAGCGTGGTGCTAATAACGCCAAGGTCGCGGGTTCGATCCCCGTACGGGCCAGTTCCTCCGCTTTTGGTGAGCTTTAGTAGGAGGACTGTTAAGCCCTTCTACCGGGTACAAAGTCATACGGGATGGGCCAGAAAGCGTCAGATGAATGGCCACAGCCCACGGCCGGTCAGGGGCCAGATT
This sequence comes from Engystomops pustulosus, assembly GCF_040894005.1. Classification (NCBI taxonomy): domain Eukaryota; kingdom Metazoa; phylum Chordata; class Amphibia; order Anura; family Leptodactylidae; genus Engystomops; species Engystomops pustulosus. The sequence goes on from NC_092414.1 coordinate 211,156,840, forward strand.
CTTGAATTTTGGTGAGCTCTCTGTTATATAGTGGACAGGTTGCAAAACTCTTTCATTTCCGGCGAGCTCAGTTGGTTAGAGCATTATGCTAATAATGCCAAAGTCTCCCGTTCCATCTGTGTAGTTGCCTGGCTTTTCTCATCAGAATTAGGTCGGACCTGTCGGCCCTTTTATCCAGCTAGACAGTCATTTAAGAAGGCCCAGAAAGTGTTGTTAGATTTGCCAAAATACATGACCAGTGAGCTGAGTTGGTTAGAGCATTCTGCTAATCATGCCAAAGCCTCTGGTTCGAGCCCTGTAGTCACCTGGCTCTAATCTTCCCAAGTAGCTTAGAGTGCGATGCTAATTACATTAAGGTCGCAGCCTCAACCCCTGTGTGAGCCAGGCTCTTTTTTTCTGAAGACCCACTGCTATCTTTTGGACAGGTTGAACAGCCCTTTCTTTTCAATTGTGGGCAAACGGACCTTTAATCCCTTTTATTCGGTAGACATTCGGGCGGGTAGGGCCGGAAAGCATCAGAAGACCGAGCCCATCACATATGGCCGGTTAGCTCAGTTGGTTAGAGCGTGGTGCTAATAACGCCAAGGTCGCGGGTTCGATCCCCGTACGGGCCAGTTCCTCCGCTTTTGGTGAGCTTTAGTAGGAGGACTGTTAAGCCCTTCTACCGGGTACAAAGTCATACCGAATGGGCCAGAAAGCGTCAGATGAATGGCCACAGCCCACGGCCGGTCAGGGGCCAGATTCTTGAATTTTGGTGAGCTCTCTGTTATATAGTGGACAGGTTGCAAAACTCTTTCATTTCCGGCGAGCTCAGTTGGTTAGAGCATTATGCTAATAATGCCAAAGTCTCCCGTTCCATCTGTGTAGTTGCCTGGCTTTTCTCATCAGAATTAGGTCAGACCTGTCGGCCCTTTTATCCAGCTAGACAGTCATTTAAGAAGGCCCAGAAAGTGTTGTTAGATTTGCCAAAATACATGACCAGTGAGCTGAGTTGGTTAGAGCATTCTGCTAATCATGCCAAAGCCTCTGGTTCGAGCCCTGTAGTCACCTGGCTCTAATCTTCCCAAGTAGCTTAGAGTGCGATGCTAATTACATTAAGGTCGCAGCCTCAACCCCTGTGTGAGCCAGGCTCTTTTTTTCTGAAGACCCACTGCTATCTTTTGGACAGGTTGCACAGCCCTTTCTTTTCAATTGTGGGCAAACGGACCTTTAATCCCTTTTATTCGGTAGACATTCGGGCGGGTAGGGCCGGAAAGCATCAGAAGACCGAGCACATCACATATGGCCGGTTAGCTCAGTTGGTTAGAGCGTGGTGCTAATAACGCCAAGGTCGCGGGTTCGATCCCCGTACGGGCCAGTTCCTCCGCTTTTGGTGAGCTTTAGTAGGAGGACTGTTAAGCCCTTCTACCGGGTACAAAGTCATACGGGATGGGCCAGAAAGCGTCAGATGAATGGCCACAGCCCACGGCCGGTCAGGGGCCAGATTCTTGAATTTTGGTGAGCTCTCTGTTATATAGTGGACAGGTTGCAAAACTCTTTCATTTCCGGCGAGCTCAGTTGGTTAGAGCATTATGCTAATAATGCCAAAGTCTCCCGTTCCATCTGTGTAGTTGCCTGGCTTTTCTCATCAGAATTAGGTCGGACCTGTCGGCCCTTTTATCCAGCTAGACAGTCATTTAAGAAGGCCCAGAAAGTGTTGTTAGATTTGCCAAAATACATGACCAGTGAGCTGAGTTGGTTAGAGCATTCTGCTAATCATGCCAAAGCCTCTGGTTCGAGCCCTGTAGTCACCTGGCTCTAATCTTCCCAAGTAGCTTAGAGTGCGATGCTAATTACATTAAGGTCGCAGCCTCAACCCCTGTGTGAGCCAGGCTCTTTTTTTCTGAAGACCCACTGCTATCTTTTGGACAGGTTGCACAGCCCTTTCTTTTCAATTGTGGGCAAACGGACCTTTAATCCCTTTTATTCGGTAGACATTCGGGCGGGTAGGGCCGGAAAGCATCAGAAGACCGAGCACATCACATATGGCCGGTTAGCTCAGTTGGTTAGAGCGTGGTGCTAATAACGCCAAGGTCGCGGGTTCGATCCCCGTACGGGCCAGTTCCTCCGCTTTTGGTGAGCTTTAGTAGGAGGACTGTTAAGCCCTTCTACCGGGTACAAAGTCATACGGGATGGGCCAGAAAGCGTCAGATGAATGGCCACAGCCCACGGCCGGTCAGGGGCCAGATTCTTGAATTTTGGTGAGCTCTCTGTTATATAGTGAACAGGTTGCAAAACTCTTTCATTTCCGGCGAGCTCAGTTGGTTAGAGCATTATGCTAATAATGCCAAAGTCTCCCGTTCCATCTGTGTAGTTGCCTGGCTTTTCTCATCAGAATTAGGTCGTACCTGTCGGCCCTTTTATCCAGCTAGACAGTCATTTAAGAAGGCCCAGAAAGTGTTGTTAGATTTGCCAAAATACATGACCAGTGAGCTGAGTTGGTTAGAGCATTCTGCTAATCATGCCAAAGCCTCTGGTTCGAGCCCTGTAGTCACCTGGCTCTAATCTTCCCAAGTAGCTTAGAGTGCGATGCTAATTACATTAAGGTCGCAGCCTCAACCCCTGTGTGAGCCAGGCTCTTTTTTTCTGAAGACCCACTGCTATCTTTTGGACAGGTTGCACAGCCCTTTCTTTTCAATTGTGGGCAAACGGACCTTTAATCCCTTTTATTCGGTAGACATTCGGGCGGGTAGGGCCGGAAAGCATCAGAAGACCGAGCACATCACATATGGCCGGTTAGCTCAGTTGGTTAGAGCGTGGTGCTAATAACGCCAAGGTCGCGGGTTCGATCCCCGTACGGGCCAGTTCCTCCGCTTTTGGTGAGCTTTAGTAGGAGGACTGTTAAGCCCTTCTACCGGGTACAAAGTCATACGGGATGGGCCAGAAAGCGTCAGATGAATGGCCACAGCCCACGGCCGGTCAGGGGCCAGATTCTTGAATTTTGGTGAGCTCTCTGTTATATAGTGGACAGGTTGCAAAACTCTTTCATTTCCGGCGAGCTCAGTTGGTTAGAGCATTATGCTAATAATGCCAAAGTCTCCCGTTCCATCTGTGTAGTTGCCTGGCTTTTCTCATCAGAATTAGGTCGGACCTGTCGGCCCTTTTATCCAGCTAGACAGTCATTTAAGAAGGCCCAGAAAGTGTTGTTAGATTTGCCAAAATACATGACCAGTGAGCTGAGTTGGTTAGAGCATTCTGCTAATCATGCCAAAGCCTCTGGTTCGAGCCCTGTAGTCACCTGGCTCTAATCTTCCCAAGTAGCTTAGAGTGCGATGCTAATTACATTAAGGTCGCAGCCTCAACCCCTGTGTGAGCCAGGCTCTTTTTTTCTGAAGACCCACTGCTATCTTTTGGACAGGTTGCACAGCCCTTTCTTTTCAATTGTGGGCAAACGGACCTTTAATCCCTTTTATTCGGTAGACATTCGGGCGGGTAGGGCCGGAAAGCATCAGAAGACCGAGCACATCACATATGGCCGGTTAGCTCAGTTGGTTAGAGCGTGGTGCTAATAACGCCAAGGTCGCGGGTTCGATCCCCGTACGGGCCAGTTCCTCCGCTTTTGGTGAGCTTTAGTAGGAGGACTGTTAAGCCCTTCTACCGGGTACAAAGTCATACGGGATGGGCCAGAAAGCGTCAGATGAATGGCCACAGCCCACGGCCGGTCAGGGGCCAGATTCTTGAATTTTGGTGAGCTCTCTGTTATATAGTGGACAGGTTGCAAAACTCTTTCATTTCCGGCGAGCTCAGTTGGTTAGAGCATTATGCTAATAATGCCAAAGTCTCCCGTTCCATCTGTGTAGTTGCCTGGCTTTTCTCATCAGAATTAGGTCGGACCTGTCGGCCCTTTTATCCAGCTAGACAGTCATTTAAGAAGGCCCAGAAAGTGTTGTTAGATTTGCCAAAATACATGACCAGTGAGCTGAGTTGGTTAGAGCATTCTGCTAATCATGCCAAAGCCTCTGGTTCGAGCCCTGTAGTCACCTGGCTCTAATCTTCCCAAGTAGCTTAGAGTGCGATGCTAATTACATTAAGGTCGCAGCCTCAACCCCTGTGTGAGCCAGGCTCTTTTTTTCTGAAGACCCACTGCTATCTTTTGGACAGGTTGCACAGCCCTTTCTTTTCAATTGTGGGCAAACGGACCTTTAATCCCTTTTATTCGGTAGACATTCGGGCGGGTAGGGCCGGAAAGCATCAGAAGACCGAGCACATCACATATGGCCGGTTAGCTCAGTTGGTTAGAGCGTGGTGCTAATAACGCCAAGGTCGCGGGTTCGATCCCCGTACGGGCCAGTTCCTCCGCTTTTGGTGAGCTTTAGTAGGAGGACTGTTAAGCCCTTCTACCGGGTACAAAGTCATACGGGATGGGCCAGAAAGCGTCAGATGAATGGCCACAGCCCACGGCCGGTCAGGGGCCAGATTCTTTAATTTTGGTGAGCTCTCTGTTATATAGTGGACAGGTTGCAAAACTCTTTCATTTCCGGCGAGCTCAGTTGGTTAGAGCATTATGCTAATAATGCCAAAGTCTCCCGTTCCATCTGTGTAGTTGCCTGGCTTTTCTCATCAGAATTAGGTCGGACCTGTCGGCCCTTTTATCCAGCTAGACAGTCATTTAAGAAGGCCCAGAAAGTGTTGTTAGATTTGCCAAAATACATGACCAGTGAGCTGAGTTGGTTAGAGCATTCTGCTAATCATGCCAAAGCCTCTGGTTCGAGCCCTGTAGTCACCTGGCTCTAATCTTCCCAAGTAGCTTAGAGTGCGATGCTAATTACATTAAGGTCGCAGCCTCAACCCCTGTGTGAGCCAGGCTCTTTTTTTCTGAAGACCCACTGCTATCTTTTGGACAGGTTGCACAGCCCTTTCTTTTCAATTGTGGGCAAACGGACCTTTAATCCCTTTTATTCGGTAGACATTCGGGCGGGTAGGGCCGGAAAGCATCAGAAGACCGAGCACATCACATATGGCCGGTTAGCTCAGTTGGTTAGAGCGTGGTGCTAATAACGCCAAGGTCGCGGGTTCGATCCCCGTACGGGCCAGTTCCTCCGCTTTTGGTGAGCTTTAGTAGGAGGACTGTTAAGCCCTTCTACCGGGTACAAAGTCATACGGGATGGGCCAGAAAGCGTCAGATGAATGGCCACAGCCCACGGCCGGTCAGGGGCCAGATTCTTGAATTTTGGTGAGCTCTCTGTTATATAGTGGACAGGTTGCAAAACTCTTTCATTTCCGGCGAGCTCAGTTGGTTAGAGCATTATGCTAATAATGCCAAAGTCTCCAGTTCCATCTGTGTAGTTGCCTGGCTTTTCTCATCAGAATTAGGTCGGACCTGTCGGCCCTTTTATCCAGCTAGACAGTCATTTAAGAAGGCCCAGAAAGTGTTGTTAGATTTGCCAAAATACATGACCAGTGAGCTGAGTTGGTTAGAGCATTCTGCTAATCATGCCAAAGCCTCTGGTTCGAGCCCTGTAGTCACCTGGCTCTAATCTTCCCAAGTAGCTTAGAGTGCGATGCTAATTACATTAAGGTCGCAGCCTCAACCCCTGTGTGAGCCAGGCTCTTTTTTTCTGAAGACCCACTGCTATCTTTTGGACAGGTTGCACAGCCCTTTCTTTTCAATTGTGGGCAAACGGACCTTTAATCCCTTTTATTCGGTAGACATTCGGGCGGGTAGGGCCGGAAAGCATCAGAAGACCGAGCACATCACATATGGCCGGTTAGCTCAGTTGGTTAGAGCGTGGTGCTAATAACGCCAAGGTCGCGGGTTCGATCCCCGTACGGGCCAGTTCCTCCGCTTTTGGTGAGCTTTAGTAGGAGGACTGTTAAGCCCTTCTACCGGGTACAAAGTCATACGGGATGGGCCAGAAAGCGTCAGATGAATGGCCACAGCCCACGGCCGGTCAGGGGCCAGATTCTTGAATTTTGGTGAGCTCTCTGTTATATAGTGGACAGGTTGCAAAACTCTTTCATTTCCGGCGAGCTCAGTTGGTTAGAGCATTATGCTAATAATGCCAAAGTCTCCAGTTCCATCTGTGTAGTTGCCTGGCTTTTCTCATCAGAATTAGGTCGGACCTGTCGGCCCTTTTATCCAGCTAGACAGTCATTTAAGAAGGCCCAGAAAGTGTTGTTAGATTTGCCAAAATACATGACCAGTGAGCTGAGTTGGTTAGAGCATTCTGCTAATCATGCCAAAGCCTCTGGTTCGAGCCCTGTAGTCACCTGGCTCTAATCTTCCCAAGTAGCTTAGAGTGCGATGCTAATTACATTAAGGTCGCAGCCTCAACCCCTGTGTGAGCCAGGCTCTTTTTTTCTGAAGACCCACTGCTATCTTTTGGACAGGTTGCACAGCCCTTTCTTTTCAATTGTGGGCAAACGGACCTTTAATCCCTTTTATTCGGTAGACATTCGGGCGGGTAGGGCCGGAAAGCATCAGAAGACCGAGCACATCACATATGGCCGGTTAGCTCAGTTGGTTAGAGCGTGGTGCTAATAACGCCAAGGTCGCGGGTTCGATCCCCGTACGGGCCAGTTCCTCCGCTTTTGGTGAGCTTTAGTAGGAGGACTGTTAAGCCCTTCTACCGGGTACAAAGTCATACGGGATGGGCCAGAAAGCGTCAGATGAATGGCCACAGCCCACGGCCGGTCAGGGGCCAGATTCTTGAATTTTGGTGAGCTCTCTGTTATATAGTGGACAGGTTGCAAAACTCTTTCATTTCCGGCGAGCTCAGTTGGTTAGAGCATTATGCTAATAATGCCAAAGTCTCCAGTTCCATCTGTGTAGTTGCCTGGCTTTTCTCATCAGAATTAGGTCGGACCTGTCGGCCCTTTTATCCAGCTAGACAGTCATTTAAGAAGGCCCAGAAAGTGTTGTTAGATTTGCCAAAATACATGACCAGTGAGCTGAGTTGGTTAGAGCATTCTGCTAATCATGCCAAAGCCTCTGGTTCGAGCCCTGTAGTCACCTGGCTCTAATCTTCCCAAGTAGCTTAGAGTGCGATGCTAATTACATTAAGGTCGCAGCCTCAACCCCTGTGTGAGCCAGGCTCTTTTTTTCTGAAGACCCACTGCTATCTTTTGGACAGGTTGCACAGCCCTTTCTTTTCAATTGTGGGCAAACGGACCTTTAATCCCTTTTATTCGGTAGACATTCGGGCGGGTAGGGCCGGAAAGCATCAGAAGACCGAGCACATCACATATGGCCGGTTAGCTCAGTTGGTTAGAGCGTGGTGCTAATAACGCCAAGGTCGCGGGTTCGATCCCCGTACGGGCCAGTTCCTCCGCTTTTGGTGAGCTTTAGTAGGAGGACTGTTAAGCCCTTCTACCGGGTACAAAGTCATACGGGATGGGCCAGAAAGCGTCAGATGAATGGCCACAGCCCACGGCCGGTCAGGGGCCAGATTCTTGAATTTTGGTGAGCTCTCTGTTATATAGTGGACAGGTTGCAAAACTCTTTCATTTCCGGCGAGCTCAGTTGGTTAGAGCATTATGCTAATAATGCCAAAGTCTCCAGTTCCATCTGTGTAGTTGCCTGGCTTTTCTCATCAGAATTAGGTCGGACCTGTCGGCCCTTTTATCCAGCTAGACAGTCATTTAAGAAGGCCCAGAAAGTGTTGTTAGATTTGCCAAAATACATGACCAGTGAGCTGAGTTGGTTAGAGCATTCTGCTAATCATGCCAAAGCCTCTGGTTCGAGCCCTGTAGTCACCTGGCTCTAATCTTCCCAAGTAGCTTAGAGTGCGATGCTAATTACATTAAGGTCGCAGCCTCAACCCCTGTGTGAGCCAGGCTCTTTTTTTCTGAAGACCCACTGCTATCTTTTGGACAGGTTGCACAGCCCTTTCTTTTCAATTGTGGGCAAACGGACCTTTAATCCCTTTTATTCGGTAGACATTCGGGCGGGTAGGGCCGGAAAGCATCAGAAGACCGAGCACATCACATATGGCCGGTTAGCTCAGTTGGTTAGAGCGTGGTGCTAATAACGCCAAGGTCGCGGGTTCGATCCCCGTACGGGCCAGTTCCTCCGCTTTTGGTGAGCTTTAGTAGGAGGACTGTTAAGCCCTTCTACCGGGTACAAAGTCATACGGGATGGGCCAGAAAGCGTCAGATGAATGGCCACAGCCCACGGCCGGTCAGGGGCCAGATTCTTGAATTTTGGTGAGCTCTCTGTTATATAGTGGACAGGTTGCAAAACTCTTTCATTTCCGGCGAGCTCAGTTGGTTAGAGCATTATGCTAATAATGCCAAAGTCTCCAGTTCCATCTGTGTAGTTGCCTGGCTTTTCTCATCAGAATTAGGTCGGACCTGTCGGCCCTTTTATCCAGCTAGACAGTCATTTAAGAAGGCCCAGAAAGTGTTGTTAGATTTGCCAAAATACATGACCAGTGAGCTGAGTTGGTTAGAGCATTCTGCTAATCATGCCAAAGCCTCTGGTTCGAGCCCTGTAGTCACCTGGCTCTAATCTTCCCAAGTAGCTTAGAGTGCGATGCTAATTACATTAAGGTCGCAGCCTCAACCCCTGTGTGAGCCAGGCTCTTTTTTTCTGAAGACCCACTGCTATCTTTTGGACAGGTTGCACAGCCCTTTCTTTTCAATTGTGGGCAAACGGACCTTTAATCCCTTTTATTCGGTAGACATTCGGGCGGGTAGGGCCGGAAAGCATCAGAAGACCGAGCACATCACATATGGCCGGTTAGCTCAGTTGGTTAGAGCGTGGTGCTAATAACGCCAAGGTCGCGGGTTCGATCCCCGTACGGGCCAGTTCCTCCGCTTTTGGTGAGCTTTAGTAGGAGGACTGTTAAGCCCTTCTACCGGGTACAAAGTCATACGGGATGGGCCAGAAAGCGTCAGATGAATGGCCACAGCCCACGGCCGGTCAGGGGCCAGATTCTTGAATTTTGGTGAGCTCTCTGTTATATAGTGGACAGGTTGCAAAACTCTTTCATTTCCGGCGAGCTCAGTTGGTTAGAGCATTATGCTAATAATGCCAAAGTCTCCCGTTCCATCTGTGTAGTTGCCTGGCTTTTCTCATCAGAATTAGGTCGGACCTGTCGGCCCTTTTATCCAGCTAGACAGTCATTTAAGAAGGCCCAGAAAGTGTTGTTAGATTTGCCAAAATACATGACCAGTGAGCTGAGTTGGTTAGAGCATTCTGCTAATCATGCCAAAGCCTCTGGTTCGAGCCCTGTAGTCACCTGGCTCTAATCTTCCCAAGTAGCTTAGAGTGCGATGCTAATTACATTAAGGTCGCAGCCTCAACCCCTGTGTGAGCCAGGCTCTTTTTTTCTGAAGACCCACTGCTATCTTTTGGACAGGTTGCACAGCCCTTTCTTTTCAATTGTGGGCAAACGGACCTTTAATCCCTTTTATTCGGTAGACATTCGGGCGGGTAGGGCCGGAAAGCATCAGAAGACCGAGCACATCACATATGGCCGGTTAGCTCAGTTGGTTAGAGCGTGGTGCTAATAACGCCAAGGTCGCGGGTTCGATCCCCGTACGGGCCAGTTCCTCCGCTTTTGGTGAGCTTTAGTAGGAGGACTGTTAAGCCCTTCTACCGGGTACAAAGTCATACGGGATGGGCCAGAAAGCGTCAGATGAATGGCCACAGCCCACGGCCGGTCAGGGGCCAGATTCTTGAATTTTGGTGAGCTCTCTGTTATATAGTGGACAGGTTGCAAAACTCTTTCATTTCCGGCGAGCTCAGTTGGTTAGAGCATTATGCTAATAATGCCAAAGTCTCCCGTTCCATCTGTGTAGTTGCCTGGCTTTTCTCATCAGAATTAGGTCGGACCTGTCGGCCCTTTTATCCAGCTAGACAGTCATTTAAGAAGGCCCAGAAAGTGTTGTTAGATTTGCCAAAATACATGACCAGTGAGCTGAGTTGGTTAGAGCATTCTGCTAATCATGCCAAAGCCTCTGGTTCGAGCCCTGTAGTCACCTGGCTCTAATCTTCCCAAGTAGCTTAGAGTGCGATGCTAATTACATTAAGGTCGCAGCCTCAACCCCTGTGTGAGCCAGGCTCTTTTTTTCTGAAGACCCACTGCTATCTTTTGGACAGGTTGCACAGCCCTTTCTTTTCAATTGTGGGCAAACGGACCTTTAATCCCTTTTATTCGGTAGACATTCGGGCGGGTAGGGCCGGAAAGCATCAGAAGACCGAGCACATCACATATGGCCGGTTAGCTCAGTTGGTTAGAGCGTGGTGCTAATAACGCCAAGGTCGCGGGTTCGATCCCCGTACGGGCCAGTTCCTCCGCTTTTGGTGAGCTTTAGTAGGAGGACTGTTAAGCCCTTCTACCGGGTACAAAGTCATACGGGATGGGCCAGAAAGCGTCAGATGAATGGCCACAGCCCACGGCCGGTCAGGGGCCAGATTCTTGAATTTTGGTGAGCTCTCTGTTATATAGTGGACAGGTTGCAAAACTCTTTCATTTCCGGCGAGCTCAGTTGGTTAGAGCATTATGCTAATAATGCCAAAGTCTCCCGTTCCATCTGTGTAGTTGCCTGGCTTTTCTCATCAGAATTAGGTCGGACCTGTCGGCCCTTTTATCCAGCTAGACAGTCATTTAAGAAGGCCCAGAAAGTGTTGTTAGATTTGCCAAAATACATGACCAGTGAGCTGAGTTGGTTAGAGCATTCTGCTAATCATGCCAAAGCCTCTGGTTCGAGCCCTGTAGTCACCTGGCTCTAATCTTCCCAAGTAGCTTAGAGTGCGATGCTAATTACATTAAGGTCGCAGCCTCAACCCCTGTGTGAGCCAGGCTCTTTTTTTCTGAAGACCCACTGCTATCTTTTGGACAGGTTGCACAGCCCTTTCTTTTCAATTGTGGGCAAACGGACCTTTAATCCCTTTTATTCGGTAGACATTCGGGCGGGTAGGGCCGGAAAGCATCAGAAGACCGAGCACATCACATATGGCCGGTTAGCTCAGTTGGTTAGAGCGTGGTGCTAATAACGCCAAGGTCGCGGGTTCGATCCCCGTACGGGCCAGTTCCTCCGCTTTTGGTGAGCTTTAGTAGGAGGACTGTTAAGCCCTTCTACCGGGTACAAAGTCATACGGGATGGGCCAGAAAGCGTCAGATGAATGGCCACAGCCCACGGCCGGTCAGGGGCCAGATTCTTGAATTTTGGTGAGCTCTCTGTTATATAGTGGACAGGTTGCAAAACTCTTTCATTTCCGGCGAGCTCAGTTGGTTAGAGCATTATGCTAATAATGCCAAAGTCTCCCGTTCCATCTGTGTAGTTGCCTGGCTTTTCTCATCAGAATTAGGTCGGACCTGTCGGCCCTTTTATCCAGCTAGACAGTCATTTAAGAAGGCCCAGAAAGTGTTGTTAGATTTGCCAAAATACATGACCAGTGAGCTGAGTTGGTTAGAGCATTCTGCTAATCATGCCAAAGCCTCTGGTTCGAGCCCTGTAGTCACCTGGCTCTAATCTTCCCAAGTAGCTTAGAGTGCGATGCTAATTACATTAAGGTCGCAGCCTCAACCCCTGTGTGAGCCAGGCTCTTTTTTTCTGAAGACCCACTGCTATCTTTTGGACAGGTTGCACAGCCCTTTCTTTTCAATTGTGGGCAAACGGACCTTTAATCCCTTTTATTCGGTAGACATTCGGGCGGGTAGGGCCGGAAAGCATCAGAAGACCGAGCACATCACATATGGCCGGTTAGCTCAGTTGGTTAGAGCGTGGTGCTAATAACGCCAAGGTCGCGGGTTCGATCCCCGTACGGGCCAGTTCCTCCGCTTTTGGTGAGCTTTAGTAGGAGGACTGTTAAGCCCTTCTACCGGGTACAAAGTCATACGGGATGGGCCAGAAAGCGTCAGATGAATGGCCACAGCCCACGGCCGGTCAGGGGCCAGATTCTTGAATTTTGGTGAGCTCTCTGTTATATAGTGGACAGGTTGCAAAACTCTTTCATTTCCGGCGAGCTCAGTTGGTTAGAGCATTATGCTAATAATGCCAAAGTCTCCCGTTCCATCTGTGTAGTTGCCTGGCTTTTCTCATCAGAATTAGGTCGGACCTGTCGGCCCTTTTATCCAGCTAGACAGTCATTTAAGAAGGCCCAGAAAGTGTTGTTAGATTTGCCAAAGTACATGACCAGTGAGCTGAGTTGGTTAGAGCATTCTGCTAATCATGCCAAAGCCTCTGGTTCGAGCCCTGTAGTCACCTGGCTCTAATCTTCCCAAGTAGCTTAGAGTGCGATGCTAATTACATTAAGGTCGCAGCCTCAACCCCTGTGTGAGCCAGGCTCTTTTTTTCTGAAGACCCACTGCTATCTTTTGGACAGGTTGCACAGCCCTTTCTTTTCAATTGTGGGCAAACGGACCTTTAATCCCTTTTATTCGGTAGACATTCGGGCGGGTAGGGCCGGAAAGCATCAGAAGACCGAGCACATCACATATGGCCGGTTAGCTCAGTTGGTTAGAGCGTGGTGCTAATAACGCCAAGGTCGCGGGTTCGATCCCCGTACGGGCCAGTTCCTCCGCTTTTGGTGAGCTTTAGTAGGAGGACTGTTAAGCCCTTCTACCGGGTACAAAGTCATACGGGATGGGCCAGAAAGCGTCAGATGAATGGCCACAGCCCACGGCCGGTCAGGGGCCAGATTCTTGAATTTTGGTGAGCTCTCTGTTATATAGTGGACAGGTTGCAAAACTCTTTCATTTCCGGCGAGCTCAGTTGGTTAGAGCATTATGCTAATAATGCCAAAGTCTCCCGTTCCATCTGTGTAGTTGCCTGGCTTTTCTCATCAGAATTAGGTCGGACCTGTCGGCCCTTTTATCCAGCTAGACAGTCATTTAAGAAGGCCCAGAAAGTGTTGTTAGATTTGCCAAAATACATGACCAGTGAGCTGAGTTGGTTAGAGCATTCTGCTAATCATGCCAAAGCCTCTGGTTCGAGCCCTGTAGTCACCTGGCTCTAATCTTCCCAAGTAGCTTAGAGTGCGATGCTAATTACATTAAGGTCGCAGCCTCAACCCCTGTGTGAGCCAGGCTCTTTTTTTCTGAAGACCCACTGCTATCTTTTGGACAGGTTGCACAGCCCTTTCTTTTCAATTGTGGGCAAACGGACCTTTAATCCCTTTTATTCGGTAGACATTCGGGCGGGTAGGGCCGGAAAGCATCAGAAGACCGAGCACATCACATATGGCCGGTTAGCTCAGTTGGTTAGAGCGTGGTGCTAATAACGCCAAGGTCGCGGGTTCGATCCCCGTACGGGCCAGTTCCTCCGCTTTTGGTGAGCTTTAGTAGGAGGACTGTTAAGCCCTTCTACCGGGTACAAAGTCATACGGGATGGGCCAGAAAGCGTCAGATGAATGGCCACAGCCCACGGCCGGTCAGGGGCCAGATTCTTGAATTTTGGTGAGCTCTCTGTTATATAGTGGACAGGTTGCAAAACTCTTTCATTTCCGGCGAGCTCAGTTGGTTAGAGCATTATGCTAATAATGCCAAAGTCTCCCGTTCCATCTGTGTAGTTGCCTGGCTTTTCTCATCAGAATTAGGTCGGACCTGTCGGCCCTTTTATCCAGCTAGACAGTCATTTAAGAAGGCCCAGAAAGTGTTGTTAGATTTGCCAAAATACATGACCAGTGAGCTGAGTTGGTTAGAGCATTCTGCTAATCATGCCAAAGCCTCTGGTTCGAGCCCTGTAGTCACCTGGCTCTAATCTTCCCAAGTAGCTTAGAGTGCGATGCTAATTACATTAAGGTCGCAGCCTCAACCCCTGTGTGAGCCAGGCTCTTTTTTTCTGAAGACCCACTGCTATCTTTTGGACAGGTTGCACAGCCCTTTCTTTTCAATTGTGGGCAAACGGACCTTTAATCCCTTTTATTCGGTAGACATTCGGGCGGGTAGGGCCGGAAAGCATCAGAAGACCGAGCACATCACATATGGCCGGTTAGCTCAGTTGGTTAGAGCGTGGTGCTAATAACGCCAAGGTCGCGGGTTCGATCCCCGTACGGGCCAGTTCCTCCGCTTTTGGTGAGCTTTAGTAGGAGGACTGTTAAGCCCTTCTACCGGGTACAAAGTCATACGGGATGGGCCAGAAAGCGTCAGATGAATGGCCACAGCCCACGGCCGGTCAGGGGCCAGATTCTTGAATTTTGGTGAGCTCTCTGTTATATAGTGGACAGGTTGCAAAACTCTTTCATTTCCGGCGAGCTCAGTTGGTTAGAGCATTATGCTAATAATGCCAAAGTCTCCCGTTCCATCTGTGTAGTTGCCTGGCTTTTCTCATCAGAATTAGGTCGGACCTGTCGGCCCTTTTATCCAGCTAGACAGTCATTTAAGAAGGCCCAGAAAGTGTTGTTAGATTTGCCAAAATACATGACCAGTGAGCTGAGTTGGTTAGAGCATTCTGCTAATCATGCCAAAGCCTCTGGTTCGAGCCCTGTAGTCACCTGGCTCTAATCTTCCCAAGTAGCTTAGAGTGCGATGCTAATTACATTAAGGTCGCAGCCTCAACCCCTGTGTGAGCCAGGCTCTTTTTTTCTGAAGACCCACTGCTATCTTTTGGACAGGTTGCACAGCCCTTTCTTTTCAATTGTGGGCAAACGGACCTTTAATCCCTTTTATTCGGTAGACATTCGGGCGGGTAGGGCCGGAAAGCATCAGAAGACCGAGCACATCACATATGGCCGGTTAGCTCAGTTGGTTAGAGCGTGGTGCTAATAACGCCAAGGTCGCGGGTTCGATCCCCGTACGGGCCAGTTCCTCCGCTTTTGGTGAGCTTTAGTAGGAGGACTGTTAAGCCCTTCTACCGGGTACAAAGTCATACGGGATGGGCCAGAAAGCGTCAGATGAATGGCCACAGCCCACGGCCGGTCAGGGGCCAGATTCTTGAATTTTGGTGAGCTCTCTGTTATATAGTGGACAGGTTGCAAAACTCTTTCATTTCCGGCGAGCTCAGTTGGTTAGAGCATTATGTTAATAATGCCAAAGTCTCCCGTTCCATCTGTGTAGTTGCCTGGCTTTTCTCATCAGAATTAGGTCGGACCTGTCGGCCCTTTTATCCAGCTAGACAGTCATTTAAGAAGGCCCAGAAAGTGTTGTTAGATTTGCCAAAATACATGACCAGTGAGCTGAGTTGGTTAGAGCATTCTGCTAATCATGCCAAAGCCTCTGGTTCGAGCCCTGTAGTCACCTGGCTCTAATCTTCCCAAGTAGCTTAGAGTGCGATGCTAATTACATTAAGGTCGCAGCCTCAACCCCTGTGTGAGCCAGGCTCTTTTTTTCTGAAGACCCACTGCTATCTTTTGGACAGGTTGCACAGCCCTTTCTTTTCAATTGTGGGCAAACGGACCTTTAATCCCTTTTATTCGGTAGACATTCGGGCGGGTAGGGCCGGAAAGCATCAGAAGACCGAGCCCATCACATATGGCCGGTTAGCTCAGTTGGTTAGAGCGTGGTGCTAATAACGCCAAGGTCGCGGGTTCGATCCCCGTACGGGCCAGTTCCTCCGCTTTTGGTGAGCTTTAGTAGGAGGACTGTTAAGCCCTTCTACCGGGTACAAAGTCATACGGGATGGGCCAGAAAGCGTCAGATGAATGGCCACAGCCCACGGCCGGTCAGGGGCCAGATTCTTGAATTTTGGTGAGCTCTCTGTTATATAGTGGACAGGTTGCAAAACTCTTTCATTTCCGGCGAGCTCAGTTGGTTAGAGCATTATGCTAATAATGCCAAAGTCTCCCGTTCCATCTGTGTAGTTGCCTGGCTTTTCTCATCAGAATTAGGTCGGACCTGTCGGCCCTTTTATCCAGCTAGACAGTCATTTAAGAAGGCCCAGAAAGTGTTGTTAGATTTGCCAAAATACATGACCAGTGAGCTGAGTTGGTTAGAGCATTCTGCTAATCATGCCAAAGCCTCTGGTTCGAGCCCTGTAGTCACCTGGCTCTAATCTTCCCAAGTAGCTTAGAGTGCGATGCTAATTACATTAAGGTCGCAGCCTCAACCCCTGTGTGAGCCAGGCTCTTTTTTTCTGAAGACCCACTGCTATCTTTTGGACAGGTTGCACAGCCCTTTCTTTTCAATTGTGGGCAAACGGACCTTTAATCCCTTTTATTCGGTAGACATTCGGGCGGGTAGGGCCGGAAAGCATCAGAAGACCGAGCCCATCACATATGGCCGGTTAGCTCAGTTGGTTAGAGCGTGGTGCTAATAACGCCAAGGTCGCGGGTTCGATCCCCGTACGGGCCAGTTCCTCCGCTTTTGGTGAGCTTTAGTAGGAGGACTGTTAAGCCCTTCTACCGGGTACAAAGTCATACGGGATGGGCCAGAAAGCGTCAGATGAATGGCCACAGCCCACGGCCGGTCAGGGGCCAGATTCTTGAATTTTGGTGAGCTCTCTGTTATATAGTGGACAGGTTGCAAAACTCTTTCATTTCCGGCGAGCTCAGTTGGTTAGAGCATTATGCTAATAATGCCAAAGTCTCCCGTTCCATCTGTGTAGTTGCCTGGCTTTTCTCATCAGAATTAGGTCGGACCTGTCGGCCCTTTTATCCAGCTAGACAGTCATTTAAGAAGGCCCAGAAAGTGTTGTTAGATTTGCCAAAATACATGACCAGTGAGCTGAGTTGGTTAGAGCATTCTGCTAATCATGCCAAAGCCTCTGGTTCGAGCCCTGTAGTCACCTGGCTCTAATCTTCCCAAGTAGCTTAGAGTGCGATGCTAATTACATTAAGGTCGCAGCCTCAACCCCTGTGTGAGCCAGGCTCTTTTTTTCTGAAGACCCACTGCTATCTTTTGGACAGGTTGCACAGCCCTTTCTTTTCAATTGTGGGCAAACGGACCTTTAATCCCTTTTATTCGGTAGACATTCGGGCGGGTAGGGCCGGAAAGCATCAGAAGACCGAGCACATCACATATGGCCGGTTAGCTCAGTTGGTTAGAGCGTGGTGCTAATAACGCCAAGGTCGCGGGTTCGATCCCCGTACGGGCCAGTTCCTCCGCTTTTGGTGAGCTTTAGTAGGAGGACTGTTAAGCCCTTCTACCGGGTACAAAGTCATACGGGATGGGCCAGAAAGCGTCAGATGAATGGCCACAGCCCACGGCCGGTCAGGGGCCAGATTCTTGAATTTTGGTGAGCTCTCTGTTATATAGTGGACAGGTTGCAAAACTCTTTCATTTCCGGCGAGCTCAGTTGGTTAGAGCATTATGCTAATAATGCCAAAGTCTCCAGTTCCATCTGTGTAGTTGCCTGGCTTTTCTCATCAGAATTAGGTCGGACCTGTCGGCCCTTTTATCCAGCTAGACAGTCATTTAAGAAGGCCCAGAAAGTGTTGTTAGATTTGCCAAAATACATGACCAGTGAGCTGAGTTGGTTAGAGCATTCTGCTAATCATGCCAAAGCCTCTGGTTCGAGCCCTGTAGTCACCTGGCTCTAATCTTCCCAAGTAGCTTAGAGTGCGATGCTAATTACATTAAGGTCGCAGCCTCAACCCCTGTGTGAGCCAGGCTCTTTTTTTCTGAAGACCCACTGCTATCTTTTGGACAGGTTGCACAGCCCTTTCTTTTCAATTGTGGGCAAACGGACCTTTAATCCCTTTTATTCGGTAGACATTCGGGCGGGTAGGGCCGGAAAGCATCAGAAGACCGAGCACATCACATATGGCTGGTTAGCTCAGTTGGTTAGAGCGTGGTGCTAATAACGCCAAGGTCGCGGGTTCGATCCCCGTACGGGCCAGTTCCTCCGCTTTTGGTGAGCTTTAGTAGGAGGACTGTTAAGCCCTTCTACCGGGTACAAAGTCATACGGGATGGGCCAGAAAGCGTCAGATGAATGGCCACAGCCCACGGCCGGTCAGGGGCCAGATTCTTGAATTTTGGTGAGCTCTCTGTTATATAGTGGACAGGTTGCAAAACTCTTTCATTTCCGGCGAGCTCAGTTGGTTAGAGCATTATGCTAATAATGCCAAAGTCTCCCGTTCCATCTGTGTAGTTGCCTGGCTTTTCTCATCAGAATTAGGTCGGACCTGTCGGCCCTTTTATCCAGCTAGACAGTCATTTAAGAAGGCCCAGAAAGTGTTGTTAGATTTGCCAAAATACATGACCAGTGAGCTGAGTTGGTTAGAGCATTCTGCTAATCATGCCAAAGCCTCTGGTTCGAGCCCTGTAGTCACCTGGCTCTAATCTTCCCAAGTAGCTTAGAGTGCGATGCTAATTACATTAAGGTCGCAGCCTCAACCCCTGTGTGAGCCAGGCTCTTTTTTTCTGAAGACCCACTGCTATCTTTTGGACAGGTTGCACAGCCCTTTCTTTTCAATTGTGGGCAAACGGACCTTTAATCCCTTTTATTCGGTAGACATTCGGGCGGGTAGGGCCGGAAAGCATCAGAAGACCGAGCCCATCACATATGGCCGGTTAGCTCAGTTGGTTAGAGCGTGGTGCTAATAACGCCAAGGTCGCGGGTTCGATCCCCGTACGGGCCAGTTCCTCCGCTTTTGGTGAGCTTTAGTAGGAGGACTGTTAAGCCCTTCTACCGGGTACAAAGTCATACGGGATGGGCCAGAAAGCGTCAGATGAATGGCCACAGCCCACGGCCGGTCAGGGGCCAGATTCTTGAATTTTGGTGAGCTCTCTGTTATATAGTGGACAGGTTGCAAAACTCTTTCATTTCCGGCGAGCTCAGTTGGTTAGAGCATTATGCTAATAATGCCAAAGTCTCCCGTTCCATCTGTGTAGTTGCCTGGCTTTTCTCATCAGAATTAGGTCGGACCTGTCGGCCCTTTTATCCAGCTAGACAGTCATTTAAGAAGGCCCAGAAAGTGTTGTTAGATTTGCCAAAATACATGACCAGTGAGCTGAGTTGGTTAGAGCATTCTGCTAATCATGCCAAAGCCTCTGGTTCGAGCCCTGTAGTCACCTGGCTCTAATCTTCCCAAGTAGCTTAGAGTGCGATGCTAATTACATTAAGGTCGCAGCCTCAACCCCTGTGTGAGCCAGGCTCTTTTTTTCTGAAGACCCACTGCTATCTTTTGGACAGGTTGCACAGCCCTTTCTTTTCAATTGTGGGCAAACGGACCTTTAATCCCTTTTATTCGGTAGACATTCGGGCGGGTAGGGCCGGAAAGCATCAGAAGACCGAGCACATCACATATGGCCGGTTAGCTCAGTTGGTTAGAACGTGGTGCTAATAACGCCAAGGTCGCGGGTTCGATCCCCGTACGGGCCAGTTCCTCCGCTTTTGGTGAGCTTTAGTAGGAGGACTGTTAAGCCCTTCTACCGGGTACAAAGTCATACGGGATGGGCCAGAAAGCGTCAGATGAATGGCCACAGCCCACGGCCGGTCAGGGGCCAGATTCTTGAATTTTGGTGAGCTCTCTGTTATATAGTGGACAGGTTGCAAAACTCTTTCATTTCCGGCGAGCTCAGTTGGTTAGAGCATTATGCTAATAATGCCAAAGTCTCCCGTTCCATCTGTGTAGTTGCCTGGCTTTTCTCATCAGAATTAGGTCGGACCTGTCGGCCCTTTTATCCAGCTAGACAGTCATTTAAGAAGGCCCAGAAAGTGTTGTTAGATTTGCCAAAATACATGACCAGTGAGCTGAGTTGGTTAGAGCATTCTGCTAATCATGCCAAAGCCTCTGGTTCGAGCCCTGTAGTCACCTGGCTCTAATCTTCCCAAGTAGCTTAGAGTGCGATGCTAATTACATTAAGGTCGCAGCCTCAACCCCTGTGTGAGCCAGGCTCTTTTTTTCTGAAGACCCACTGCTATCTTTTGGACAGGTTGCACAGCCCTTTCTTTTCAATTGTGGGCAAACGGACCTTTAATCCCTTTTATTCGGTAGACATTCGGGCGGGTAGGGCCGGAAAGCATCAGAAGACCGAGCACATCACATATGGCCGGTTAGCTCAGTTGGTTAGAGCGTGGTGCTAATAACGCCAAGGTCGCGGGTTCGATCCCCGTACGGGCCAGTTCCTCCGCTTTTGGTGAGCTTTAGTAGGAGGACTGTTAAGCCCTTCTACCGGGTACAAAGTCATACGGGATGGGCCAGAAAGCGTCAGATGAATGGCCACAGCCCACGGCCGGTCAGGGGCCAGATTCTTGAATTTTGGTGAGCTCTCTGTTATATAGTGGACAGGTTGCAAAACTCTTTCATTTCCGGCGAGCTCAGTTGGTTAGAGCATTATGCTAATAATGCCAAAGTCTCCAGTTCCATCTGTGTAGTTGCCTGGCTTTTCTCATCAGAATTAGGTCGGACCTGTCGGCCCTTTTATCCGGCTAGACAGTCATTTAAGAAGGCCCAGAAAGTGTTGTTAGATTTGCCAAAATACATGACCAGTGAGCTGAGTTGGTTAGAGCATTCTGCTAATCATGCCAAAGCCTCTGGTTCGAGCCCTGTAGTCACCTGGCTCTAATCTTCCCAAGTAGCTTAGAGTGCGATGCTAATTACATTAAGGTCGCAGCCTCAACCCCTGTGTGAGCCAGGCTCTTTTTTTCTGAAGACCCACTGCTATCTTTTGGACAGGTTGCACAGCCCTTTCTTTTCAATTGTGGGCAAACGGACCTTTAATCCCTTTTATTCGGTAGACATTCGGGCGGGTAGGGCCGGAAAGCATCAGAAGACCGAGCACATCACGTATGGCCGGTTAGCTCAGTTGGTTAGAGCGTGGTGCTAATAACGCCAAGGTCGCGGGTTCGATCCCCGTACGGGCCAGTTCCTCCGCTTTTGGTGAGCTTTAGTAGGAGGACTGTTAAGCCCTTCTACCGGGTACAAAGTCATACGGGATGGGCCAGAAAGGGTCAGATGAATGGCCACAGCCCACGGCCGGTCAGGGGCCAGATTCTTGAATTTTGGTGAGCTCTCTGTTATATAGTGGACAGGTTGCAAAACTCTTTCATTTCCGGCGAGCTCAGTTGGTTAGAGCATTATGCTAATAATGCCAAAGTCTCCCGTTCCATCTGTGTAGTTGCCTGGCTTTTCTCATCAGAATTAGGTCGGACCTGTCGGCCCTTTTATCCAGCTAGACAGTCATTTAAGAAGGCCCAGAAAGTGTTGTTAGATTTGCCAAAATACATGACCAGTGAGCTGAGTTGGTTAGAGCATTCTGCTAATCATGCCAAAGCCTCTGGTTCGAGCCCTGTAGTCACCTGGCTCTAATCTTCCCAAGTAGCTTAGAGTGCGATGCTAATTACATTAAGGTCGCAGCCTCAACCCCTGTGTGAGCCAGGCTCTTTTTTTCTGAAGACCCACTGCTATCTTTTGGACAGGTTGCACAGCCCTTTCTTTTCAATTGTGGGCAAACGGACCTTTAATCCCTTTTATTCGGTAGACATTCGGGCGGGTAGGGCCGGAAAGCATCAGAAGACCGAGCCCATCACATATGGCCGGTTAGCTCAGTTGGTTAGAGCGTGGTGCTAATAACGCCAAGGTCGCGGGTTCGATCCCCGTACGGGCCAGTTCCTCCGCTTTTGGTGAGCTTTAGTAGGAGGACTGTTAAGCCCTTCTACCGGGTACAAAGTCATACGGGATGGGCCAGAAAGCGTCAGATGAATGGCCACAGCCCACGGCCGGTCAGGGGCCAGATTCTTGAATTTTGGTGAGCTCTCTGTTATATAGTGGACAGGTTGCAAAACTCTTTCATTTCCGGCGAGCTCAGTTGGTTAGAGCATTATGCTAATAATGCCAAAGTCTCCCGTTCCATCTGTGTAGTTGCCTGGCTTTTCTCATCAGAATTAGGTCGGACCTGTCGGCCCTTTTATCCAGCTAGACAGTCATTTAAGAAGGCCCAGAAAGTGTTGTTAGATTTGCCAAAATACATGACCAGTGAGCTGAGTTGGTTAGAGCATTCTGCTAATCATGCCAAAGCCTCTGGTTCGAGCCCTGTAGTCACCTGGCTCTAATCTTCCCAAGTAGCTTAGAGTGCGATGCTAATTACATTAAGGTCGCAGCCTCAACCCCTGTGTGAGCCAGGCTCTTTTTTTCTGAAGACCCACTGCTATCTTTTGGACAGGTTGCACAGCCCTTTCTTTTCAATTGTGGGCAAACGGACCTTTAATCCCTTTTATTCGGTAGACATTCGGGCGGGTAGGGCCGGAAAGCATCAGAAGACCGAGCACATCACATATGGCCGGTTAGCTCAGTTGGTTAGAGCGTGGTGCTAATAACGCCAAGGTCGCGGGTTCGATCCCCGTACGGGCCAGTTCCTCCGCTTTTGGTGAGCTTTAGTAGGAGGACTGTTAAGCCCTTCTACCGGGTACAAAGTCATACGGGATGGGCCAGAAAGCGTCAGATGAATGGCCACAGCCCACGGCCGGTCAGGGGCCAGATTCTTGAATTTTGGTGAGCTCTCTGTTATATAGTGGACAGGTTGCAAAACTCTTTCATTTCCGGCGAGCTCAGTTGGTTAGAGCATTATGCTAATAATGCCAAAGTCTCCCGTTCCATCTGTGTAGTTGCCTGGCTTTTCTCATCAGAATTAGGTCGGACCTGTCGGCCCTTTTATCCAGCTAGACAGTCATTTAAGAAGGCCCAGAAAGTGTTGTTAGATTTGCCAAAATACATGACCAGTGAGCTGAGTTGGTTAGAGCATTCTGCTAATCATGCCAAAGCCTCTGGTTCGAGCCCTGTAGTCACCTGGCTCTAATCTTCCCAAGTAGCTTAGAGTGCGATGCTAATTACATTAAGGTCGCAGCCTCAACCCCTGTGTGAGCCAGGCTCTTTTTTTCTGAAGACCCACTGCTATCTTTTGGACAGGTTGCACAGCCCTTTCTTTTCAATTGTGGGCAAACGGACCTTTAATCCCTTTTATTCGGTAGACATTCGGGCGGGTAGGGCCGGAAAGCATCAGAAGACCGAGCACATCACATATGGCCGGTTAGCTCAGTTGGTTAGAGCGTGGTGCTAATAACGCCAAGGTCGCGGGTTCGATCCCCGTACGGGCCAGTTCCTCCGCTTTTGGTGAGCTTTAGTAGGAGGACTGTTAAGCCCTTCTACCGGGTACAAAGTCATACGGGATGGGCCAGAAAGCGTCAGATGAATGGCCACAGCCCACGGCCGGTCATGGGCCAGATTCTTGAATTTTGGTGAGCTCTCTGTTATATAGTGGACAGGTTGCAAAACTCTTTCATTTCCGGCGAGCTCAGTTGGTTAGAGCATTATGCTAATAATGCCAAAGTCTCCAGTTCCATCTGTGTAGTTGCCTGGCTTTTCTCATCAGAATTAGGTCGGACCTGTCGGCCCTTTTATCCAGCTAGACAGTCATTTAAGAAGGCCCAGAAAGTGTTGTTAGATTTGCCAAAATACATGACCAGTGAGCTGAGTTGGTTAGAGCATTCTGCTAATCATGCCAAAGCCTCTGGTTCGAGCCCTGTAGTCACCTGGCTCTAATCTTCCCAAGTAGCTTAGAGTGCGATGCTAATTACATTAAGGTCGCAGCCTCAACCCCTGTGTGAGCCAGGCTCTTTTTTTCTGAAGACCCACTGCTATCTTTTGGACAGGTTGCACAGCCCTTTCTTTTCAATTGTGGGCAAACGGACCTTTAATCCCTTTTATTCGGTAGACATTCGGGCGGGTAGGGCCGGAAAGCATCAGAAGACCGAGCACATCACATATGGCCGGTTAGCTCAGTTGGTTAGAGCGTGGTGCTAATAACGCCAAGGTCGCGGGTTCGATCCCCGTACGGGCCAGTTCCTCCGCTTTTGGTGAGCTTTAGTAGGAGGACTGTTAAGCCCTTCTACCGGGTACAAAGTCATACGGGATGGGCCAGAAAGCGTCAGATGAATGGCCACAGCCCACGGCCGGTCATGGGCCAGATTCTTGAATTTTGGTGAGCTCTCTGTTATATAGTGGACAGGTTGCAAAACTCTTTCATTTCCGGCGAGCTCAGTTGGTTAGAGCATTATGCTAATAATGCCAAAGTCTCCAGTTCCATCTGTGTAGTTGCCTGGCTTTTCTCATCAGAATTAGGTCGGACCTGTCGGCCCTTTTATCCAGCTAGACAGTCATTTAAGAAGGCCCAGAAAGTGTTGTTAGATTTGCCAAAATACATGACCAGTGAGCTGAGTTGGTTAGAGCATTCTGCTAATCATGCCAAAGCCTCTGGTTCGAGCCCTGTAGTCACCTGGCTCTAATCTTCCCAAGTAGCTTAGAGTGCGATGCTAATTACATTAAGGTCGCAGCCTCAACCCCTGTGTGAGCCAGGCTCTTTTTTTCTGAAGACCCACTGCTATCTTTTGGACAGGTTGCACAGCCCTTTCTTTTCAATTGTGGGCAAACGGACCTTTAATCCCTTTTATTCGGTAGACATTCGGGCGGGTAGGGCCGGAAAGCATCAGAAGACCGAGCACATCACATATGGCCGGTTAGCTCAGTTGGTTAGAGCGTGGTGCTAATAACGCCAAGGTCGCGGGTTCGATCCCCGTACGGGCCAGTTCCTCCGCTTTTGGTGAGCTTTAGTAGGAGGACTGTTAAGCCCTTCTACCGGGTACAAAGTCATACGGGATGGGCCAGAAAGCGTCAGATGAATGGCCACAGCCCACGGCCGGTCAGGGGCCAGATTCTTGAATTTTGGTGAGCTCTCTGTTATATAGTGGACAGGTTGCAAAACTCTTTCATTTCCGGCGAGCTCAGTTGGTTAGAGCATTATGCTAATAATGCCAAAGTCTCCAGTTCCATCTGTGTAGTTGCCTGGCTTTTCTCATCAGAATTAGGTCGGACCTGTCGGCCCTTTTATCCAGCTAGACAGTCATTTAAGAAGGCCCAGAAAGTGTTGTTAGATTTGCCAAAATACATGACCAGTGAGCTGAGTTGGTTAGAGCATTCTGCTAATCATGCCAAAGCCTCTGGTTCGAGCCCTGTAGTCACCTGGCTCTAATCTTCCCAAGTAGCTTAGAGTGCGATGCTAATTACATTAAGGTCGCAGCCTCAACCCCTGTGTGAGCCAGGCTCTTTTTTTCTGAAGACCCACTGCTATCTTTTGGACAGGTTGCACAGCCCTTTCTTTTCAATTGTGGGCAAACGGACCTTTAATCCCTTTTATTCGGTAGACATTCGGGCGGGTAGGGCCGGAAAGCATCAGAAGACCGAGCACATCACATATGGCCGGTTAGCTCAGTTGGTTAGAGCGTGGTGCTAATAACGCCAAGGTCGCGGGTTCGATCCCCGTACGGGCCAGTTCCTCCGCTTTTGGTGAGCTTTAGTAGGAGGACTGTTAAGCCCTTCTACCGGGTACAAAGTCATACGGGATGGGCCAGAAAGCGTCAGATGAATGGCCACAGCCCACGGCCGGTCAGGGGCCAGATTCTTGAATTTTGGTGAGCTCTCTGTTATATATTGGACAGGTTGCAAAACTCTTTCATTTCCGGCGAGCTCAGTTGGTTAGAGAATTATGCTAATAATGCCAAAGTCTCCCGTTCCATCTGTGTAGTTGCCTGGCTTTTCTCATCAGAATTAGGTCGGACCTGTCGGCCCTTTTATCCAGCTAGACAGTCATTTAAGAAGGCCCAGAAAGTGTTGTTAGATTTGCCAAAATACATGACCAGTGAGCTGAGTTGGTTAGAGCATTCTGCTAATCATGCCAAAGCCTCTGGTTCGAGCCCTGTAGTCACCTGGCTCTAATCTTCCCAAGTAGCTTAGAGTGCGATGCTAATTACATTAAGGTCGCAGCCTCAACCCCTGTGTGAGCCAGGCTCTTTTTTTCTGAAGACCCACTGCTATCTTTTGGACAGGTTGCACAGCCCTTTCTTTTCAATTGTGGGCAAACGGACCTTTAATCCCTTTTATTCGGTAGACATTCGGGCGGGTAGGGCCGGAAAGCATCAGAAGACCGAGCACATCACATATGGCCGGTTAGCTCAGTTGGTTAGAGCGTGGTGCTAATAACGCCAAGGTCGCGGGTTCGATCCCCGTATGGGCCAGTTCCTCCGCTTTTGGTGAGCTTTAGTAGGAGGACTGTTAAGCCCTTCTACCGGGTACAAAGTCATACGGGATGGGCCAGAAAGCGTCAGATGAATGGCCACAGCCCACGGCCGGTCAGGGGCCAGATTCTTGAATTTTGGTGAGCTCTCTGTTATATAGTGGACAGGTTGCAAAACTCTTTCATTTCCGGCGAGCTCAGTTGGTTAGAGCATTATGCTAATAATGCCAAAGTCTCCAGTTCCATCTGTGTAGTTGCCTGGCTTTTCTCATCAGAATTAGGTCGGACCTGTCGGCCCTTTTATCCAGCTAGACAGTCATTTAAGAAGGCCCAGAAAGTGTTGTTAGATTTGCCAAAATACATGACCAGTGAGCTGAGTTGGTTAGAGCATTCTGCTAATCATGCCAAAGCCTCTGGTTCGAGCCCTGTAGTCACCTGGCTCTAATCTTCCCAAGTAGCTTAGAGTGCGATGCTAATTACATTAAGGTCGCAGCCTCAACCCCTGTGTGAGCCAGGCTCTTTTTTTCTGAAGACCCACTGCTATCATTTGGACAGGTTGCACAGCCCTTTCTTTTCAATTGTGGGCAAACGGACCTTTAATCCCTTTTATTCGGTAGACATTCGGACGGGTAGGGCCGGAAAGCATCAGAAGACCGAGCACATCACATATGGCCGGTTAGCTCAGTTGGTTAGAGCGTGGTGCTAATAACGCCAAGGTCGCGGGTTCGATCCCCGTACGGGCCAGTTCCTCTGCTTTTGGTGAGCTTTAGTAGGAGGACTGTTAAGCCCTTCTACCGGGTACAAAGTCATACGGGATGGGCCAGAAAGCGTCAGATGAATGGCCACAGCCCACGGCCGGTCAGGGGCCAGATTCTTGAATTTTGGTGAGCTCTCTGTTATATAGTGGACAGGTTGCAAAACTCTTTCATTTCCGGCGAGCTCAGTTGGTTAGAGCATTATGCTAATAATGCCAAAGTCTCCCGTTCCATCTGTGTAGTTGCCTGGCTTTTCTCATCAGAATTAGGTCGGACCTGTCGGCCCTTTTATCCAGCTAGACAGTCATTTAAGAAGGCCCAGAAAGTGTTGTTAGATTTGCCAAAATACATGACCAGTGAGCTGAGTTGGTTAGAGCATTCTGCTAATCATGCCAAAGCCTCTGGTTCGAGCCCTGTAGTCACCTGGCTCTAATCTTCCCAAGTAGCTTAGAGTGCGATGCTAATTACATTAAGGTCGCAGCCTCAACCCCTGTGTGAGCCAGGCTCTTTTTTTCTGAAGACCCACTGCTATCTTTTGGACAGGTTGCACAGCCCTTTCTTTTCAATTGTGGGCAAACGGACCTTTAATCCCTTTTATTCGGTAGACATTCGGGCGGGTAGGGCCGGAAAGCATCAGAAGACCGAGCACATCACATATGGCCGGTTAGCTCAGTTGGTTAGAGCGTGGTGCTAATAACGCCAAGGTCGCGGGTTCGATCCCCGTACGGGCCAGTTCCTCCGCTTTTGGTGAGCTTTAGTAGGAGGACTGTTAAGCCCTTCTACCGGGTACAAAGTCATACGGGATGGGCCAGAAAGCGTCAGATGAATGGCCACAGCCCACGGCCGGTCAGGGGCCAGATTCTTGAATTTTGGTGAGCTCTCTGTTATATAGTGGACAGGTTGCAAAACTCTTTCATTTCCGGCGAGCTCAGTTGGTTAGAGCATTATGCTAATAATGCCAAAGTCTCCAGTTCCATCTGTGTAGTTGCCTGGCTTTTCTCATCAGAATTAGGTCGGACCTGTCGGCCCTTTTATCCAGCTAGACAGTCATTTAAGAAGGCCCAGAAAGTGTTGTTAGATTTGCCAAAATACATGACCAGTGAGCTGAGTTGGTTAGAGCATTCTGCTAATCATGCCAAAGCCTCTGGTTCGAGCCCTGTAGTCACCTGGCTCTAATCTTCCCAAGTAGCTTAGAGTGCGATGCTAATTACATTAAGGTCGCAGCCTCAACCCCTGTGTGAGCCAGGCTCTTTTTTTCTGAAGACCCACTGCTATCTTTTGGACAGGTTGCACAGCCCTTTCTTTTCAATTGTGGGCAAACGGACCTTTAATCCCTTTTATTCGGTAGACATTCGGGCGGGTAGGGCCGGAAAGCATCAGAAGACCGAGCCCATCACATATGGCCGGTTAGCTCAGTTGGTTAGAGCGTGGTGCTAATAACGCCAAGGTCGCGGGTTCGATCCCCGTACGGGCCAGTTCCTCTGCTTTTGGTGAGCTTTAGTAGGAGGACTGTTAAGCCCTTCTACCGGGTACAAAGTCATACGGGATGGGCCAGAAAGCGTCAGATGAATGGCCACAGCCCACGGCCGGTCAGGGGCCAGATTCTTGAATTTTGGTGAGCTCTCTGTTATATAGTGGACAGGTTGCAAAACTCTTTCATTTCCGGCGAGCTCAGTTGGTTAGAGCATTATGCTAATAATGCCAAAGTCTCCCGTTCCATCTGTGTAGTTGCCTGGCTTTTCTCATCAGAATTAGGTCGGACCTGTCGGCCCTTTTATCCAGCTAGACAGTCATTTAAGAAGGCCCAGAAAGTGTTGTTAGATTTGCCAAAATACATGACCAGTGAGCTGAGTTGGTTAGAGCATTCTGCTAATCATGCCAAAGCCTCTGGTTCGAGCCCTGTAGTCACCTGGCTCTAATCTTCCCAAGTAGCTTAGAGTGCGATGCTAATTACATTAAGGTCGCAGCCTCAACCCCTGTGTGAGCCAGGCTCTTTTTTTCTGAAGACCCACTGCTATCTTTTGGACAGGTTGCACAGCCCTTTCTTTTCAATTGTGGGCAAACGGACCTTTAATCCCTTTTATTCGGTAGACATTCGGGCGGGTAGGGCCGGAAAGCATCAGAAGACCGAGCACATCACATATGGCCGGTTAGCTCAGTTGGTTAGAGCGTGGTGCTAATAACGCCAAGGTCGCGGGTTCGATCCCCGTACGGGCCAGTTCCTCCGCTTTTGGTGAGCTTTAGTAGGAGGACTGTTAAGCCCTTCTACCGGGTACAAAGTCATACGGGATGGGCCAGAAAGCGTCAGATGAATGGCCACAGCCCACGGCCGGTCAGGGGCCAGATTCTTGAATTTTGGTGAGCTCTCTGTTATATAGTGGACAGGTTGCAAAACTCTTTCATTTCCGGCGAGCTCAGTTGGTTAGAGCATTATGCTAATAATGCCAAAGTCTCCAGTTCCATCTGTGTAGTTGCCTGGCTTTTCTCATCAGAATTAGGTCGGACCTGTCGGCCCTTTTATCCAGCTAGACAGTCATTTAAGAAGGCCCAGAAAGTGTTGTTAGATTTGCCAAAATACATGACCAGTGAGCTGAGTTGGTTAGAGCATTCTGCTAATCATGCCAAAGCCTCTGGTTCGAGCCCTGTAGTCACCTGGCTCTAATCTTCCCAAGTAGCTTAGAGTGCGATGCTAATTACATTAAGGTCGCAGCCTCAACCCCTGTGTGAGCCAGGCTCTTTTTTTCTGAAGACCCACTGCTATCTTTTGGACAGGTTGCACAGCCCTTTCTTTTCAATTGTGGGCAAACGGACCTTTAATCCCTTTTATTCGGTAGACATTCGGGCGGGTAGGGCCGGAAAGCATCAGAAGACCGAGCACATCACATATGGCCGGTTAGCTCAGTTGGTTAGAGCGTGGTGCTAATAACGCCAAGGTCGCGGGTTCGATCCCCGTACGGGCCAGTTCCTCTGCTTTTGGTGAGCTTTAGTAGGAGGACTGTTAAGCCCTTCTACCGGGTACAAAGTCATACGGGATGGGCCAGAAAGCGTCAGATGAATGGCCACAGCCCACGGCCGGTCAGGGGCCAGATTCTTGAATTTTGGTGAGCTCTCTGTTATATAGTGGACAGGTTGCAAAACTCTTTCATTTCCGGCGAGCTCAGTTGGTTAGAGCATTATGCTAATAATGCCAAAGTCTCCCGTTCCATCTGTGTAGTTGCCTGGCTTTTCTCATCAGAATTAGGTCGGACCTGTCGGCCCTTTTATCCAGCTAGACAGTCATTTAAGAAGGCCCAGAAAGTGTTGTTAGATTTGCCAAAATACATGACCAGTGAGCTGAGTTGGTTAGAGCATTCTGCTAATCATGCCAAAGCCTCTGGTTCGAGCCCTGTAGTCACCTGGCTCTAATCTTCCCAAGTAGCTTAGAGTGCGATGCTAATTACATTAAGGTCGCAGCCTCAACCCCTGTGTGAGCCAGGCTCTTTTTTTCTGAAGACCCACTGCTATCTTTTGGACAGGTTGCACAGCCCTTTCTTTTCAATTGTGGGCAAACGATCCTTTAATCCCTTTTATTCGGTAGACATTCGGGCGGGTAGGGCCGGAAAGCATCAGAAGACCGAGCACATCACATATGGCCGGTTAGCTCAGTTGGTTAGAGCGTGGTGCTAATAACGCCAAGGTCGCGGGTTCGATCCCCGTACGGGCCAGTTCCTCCGCTTTTGGTGAGCTTTAGTAGGAGGACTGTTAAGCCCTTCTACCGGGTACAAAGTCATACGGGATGGGCCAGAAAGCGTCAGATGAATGGCCACAGCCCACGGCCGGTCAGGGGCCAGATTCTTGAATTTTGGTGAGCTCTCTGTTATATAGTGGACAGGTTGCAAAACTCTTTCATTTCCGGCGAGCTCAGTTGGTTAGAGCATTATGCTAATAATGCCAAAGTCTCCAGTTCCATCTGTGTAGTTGCCTGGCTTTTCTCATCAGAATTAGGTCGGACCTGTCGGCCCTTTTATCCAGCTAGACAGTCATTTAAGAAGGCCCAGAAAGTGTTGTTAGATTTGCCAAAATACATGACCAGTGAGCTGAGTTGGTTAGAGCATTCTGCTAATCATGCCAAAGCCTCTGGTTCGAGCCCTGTAGTCACCTGGCTCTAATCTTCCCAAGTAGCTTAGAGTGCGAAGCTAATTACATTAAG
The DNA here is from genome assembly GCF_040894005.1 of Engystomops pustulosus. Taxonomy (NCBI): domain Eukaryota; kingdom Metazoa; phylum Chordata; class Amphibia; order Anura; family Leptodactylidae; genus Engystomops; species Engystomops pustulosus. Next base: position 211,187,659 of record NC_092414.1, read on the forward strand.
GTCGCAGCCTCAACCCCTGTGTGAGCCAGGCTCTTTTTTTCTGAAGACCCACTGCTATCTTTTGGACAGGTTGCACAGCCCTTTCTTTTCAATTGTGGGCAAACGGACCTTTAATCCCTTTTATTCGGTAGACATTCGGGCGGGTAGGGCCGGAAAGCATCAGAAGACCGAGCACATCACATATGGCCGGTTAGCTCAGTTGGTTAGAGCGTAGTGCTAATAATGCCAAGGTCGCGGGTTCGATCCCCGTACGGGCCAGTTCCTCCGCTTTTGGTGAGCTTTAGTAGGAGGACTGTTAAGCCCTTCTACCGGGTACAAAGTCATACGGGATGGGCCAGAAAGCGTCAGATGAATGGCCACAGCCCACGGCCGGTCAGGGGCCAGATTCTTGAATTTTGGTGAGCTCTCTGTTATATAGTGGACAGGTTGCAAAACTCTTTCATTTCCGGCGAGCTCAGTTGGTTAGAGCATTATGCTAATAATGCCAAAGTCTCCAGTTCCATCTGTGTAGTTGCCTGGCTTTTCTCATCAGAATTAGGTCGGACCTGTCGGCCCTTTTATCCAGCTAGACAGTCATTTAAGAAGGCCCAGAAAGTGTTGTTAGATTTGCCAAAATACATGACCAGTGAGCTGAGTTGGTTAGAGCATTCTGTTAATCATGCCAAAGCCTCTGGTTCGAGCCCTGTAGTCACCTGGCTCTAATCTTCCCAAGTAGCTTAGAGTGCGATGCTAATTACATTAAGGTCGCAGCCTCAACCCCTGTGTGAGCCAGGCTCTTTTTTTCTGAAGACCCACTGCTATCTTTTGGACAGGTTGCACAGCCCTTTCTTTTCAATTGTGGGCAAACGGACCTTTAATCCCTTTTATTCGGTAGACATTCGGGCGGATAGGGCCGGAAAGCATCAGAAGACCGAGCACATCACATATGGCCGGTTAGCTCAGTTGGTTAGAGCGTGGTGCTAATAACGCCAAGGTCGCGGGTTCGATCCCCGTACGGGCCAGTTCCTCCGCTTTTGGTGAGCTTTAGTAGGAGGACTGTTAAGCCCTTCTACCGGGTACAAAGTCATACGGGATGGGCCAGAAAGCGTCAGATGAATGGCCACAGCCCACGGCCGGTCAGGGGCCAGATTCTTGAATTTTGGTGAGCTCTCTGTTATATAGTGGACAGGTTGCAAAACTCTTTCATTTCCGGCGAGCTCAGTTGGTTAGAGCATTATGCTAATAATGCCAAAGTCTCCAGTTCCATCTGTGTAGTTGCCTGGCTTTTCTCATCAGAATTAGGTCGGACCTGTCGGCCCTTTTATCCAGCTAGACAGTCATTTAAGAAGGCCCAGAAAGTGTTGTTAGATTTGCCAAAATACATGACCAGTGAGCTGAGTTGGTTAGAGCATTCTGTTAATCATGCCAAAGCCTCTGGTTCGAGCCCTGTAGTCACCTGGCTCTAATCTTCCCAAGTAGCTTAGAGTGCGATGCTAATTACATTAAGGTCGCAGCCTCAACCCCTGTGTGAGCCAGGCTCTTTTTTTCTGAAGACCCACTGCTATCTTTTGGACAGGTTGCACAGCCCTTTCTTTTCAATTGTGGGCAAACGGACCTTTAATCCCTTTTATTCGGTAGACATTCGGGCGGGTAGGGCCGGAAAGCATCAGAAGACCGAGCACATCACATATGGCCGGTTAGCTCAGTTGGTTAGAGCGTGGTGCTAATAACGCCAAGGTCGCGGGTTCGATCCCCGTACGGGCCAGTTCCTCCGCTTTTGGTGAGCTTTAGTAGGAGGACTGTTAAGCCCTTCTACCGGGTACAAAGTCATACGGGATGGGCCAGAAAGCGTCAGATGAATGGCCACAGCCCACGGCCGGTCAGGGGCCAGATTCTTGAATTTTGGTGAGCTCTCTGTTATATAGTGGACAGGTTGCAAAACTCTTTCATTTCCGGCGAGCTCAGTTGGTTAGAGCATTATGCTAATAATGCCAAAGTCTCCAGTTCCATCTGTGTAGTTGCCTGGCTTTTCTCATCAGAATTAGGTCGGACCTGTCGGCCCTTTTATCCAGCTAGACAGTCATTTAAGAAGGCCCAGAAAGTGTTGTTAGATTTGCCAAAATACATGACCAGTGAGCTGAGTTGGTTAGAGCATTCTGCTAATCATGCCAAAGCCTCTGGTTCGAGCCCTGTAGTCACCTGGCTCTAATCTTCCCAAGTAGCTTAGAGTGCGATGCTAATTAAATTAAGGTCGCAGCCTCAACCCCTGTGTGAGCCAGGCTCTTTTTTTCTGAAGACCCACTGCTATCTTTTGGACAGGTTGCACAGCCCTTTCTTTTCAATTGTGGGCAAACGGACCTTTAATCCCTTTTATTCGGTAGACATTCGGGCGGGTAGGGCCGGAAAGCATCAGAAGACCGAGCACATCACATATGGCCGGTTAGCTCAGTTGGTTAGAGCGTGGTGCTAATAACGCCAAGGTCGCGGGTTCGATCCCCGTACGGGCCAGTTCCTCCGCTTTTGGTGAGCTTTAGTAGGAGGACTGTTAAGCCCTTCTACCGGGTACAAAGTCATACGGGATGGGCCAGAAAGCGTCAGATGAATGGCCACAGCCCACGGCCGGTCAGGGGCCAGATTCTTGAATTTTGGTGAGCTCTCTGTTATATAGTGGACAGGTTGCAAAACTCTTTCATTTCCGGCGAGCTCAGTTGGTTAGAGCATTATGCTAATAATGCCAAAGTCTCCAGTTCCATCTGTGTAGTTGCCTGGCTTTTCTCATCAGAATTAGGTCGGACCTGTCGGCCCTTTTATCCAGCTAGACAGTCATTTAAGAAGGCCCAGAAAGTGTTGTTAGATTTGCCAAAATACATGACCAGTGAGCTGAGTTGGTTAGAGCATTCTGCTAATCATGCCAAAGCCTCTGGTTCGAGCCCTGTAGTCACCTGGCTCTAATCTTCCCAAGTAGCTTAGAGTGCGATGCTAATTACATTAAGGTCGCAGCCTCAACCCCTGTGTGAGCCAGGCTCTTTTTTTCTGAAGACCCACTGCTATCTTTTGGACAGGTTGCACAGCCCTTTCTTTTCAATTGTGGGCAAACGGACCTTTAATCCCTTTTATTCGGTAGACATTCGGGCGGGTAGGGCCGGAAAGCATCAGAAGACCGAGCACATCACATATGGCCGGTTAGCTCAGTTGGTTAGAGCGTGGTGCTAATAACACCAAGGTCGCGGGTTCGATCCCCGTACGGGCCAGTTCCTCCGCTTTTGGTGAGCTTTAGTAGGAGGACTGTTAAGCCCTTCTACCGGGTACAAAGTCATACGGGATGGGCCAGAAAGCGTCAGATGAATGGCCACAGCCCACGGCCGGTCAGGGGCCAGATTCTTGAATTTTGGTGAGCTCTCTGTTATATAGTGGACAGGTTGCAAAACTCTTTCATTTCCGGCGAGCTCAGTTGGTTAGAGCATTATGCTAATAATGCCAAAGTCTCCCGTTCCATCTGTGTAGTTGCCTGGCTTTTCTCATCAGAATTAGGTCGGACCTGTCGGCCCTTTTATCCAGCTAGACAGTCATTTAAGAAGGCCCAGAAAGTGTTGTTAGATTTGCCAAAATACATGACCAGTGAGCTGAGTTGGTTAGAGCATTCTGCTAATCATGCCAAAGCCTCTGGTTCGAGCCCTGTAGTCACCTGGCTCTAATCTTCCCAAGTAGCTTAGAGTGCGATGCTAATTAAATTAAGGTCGCAGCCTCAACCCCTGTGTGAGCCAGGCTCTTTTTTTCTGAAGACCCACTGCTATCTTTTGGACAGGTTGCACAGCCCTTTCTTTTCAATTGTGGGCAAACGGACCTTTAATCCCTTTTATTCGGTAGACATTCGGGCGGGTAGGGCCGGAAAGCATCAGAAGACCGAGCACATCACATATGGCCGGTTAGCTCAGTTGGTTAGAGCGTGGTGCTAATAACGCCAAGGTCGCGGGTTCGATCCCCGTACGGGCCAGTTCCTCCGCTTTTGGTGAGCTTTAGTAGGAGGACTGTTAAGCCCTTCTACCGGGTACAAAGTCATACGGGATGGGCCAGAAAGCGTCAGATGAATGGCCACAGCCCACGGCCGGTCAGGGGCCAGATTCTTGAATTTTGGTGAGCTCTCTGTTATATAGTGGACAGGTTGCAAAACTCTTTCATTTCCGGCGAGCTCAGTTGGTTAGAGCATTATGCTAATAATGCCAAAGTCTCCCGTTCCATCTGTGTAGTTGCCTGGCTTTTCTCATCAGAATTAGGTCGGACCTGTCGGCCCTTTTATCCAGCTAGACAGTCATTTAAGAAGGCCCAGAAAGTGTTGTTAGATTTGCCAAAATACATGACCAGTGAGCTGAGTTGGTTAGAGCATTCTGCTAATCATGCCAAAGCCTCTGGTTCGAGCCCTGTAGTCACCTGGCTCTAATCTTCCCAAGTAGCTTAGAGTGCGATGCTAATTACATTAAGGTCGCAGCCTCAACCCCTGTGTGAGCCAGGCTCTTTTTTTCTGAAGACCCACTGCTATCTTTTGGACAGGTTGCACAGCCCTTTCTTTTCAATTGTGGGCAAACGGACCTTTAATCCCTTTTATTCGGTAGACATTCGGGCGGGTAGGGCCGGAAAGCATCAGAAGACCGAGCACATCACATATGGCCGGTTAGCTCAGTTGGTTAGAGCGTGGTGCTAATAACGCCAAGGTCGCGGGTTCGATCCCCGTACGGGCCAGTTCCTCCGCTTTTGGTGAGCTTTAGTAGGAGGACTGTTAAGCCCTTCTACCGGGTACAAAGTCATACGGGATGGGCCAGAAAGCGTCAGATGAATGGCCACAGCCCACGGCCGGTCAGGGGCCAGATTCTTGAATTTTGGTGAGCTCTCTGTTATATAGTGGACAGGTTGCAAAACTCTTTCATTTCCGGCGAGCTCAGTTGGTTAGAGCATTATGCTAATAATGCCAAAGTCTCCCGTTCCATCTGTGTAGTTGCCTGGCTTTTCTCATCAGAATTAGGTCGGACCTGTCGGCCCTTTTATCCAGCTAGACAGTCATTTAAGAAGGCCCAGAAAGTGTTGTTAGATTTGCCAAAATACATGACCAGTGAGCTGAGTTGGTTAGAGCATTCTGCTAATCATGCCAAAGCCTCTGGTTCGAGCCCTGTAGTCACCTGGCTCTAATCTTCCCAAGTAGCTTAGAGTGCGATGCTAATTACATTAAGGTCGCAGCCTCAACCCCTGTGTGAGCCAGGCTCTTTTTTTCTGAAGACCCACTGCTATCTTTTGGACAGGTTGCACAGCCCTTTCTTTTCAATTGTGGGCAAACGGACCTTTAATCCCTTTTATTCGGTAGACATTCGGGCGGGTAGGGCCGGAAAGCATCAGAAGACCGAGCACATCACATATGGCCGGTTAGCTCAGTTGGTTAGAGCGTGGTGCTAATAACGCCAAGGTCGCGGGTTCGATCCCCGTACGGGCCAGTTCCTCCGCTTTTGGTGAGCTTTAGTAGGAGGACTGTTAAGCCCTTCTACCGGGTACAAAGTCATACGGGATGGGCCAGAAAGCGTCAGATGAATGGCCACAGCCCACGGCCGGTCAGGGGCCAGATTCTTGAATTTTGGTGAGCTCTCTGTTATATAGTGGACAGGTTGCAAAACTCTTTCATTTCCGGCGAGCTCAGTTGGTTAGAGCATTATGCTAATAATGCCAAAGTCTCCCGTTCCATCTGTGTAGTTGCCTGGCTTTTCTCATCAGAATTAGGTCGGACCTGTCGGCCCTTTTATCCAGCTAGACAGTCATTTAAGAAGGCCCAGAAAGTGTTGTTAGATTTGCCAAAATACATGACCAGTGAGCTGAGTTGGTTAGAGCATTCTGCTAATCATGCCAAAGCCTCTGGTTCGAGCCCTGTAGTCACCTGGCTCTAATCTTCCCAAGTAGCTTAGAGTGCGATGCTAATTACATTAAGGTCGCAGCCTCAACCCCTGTGTGAGCCAGGCTCTTTTTTTCTGAAGACCCACTGCTATCTTTTGGACAGGTTGCACAGCCCTTTCTTTTCAATTGTGGGCAAACGGACCTTTAATCCCTTTTATTCGGTAGACATTCGGGCGGGTAGGGCCGGAAAGCATCAGAAGACCGAGCACATCACATATGGCCGGTTAGCTCAGTTGGTTAGAGCGTGGTGCTAATAACGCCAAGGTCGCGGGTTCGATCCCCGTACGGGCCAGTTCCTCCGCTTTTGGTGAGCTTTAGTAGGAGGACTGTTAAGCCCTTCTACCGGGTACAAAGTCATACGGGATGGGCCAGAAAGCGTCAGATGAATGGCCACAGCCCACGGCCGGTCAGGGGCCAGATTCTTGAATTTTGGTGAGCTCTCTGTTATATAGTGGACAGGTTGCAAAACTCTTTCATTTCCGGCGAGCTCAGTTGGTTAGAGCATTATGCTAATAATGCCAAAGTCTCCCGTTCCATCTGTGTAGTTGCCTGGCTTTTCTCATCAGAATTAGGTCGGACCTGTCGGCCCTTTTATCCAGCTAGACAGTCATTTAAGAAGGCCCAGAAAGTGTTGTTAGATTTGCCAAAATACATGACCAGTGAGCTGAGTTGGTTAGAGCATTCTGCTAATCATGCCAAAGCCTCTGGTTCGAGCCCTGTAGTCACCTGGCTCTAATCTTCCCAAGTAGCTTAGAGTGCGATGCTAATTACATTAAGGTCGCAGCCTCAACCCCTGTGTGAGCCAGGCTCTTTTTTTCTGAAGACCCACTGCTATCTTTTGGACAGGTTGCACAGCCCTTTCTTTTCAATTGTGGGCAAACGGACCTTTAATCCCTTTTATTCGGTAGACATTCGGGCGGGTAGGGCCGGAAAGCATCAGAAGACCGAGCACATCACATATGGCCGGTTAGCTCAGTTGGTTAGAGCGTGGTGCTAATAACGCCAAGGTCGCGGGTTCGATCCCCGTACGGGCCAGTTCCTCCGCTTTTGGTGAGCTTTAGTAGGAGGACTGTTAAGCCCTTCTACCGGGTACAAAGTCATACGGGATGGGCCAGAAAGCGTCAGATGAATGGCCACAGCCCACGGCCGGTCAGGGGCCAGATTCTTGAATTTTGGTGAGCTCTCTGTTATATAGTGGACAGGTTGCAAAACTCTTTCATTTCCGGCGAGCTCAGTTGGTTAGAGCATTATGCTAATAATGCCAAAGTCTCCCGTTCCATCTGTGTAGTTGCCTGGCTTTTCTCATCAGAATTAGGTCGGACCTGTCGGCCCTTTTATCCAGCTAGACAGTCATTTAAGAAGGCCCAGAAAGTGTTGTTAGATTTGCCAAAATACATGACCAGTGAGCTGAGTTGGTTAGAGCATTCTGCTAATCATGCCAAAGCCTCTGGTTCGAGCCCTGTAGTCACCTGGCTCTAATCTTCCCAAGTAGCTTAGAGTGCGATGCTAATTACATTAAGGTCGCAGCCTCAACCCCTGTGTGAGCCAGGCTCTTTTTTTCTGAAGACCCACTGCTATCTTTTGGACAGGTTGCACAGCCCTTTCTTTTCAATTGTGGGCAAACGGACCTTTAATCCCTTTTATTCGGTAGACATTCGGGCGGGTAGGGCCGGAAAGCATCAGAAGACCGAGCACATCACATATGGCCGGTTAGCTCAGTTGGTTAGAGCGTGGTGCTAATAACGCCAAGGTCGCGGGTTCGATCCCCGTACGGGCCAGTTCCTCCGCTTTTGGTGAGCTTTAGTAGGAGGACTGTTAAGCCCTTCTACCGGGTACAAAGTCATACGGGATGGGCCAGAAAGCGTCAGATGAATGGCCACAGCCCACGGCCGGTCAGGGGCCAGATTCTTGAATTTTGGTGAGCTCTCTGTTATATAGTGGACAGGTTGCAAAACTCTTTCATTTCCGGCGAGCTCAGTTGGTTAGAGCATTATGCTAATAATGCCAAAGTCTCCCGTTCCATCTGTGTAGTTGCCTGGCTTTTCTCATCAGAATTAGGTCGGACCTGTCGGCCCTTTTATCCAGCTAGACAGTCATTTAAGAAGGCCCAGAAAGTGTTGTTAGATTTGCCAAAATACATGACCAGTGAGCTGAGTTGGTTAGAGCATTCTGCTAATCATGCCAAAGCCTCTGGTTCGAGCCCTGTAGTCACCTGGCTCTAATCTTCCCAAGTAGCTTAGAGTGCGATGCTAATTACATTAAGGTCGCAGCCTCAACCCCTGTGTGAGCCAGGCTCTTTTTTTCTGAAGACCCACTGCTATCTTTTGGACAGGTTGCACAGCCCTTTCTTTTCAATTGTGGGCAAACGGACCTTTAATCCCTTTTATTCGGTAGACATTCGGGCGGGTAGGGCCGGAAAGCATCAGAAGACCGAGCACATCACATATGGCCGGTTAGCTCAGTTGGTTAGAGCGTGGTGCTAATAACGCCAAGGTCGCGGGTTCGATCCCCGTACGGGCCAGTTCCTCCGCTTTTGGTGAGCTTTAGTAGGAGGACTGTTAAGCCCTTCTACCGGGTACAAAGTCATACGGGATGGGCCAGAAAGCGTCAGATGAATGGCCACAGCCCACGGCCGGTCAGGGGCCAGATTCTTGAATTTTGGTGAGCTCTCTGTTATATAGTGGACAGGTTGCAAAACTCTTTCATTTCCGGCGAGCTCAGTTGGTTAGAGCATTATGCTAATAATGCCAAAGTCTCCCGTTCCATCTGTGTAGTTGCCTGGCTTTTCTCATCAGAATTAGGTCGGACCTGTCGGCCCTTTTATCCAGCTAGACAGTCATTTAAGAAGGCCCAGAAAGTGTTGTTAGATTTGCCAAAATACATGACCAGTGAGCTGAGTTGGTTAGAGCATTCTGCTAATCATGCCAAAGCCTCTGGTTCGAGCCCTGTAGTCACCTGGCTCTAATCTTCCCAAGTAGCTTAGAGTGCGATGCTAATTACATTAAGGTCGCAGCCTCAACCCCTGTGTGAGCCAGGCTCTTTTTTTCTGAAGACCCACTGCTATCTTTTGGACAGGTTGCACAGCCCTTTCTTTTCAATTGTGGGCAAACGGACCTTTAATCCCTTTTATTCGGTAGACATTCGGGCGGGTAGGGCCGGAAAGCATCAGAAGACCGAGCACATCACATATGGCCGGTTAGCTCAGTTGGTTAGAGCGTGGTGCTAATAACGCCAAGGTCGCGGGTTCGATCCCCGTACGGGCCAGTTCCTCCGCTTTTGGTGAGCTTTAGTAGGAGGACTGTTAAGCCCTTCTACCGGGTACAAAGTCATACGGGATGGGCCAGAAAGCGTCAGATGAATGGCCACAGCCCACGGCCGGTCAGGGGCCAGATTCTTGAATTTTGGTGAGCTCTCTGTTATATAGTGGACAGGTTGCAAAACTCTTTCATTTCCGGCGAGCTCAGTTGGTTAGAGCATTATGCTAATAATGCCAAAGTCTCCCGTTCCATCTGTGTAGTTGCCTGGCTTTTCTCATCAGAATTAGGTCGGACCTGTCGGCCCTTTTATCCAGCTAGACAGTCATTTAAGAAGGCCCAGAAAGTGTTGTTAGATTTGCCAAAATACATGACCAGTGAGCTGAGTTGGTTAGAGCATTCTGCTAATCATGCCAAAGCCTCTGGTTCGAGCCCTGTAGTCACCTGGCTCTAATCTTCCCAAGTAGCTTAGAGTGCGATGCTAATTACATTAAGGTCGCAGCCTCAACCCCTGTGTGAGCCAGGCTCTTTTTTTCTGAAGACCCACTGCTATCTTTTGGACAGGTTGCACAGCCCTTTCTTTTCAATTGTGGGCAAACGGACCTTTAATCCCTTTTATTCGGTAGACATTCGGGCGGGTAGGGCCGGAAAGCATCAGAAGACCGAGCACATCACATATGGCCGGTTAGCTCAGTTGGTTAGAGCGTGGTGCTAATAACGCCAAGGTCGCGGGTTCGATCCCCGTACGGGCCAGTTCCTCCGCTTTTGGTGAGCTTTAGTAGGAGGACTGTTAAGCCCTTCTACCGGGTACAAAGTCATACGGGATGGGCCAGAAAGCGTCAGATGAATGGCCACAGCCCACGGCCGGTCAGGGGCCAGATTCTTGAATTTTGGTGAGCTCTCTGTTATATAGTGGACAGGTTGCAAAACTCTTTCATTTCCGGCGAGCTCAGTTGGTTAGAGCATTATGCTAATAATGCCAAAGTCTCCCGTTCCATCTGTGTAGTTGCCTGGCTTTTCTCATCAGAATTAGGTCGGACCTGTCGGCCCTTTTATCCAGCTAGACAGTCATTTAAGAAGGCCCAGAAAGTGTTGTTAGATTTGCCAAAATACATGACCAGTGAGCTGAGTTGGTTAGAGCATTCTGCTAATCATGCCAAAGCCTCTGGTTCGAGCCCTGTAGTCACCTGGCTCTAATCTTCCCAAGTAGCTTAGAGTGCGATGCTAATTACATTAAGGTCGCAGCCTCAACCCCTGTGTGAGCCAGGCTCTTTTTTTCTGAAGACCCACTGCTATCTTTTGGACAGGTTGCACAGCCCTTTCTTTTCAATTGTGGGCAAACGGACCTTTAATCCCTTTTATTCGGTAGACATTCGGGCGGGTAGGGCCGGAAAGCATCAGAAGACCGAGCACATCACATATGGCCGGTTAGCTCAGTTGGTTAGAGCGTGGTGCTAATAACGCCAAGGTCGCGGGTTCGATCCCCGTACGGGCCAGTTCCTCCGCTTTTGGTGAGCTTTAGTAGGAGGACTGTTAAGCCCTTCTACCGGGTACAAAGTCATACGGGATGGGCCAGAAAGCGTCAGATGAATGGCCACAGCCCACGGCCGGTCAGGGGCCAGATTCTTGAATTTTGGTGAGCTCTCTGTTATATAGTGGACAGGTTGCAAAACTCTTTCATTTCCGGCGAGCTCAGTTGGTTAGAGCATTATGCTAATAATGCCAAAGTCTCCCGTTCCATCTGTGTAGTTGCCTGGCTTTTCTCATCAGAATTAGGTCGGACCTGTCGGCCCTTTTATCCAGCTAGACAGTCATTTAAGAAGGCCCAGAAAGTGTTGTTAGATTTGCCAAAATACATGACCAGTGAGCTGAGTTGGTTAGAGCATTCTGCTAATCATGCCAAAGCCTCTGGTTCGAGCCCTGTAGTCACCTGGCTCTAATCTTCCCAAGTAGCTTAGAGTGCGATGCTAATTACATTAAGGTCGCAGCCTCAACCCCTGTGTGAGCCAGGCTCTTTTTTTCTGAAGACCCACTGCTATCTTTTGGACAGGTTGCACAGCCCTTTCTTTTCAATTGTGGGCAAACGGACCTTTAATCCCTTTTATTCGGTAGACATTCGGGCGGGTAGGGCCGGAAAGCATCAGAAGACCGAGCACATCACATATGGCCGGTTAGCTCAGTTGGTTAGAGCGTGGTGCTAATAACGCCAAGGTCGCGGGTTCGATCCCCGTACGGGCCAGTTCCTCCGCTTTTGGTGAGCTTTAGTAGGAGGACTGTTAAGCCCTTCTACCGGGTACAAAGTCATACGGGATGGGCCAGAAAGCGTCAGATGAATGGCCACAGCCCACGGCCGGTCAGGGGCCAGATTCTTGAATTTTGGTGAGCTCTCTGTTATATAGTGGACAGGTTGCAAAACTCTTTCATTTCCGGCGAGCTCAGTTGGTTAGAGCATTATGCTAATAATGCCAAAGTCTCCCGTTCCATCTGTGTAGTTGCCTGGCTTTTCTCATCAGAATTAGGTCGGACCTGTCGGCCCTTTTATCCAGCTAGACAGTCATTTAAGAAGGCCCAGAAAGTGTTGTTAGATTTGCCAAAATACATGACCAGTGAGCTGAGTTGGTTAGAGCATTCTGCTAATCATGCCAAAGCCTCTGGTTCGAGCCCTGTAGTCACCTGGCTCTAATCTTCCCAAGTAGCTTAGAGTGCGATGCTAATTACATTAAGGTCGCAGCCTCAACCCCTGTGTGAGCCAGGCTCTTTTTTTCTGAAGACCCACTGCTATCTTTTGGACAGGTTGCACAGCCCTTTCTTTTCAATTGTGGGCAAACGGACCTTTAATCCCTTTTATTCGGTAGACATTCGGGCGGGTAGGGCCGGAAAGCATCAGAAGACCGAGCACATCACATATGGCCGGTTAGCTCAGTTGGTTAGAGCGTGGTGCTAATAACGCCAAGGTCGCGGGTTCGATCCCCGTACGGGCCAGTTCCTCCGCTTTTGGTGAGCTTTAGTAGGAGGACTGTTAAGCCCTTCTACCGGGTACAAAGTCATACGGGATGGGCCAGAAAGCGTCAGATGAATGGCCACAGCCCACGGCCGGTCAGGGGCCAGATTCTTGAATTTTGGTGAGCTCTCTGTTATATAGTGGACAGGTTGCAAAACTCTTTCATTTCCGGCGAGCTCAGTTGGTTAGAGCATTATGCTAATAATGCCAAAGTCTCCCGTTCCATCTGTGTAGTTGCCTGGCTTTTCTCATCAGAATTAGGTCGGACCTGTCGGCCCTTTTATCCAGCTAGACAGTCATTTAAGAAGGCCCAGAAAGTGTTGTTAGATTTGCCAAAATACATGACCAGTGAGCTGAGTTGGTTAGAGCATTCTGCTAATCATGCCAAAGCCTCTGGTTCGAGCCCTGTAGTCACCTGGCTCTAATCTTCCCAAGTAGCTTAGAGTGCGATGCTAATTACATTAAGGTCGCAGCCTCAACCCCTGTGTGAGCCAGGCTCTTTTTTTCTGAAGACCCACTGCTATCTTTTGGACAGGTTGCACAGCCCTTTCTTTTCAATTGTGGGCAAACGGACCTTTAATCCCTTTTATTCGGTAGACATTCGGGCGGGTAGGGCCGGAAAGCATCAGAAGACCGAGCACATCACATATGGCCGGTTAGCTCAGTTGGTTAGAGCGTGGTGCTAATAACGCCAAGGTCGCGGGTTCGATCCCCGTACGGGCCAGTTCCTCCGCTTTTGGTGAGCTTTAGTAGGAGGACTGTTAAGCCCTTCTACCGGGTACAAAGTCATACGGGATGGGCCAGAAAGCGTCAGATGAATGGCCACAGCCCACGGCCGGTCAGGGGCCAGATTCTTGAATTTTGGTGAGCTCTCTGTTATATAGTGGACAGGTTGCAAAACTCTTTCATTTCCGGCGAGCTCAGTTGGTTAGAGCATTATGCTAATAATGCCAAAGTCTCCAGTTCCATCTGTGTAGTTGCCTGGCTTTTCTCATCAGAATTAGGTCGGACCTGTCGGCCCTTTTATCCAGCTAGACAGTCATTTAAGAAGGCCCAGAAAGTGTTGTTAGATTTGCCAAAATACATGACCAGTGAGCTGAGTTGGTTAGAGCATTCTGCTAATCATGCCAAAGCCTCTGGTTCGAGCCCTGTAGTCACCTGGCTCTAATCTTCCCAAGTAGCTTAGAGTGCGATGCTAATTACATTAAGGTCGCAGCCTCAACCCCTGTGTGAGCCAGGCTCTTTTTTTCTGAAGACCCACTGCTATCTTTTGGACAGGTTGCACAGCCCTTTCTTTTCAATTGTGGGCAAACGGACCTTTAATCCCTTTTATTCGGTAGACATTCGGGCGGGTAGGGCCGGAAAGCATCAGAAGACCGAGCACATCACATATGGCCGGTTAGCTCAGTTGGTTAGAGCGTGGTGCTAATAACGCCAAGGTCGCGGGTTCGATCCCCGTACGGGCCAGTTCCTCCGCTTTTGGTGAGCTTTAGTAGGAGGACTGTTAAGCCCTTCTACCGGGTACAAAGTCATACGGGATGGGCCAGAAAGCGTCAGATGAATGGCCACAGCCCACGGCCGGTCAGGGGCCAGATTCTTGAATTTTGGTGAGCTCTCTGTTATATAGTGGACAGGTTGCAAAACTCTTTCATTTCCGGCGAGCTCAGTTGGTTAGAGCATTATGCTAATAATGCCAAAGTCTCCAGTTCCATCTGTGTAGTTGCCTGGCTTTTCTCATCAGAATTAGGTCGGACCTGTCGGCCCTTTTATCCAGCTAGACAGTCATTTAAGAAGGCCCAGAAAGTGTTGTTAGATTTGCCAAAATACATGACCAGTGAGCTGAGTTGGTTAGAGCATTCTGCTAATCATGCCAAAGCCTCTGGTTCGAGCCCTGTAGTCACCTGGCTCTAATCTTCCCAAGTAGCTTAGAGTGCGATGCTAATTACATTAAGGTCGCAGCCTCAACCCCTGTGTGAGCCAGGCTCTTTTTTTCTGAAGACCCACTGCTATCTTTTGGACAGGTTGCACAGCCCTTTCTTTTCAATTGTGGGCAAACGGACCTTTAATCCCTTTTATTCGGTAGACATTCGGGCGGGTAGGGCCGGAAAGCATCAGAAGACCGAGCACATCACATATGGCCGGTTAGCTCAGTTGGTTAGAGCGTGGTGCTAATAACGCCAAGGTCGCGGGTTCGATCCCCGTACGGGCCAGTTCCTCCGCTTTTGGTGAGCTTTAGTAGGAGGACTGTTAAGCCCTTCTACCGGGTACAAAGTCATACGGGATGGGCCAGAAAGCGTCAGATGAATGGCCACAGCCCACGGCCGGTCAGGGGCCAGATTCTTGAATTTTGGTGAGCTCTCTGTTATATAGTGGACAGGTTGCAAAACTCTTTCATTTCCGGCGAGCTCAGTTGGTTAGAGCATTATGCTAATAATGCCAAAGTCTCCAGTTCCATCTGTGTAGTTGCCTGGCTTTTCTCATCAGAATTAGGTCGGACCTGTCGGCCCTTTTATCCAGCTAGACAGTCATTTAAGAAGGCCCAGAAAGTGTTGTTAGATTTGCCAAAATACATGACCAGTGAGCTGAGTTGGTTAGAGCATTCTGCTAATCATGCCAAAGCCTCTGGTTCGAGCCCTGTAGTCACCTGGCTCTAATCTTCCCAAGTAGCTTAGAGTGCGATGCTAATTACATTAAGGTCGCAGCCTCAACCCCTGTGTGAGCCAGGCTCTTTTTTTCTGAAGACCCACTGCTATCTTTTGGACAGGTTGCACAGCCCTTTCTTTTCAATTGTGGGCAAACGGACCTTTAATCCCTTTTATTCGGTAGACATTCGGGCGGGTAGGGCCGGAAAGCATCAGAAGACCGAGCACATCACATATGGCCGGTTAGCTCAGTTGGTTAGAGCGTGGTGCTAATAACGCCAAGGTCGCGGGTTCGATCCCCGTACGGGCCAGTTCCTCCGCTTTTGGTGAGCTTTAGTAGGAGGACTGTTAAGCCCTTCTACCGGGTACAAAGTCATACGGGATGGGCCAGAAAGCGTCAGATGAATGGCCACAGCCCACGGCCGGTCAGGGGCCAGATTCTTGAATTTTGGTGAGCTCTCTGTTATATAGTGGACAGGTTGCAAAACTCTTTCATTTCCGGCGAGCTCAGTTGGTTAGAGCATTATGCTAATAATGCCAAAGTCTCCAGTTCCATCTGTGTAGTTGCCTGGCTTTTCTCATCAGAATTAGGTCGGACCTGTCGGCCCTTTTATCCAGCTAGACAGTCATTTAAGAAGGCCCAGAAAGTGTTGTTAGATTTGCCAAAATACATGACCAGTGAGCTGAGTTGGTTAGAGCATTCTGCTAATCATGCCAAAGCCTCTGGTTCGAGCCCTGTAGTCACCTGGCTCTAATCTTCCCAAGTAGCTTAGAGTGCGATGCTAATTACATTAAGGTCGCAGCCTCAACCCCTGTGTGAGCCAGGCTCTTTTTTTCTGAAGACCCACTGCTATCTTTTGGACAGGTTGCACAGCCCTTTCTTTTCAATTGTGGGCAAACGGACCTTTAATCCCTTTTATTCGGTAGACATTCGGGCGGGTAGGGCCGGAAAGCATCAGAAGACCGAGCACATCACATATGGCCGGTTAGCTCAGTTGGTTAGAGCGTGGTGCTAATAACGCCAAGGTCGCGGGTTCGATCCCCGTACGGGCCAGTTCCTCCGCTTTTGGTGAGCTTTAGTAGGAGGACTGTTAAGCCCTTCTACCGGGTACAAAGTCATACGGGATGGGCCAGAAAGCGTCAGATGAATGGCCACAGCCCACGGCCGGTCAGGGGCCAGATTCTTGAATTTTGGTGAGCTCTCTGTTATATAGTGGACAGGTTGCAAAACTCTTTCATTTCCGGCGAGCTCAGTTGGTTAGAGCATTATGCTAATAATGCCAAAGTCTCCAGTTCCATCTGTGTAGTTGCCTGGCTTTTCTCATCAGAATTAGGTCGGACCTGTCGGCCCTTTTATCCAGCTAGACAGTCATTTAAGAAGGCCCAGAAAGTGTTGTTAGATTTGCCAAAATACATGACCAGTGAGCTGAGTTGGTTAGAGCATTCTGCTAATCATGCCAAAGCCTCTGGTTCGAGCCCTGTAGTCACCTGGCTCTAATCTTCCCAAGTAGCTTAGAGTGCGATGCTAATTACATTAAGGTCGCAGCCTCAACCCCTGTGTGAGCCAGGCTCTTTTTTTCTGAAGACCCACTGCTATCTTTTGGACAGGTTGCACAGCCCTTTCTTTTCAATTGTGGGCAAACGGACCTTTAATCCCTTTTATTCGGTAGACATTCGGGCGGGTAGGGCCGGAAAGCATCAGAAGACCGAGCACATCACATATGGCCGGTTAGCTCAGTTGGTTAGAGCGTGGTGCTAATAACGCCAAGGTCGCGGGTTCGATCCCCGTACGGGCCAGTTCCTCCGCTTTTGGTGAGCTTTAGTAGGAGGACTGTTAAGCCCTTCTACCGGGTACAAAGTCATACGGGATGGGCCAGAAAGCGTCAGATGAATGGCCACAGCCCACGGCCGGTCAGGGGCCAGATTCTTGAATTTTGGTGAGCTCTCTGTTATATAGTGGACAGGTTGCAAAACTCTTTCATTTCCGGCGAGCTCAGTTGGTTAGAGCATTATGCTAATAATGCCAAAGTCTCCAGTTCCATCTGTGTAGTTGCCTGGCTTTTCTCATCAGAATTAGGTCGGACCTGTCGGCCCTTTTATCCAGCTAGACAGTCATTTAAGAAGGCCCAGAAAGTGTTGTTAGATTTGCCAAAATACATGACCAGTGAGCTGAGTTGGTTAGAGCATTCTGCTAATCATGCCAAAGCCTCTGGTTCGAGCCCTGTAGTCACCTGGCTCTAATCTTCCCAAGTAGCTTAGAGTGCGATGCTAATTACATTAAGGTCGCAGCCTCAACCCCTGTGTGAGCCAGGCTCTTTTTTTCTGAAGACCCACTGCTATCTTTTGGACAGGTTGCACAGCCCTTTCTTTTCAATTGTGGGCAAACGGACCTTTAATCCCTTTTATTCGGTAGACATTCGGGCGGGTAGGGCCGGAAAGCATCAGAAGACCGAGCACATCACATATGGCCGGTTAGCTCAGTTGGTTAGAGCGTGGTGCTAATAACGCCAAGGTCGCGGGTTCGATCCCCGTACGGGCCAGTTCCTCCGCTTTTGGTGAGCTTTAGTAGGAGGACTGTTAAGCCCTTCTACCGGGTACAAAGTCATACGGGATGGGCCAGAAAGCGTCAGATGAATGGCCACAGCCCACGGCCGGTCAGGGGCCAGATTCTTGAATTTTGGTGAGCTCTCTGTTATATAGTGGACAGGTTGCAAAACTCTTTCATTTCCGGCGAGCTCAGTTGGTTAGAGCATTATGCTAATAATGCCAAAGTCTCCAGTTCCATCTGTGTAGTTGCCTGGCTTTTCTCATCAGAATTAGGTCGGACCTGTCGGCCCTTTTATCCAGCTAGACAGTCATTTAAGAAGGCCCAGAAAGTGTTGTTAGATTTGCCAAAATACATGACCAGTGAGCTGAGTTGGTTAGAGCATTCTGCTAATCATGCCAAAGCCTCTGGTTCGAGCCCTGTAGTCACCTGGCTCTAATCTTCCCAAGTAGCTTAGAGTGCGATGCTAATTACATTAAGGTCGCAGCCTCAACCCCTGTGTGAGCCAGGCTCTTTTTTTCTGAAGACCCACAGCTATCTTTTGGACAGGTTGCACAGCCCTTTCTTTTCAATTGTGGGCAAACGGACCTTTAATCCCTTTTATTCGGTAGACATTCGGGCGGGTAGGGCCGGAAAGCATCAGAAGACCGAGCACATCACATATGGCCGGTTAGCTCAGTTGGTTAGAGCGTGGTGCTAATAACGCCAAGGTCGCGGGTTCGATCCCCGTACGGGCCAGTTCCTCCGCTTTTGGTGAGCTTTAGTAGGAGGACTGTTAAGCCCTTCTACCGGGTACAAAGTCATACGGGATGGGCCAGAAAGCGTCAGATGAATGGCCACAGCCCACGGCCGGTCAGGGGCCAGATTCTTGAATTTTGGTGAGCTCTCTGTTATATAGTGGACAGGTTGCAAAACTCTTTCATTTCCGGCGAGCTCAGTTGGTTAGAGCATTATGCTAATAATGCCAAAGTCTCCAGTTCCATCTGTGTAGTTGCCTGGCTTTTCTCATCAGAATTAGGTCGGACCTGTCGGCCCTTTTATCCAGCTAGACAGTCATTTAAGAAGGCCCAGAAAGTGTTGTTAGATTTGCCAAAATACATGACCAGTGAGCTGAGTTGGTTAGAGCATTCTGCTAATCATGCCAAAGCCTCTGGTTCGAGCCCTGTAGTCACCTGGCTCTAATCTTCCCAAGTAGCTTAGAGTGCGATGCTAATTACATTAAGGTCGCAGCCTCAACCCCTGTGTGAGCCAGGCTCTTTTTTTCTGAAGACCCACTGCTATCTTTTGGACAGGTTGCACAGCCCTTTCTTTTCAATTGTGGGCAAACGGACCTTTAATCCCTTTTATTCGGTAGACATTCGGGCGGGTAGGGCCGGAAAGCATCAGAAGACCGAGCACATCACATATGGCCGGTTAGCTCAGTTGGTTAGAGCGTGGTGCTAATAACGCCAAGGTCGCGGGTTCGATCCCCGTACGGGCCAGTTCCTCCGCTTTTGGTGAGCTTTAGTAGGAGGACTGTTAAGCCCTTCTACCGGGTACAAAGTCATACGGGATGGGCCAGAAAGCGTCAGATGAATGGCCACAGCCCACGGCCGGTCAGGGGCCAGATTCTTGAATTTTGGTGAGCTCTCTGTTATATAGTGGACAGGTTGCAAAACTCTTTCATTTCCGGCGAGCTCAGTTGGTTAGAGCATTATGCTAATAATGCCAAAGTCTCCAGTTCCATCTGTGTAGTTGCCTGGCTTTTCTCATCAGAATTAGGTCGGACCTGTCGGCCCTTTTATCCAGCTAGACAGTCATTTAAGAAGGCCCAGAAAGTGTTGTTAGATTTGCCAAAATACATGACCAGTGAGCTGAGTTGGTTAGAGCATTCTGCTAATCATGCCAAAGCCTCTGGTTCGAGCCCTGTAGTCACCTGGCTCTAATCTTCCCAAGTAGCTTAGAGTGCGAAGCTAATTACATTAAGGTCGCAGCCTCAACCCCTGTGTGAGCCAGGCTCTTTTTTTCTGAAGACCCACTGCTATCTTTTGGACAGGTTGCACAGCCCTTTCTTTTCAATTGTGGGCAAACGGACCTTTAATCCCTTTTATTCGGTAGACATTCGGGCGGGTAGGGCCGGAAAGCATCAGAAGACCGAGCACATCACATATGGCCGGTTAGCTCAGTTGGTTAGAGCGTGGTGCTAATAACGCCAAGGTCGCGGGTTCGATCCCCGTACGGGCCAGTTCCTCCGCTTTTGGTGAGCTTTAGTAGGAGGACTGTTAAGCCCTTCTACCGGGTACAAAGTCATACGGGATGGGCCAGAAAGCGTCAGATGAATGGCCACAGCCCACGGCCGGTCAGGGGCCAGATTCTTGAATTTTGGTGAGCTCTCTGTTATATAGTGGACAGGTTGCAAAACTCTTTCATTTCCGGCGAGCTCAGTTGGTTAGAGCATTATGCTAATAATGCCAAAGTCTCCAGTTCCATCTGTGTAGTTGCCTGGCTTTTCTCATCAGAATTAGGTCGGACCTGTCGGCCCTTTTATCCAGCTAGACAGTCATTTAAGAAGGCCCAGAAAGTGTTGTTAGATTTGCCAAAATACATGACCAGTGAGCTGAGTTGGTTAGAGCATTCTGCTAATCATGCCAAAGCCTCTGGTTCGAGCCCTGTAGTCACCTGGCTCTAATCTTCCCAAGTAGCTTAGAGTGCGATGCTAATTACATTAAGGTCGCAGCCTCAACCCCTGTGTGAGCCAGGCTCTTTTTTTCTGAAGACCCACTGCTATCTTTTGGACAGGTTGCACAGCCCTTTCTTTTCAATTGTGGGCAAACGGACCTTTAATCCCTTTTATTCGGTAGACATTCGGGCGGGTAGGGCCGGAAAGCATCAGAAGACCGAGCACATCACATATGGCCGGTTAGCTCAGTTGGTTAGAGCGTGGTGCTAATAACGCCAAGGTCGCGGGTTCGATCCCCGTACGGGCCAGTTCCTCCGCTTTTGGTGAGCTTTAGTAGGAGGACTGTTAAGCCCTTCTACCGGGTACAAAGTCATACGGGATGGGCCAGAAAGCGTCAGATGAATGGCCACAGCCCACGGCCGGTCAGGGGCCAGATTCTTGAATTTTGGTGAGCTCTCTGTTATATAGTGGACAGGTTGCAAAACTCTTTCATTTCCGGCGAGCTCAGTTGGTTAGAGCATTATGCTAATAATGCCAAAGTCTCCAGTTCCATCTGTGTAGTTGCCTGGCTTTTCTCATCAGAATTAGGTCGGACCTGTCGGCCCTTTTATCCAGCTAGACAGTCATTTAAGAAGGCCCAGAAAGTGTTGTTAGATTTGCCAAAATACATGACCAGTGAGCTGAGTTGGTTAGAGCATTCTGCTAATCATGCCAAAGCCTCTGGTTCGAGCCCTGTAGTCACCTGGCTCTAATCTTCCCAAGTAGCTTAGAGTGCGATGCTAATTACATTAAGGTCGCAGCCTCAACCCCTGTGTGAGCCAGGCTCTTTTTTTCTGAAGACCCACTGCTATCTTTTGGACAGGTTGCACAGCCCTTTCTTTTCAATTGTGGGCAAACGGACCTTTAATCCCTTTTATTCGGTAGACATTCGGGCGGGTAGGGCCGGAAAGCATCAGAAGACCGAGCACATCACATATGGCCGGTTAGCTCAGTTGGTTAGAGCGTGGTGCTAATAACGCCAAGGTCGCGGGTTCGATCCCCGTATGGGCCAGTTCCTCCGCTTTTGGTGAGCTTTAGTAGGAGGACTGTTAAGCCCTTCTACCGGGTACAAAGTCATACGGGATGGGCCAGAAAGCGTCAGATGAATGGCCACAGCCCACGGCCGGTCAGGGGCCAGATTCTTGAATTTTGGTGAGCTCTCTGTTATATAGTGGACAGGTTGCAAAACTCTTTCATTTCCGGCGAGCTCAGTTGGTTAGAGCATTATGCTAATAATGCCAAAGTCTCCAGTTCCATCTGTGTAGTTGCCTGGCTTTTCTCATCAGAATTAGGTCGGACCTGTCGGCCCTTTTATCCAGCTAGACAGTCATTTAAGAAGGCCCAGAAAGTGTTGTTAGATTTGCCAAAATACATGACCAGTGAGCTGAGTTGGTTAGAGCATTCTGCTAATCATGCCAAAGCCTCTGGTTCGAGCCCTGTAGTCACCTGGCTCTAATCTTCCCAAGTAGCTTAGAGTGCGATGCTAATTACATTAAGGTCGCAGCCTCAACCCCTGTGTGAGCCAGGCTCTTTTTTTCTGAAGACCCACTGCTATCTTTTGGACAGGTTGCACAGCCCTTTCTTTTCAATTGTGGGCAAACGGACCTTTAATCCCTTTTATTCGGTAGACATTCGGGCGGGTAGGGCCGGAAAGCATCAGAAGACCGAGCACATCACATATGGCCGGTTAGCTCAGTTGGTTAGAGCGTGGTGCTAATAACGCCAAGGTCGCGGGTTCGATCCCCGTACGTGCCAGTTCCTCCGCTTTTGGTGAGCTTTAGTAGGAGGACTGTTAAGCCCTTCTACCGGGTACAAAGTCATACGGGATGGGCCAGAAATGGTCAGATGAATGGCCACAGCCCACGGCCGGTCAGGGGCCAGATTCTTGAATTTTGGATAGCTCTCTGTTATATAGTGGACAGGTTGCAAAACTCTTTCATTTCCGGCGAGCTCAGTTGGTTAGAGCATTATGCTAATAATGCCAAAGTCTCCAGTTCCATCTGTGTAGTTGCCTGGCTTTTCTCATCAGAATTAGGTCGGACCTGTCGGCCCTTTTATCCAGCTAGACAGTCATTTAAGAAGGCCCAGAAAGTGTTGTTAGATTTGCCAAAATACATGACCAGTGAGCTGAGTTGGTTAGAGCATTCTGCTAATCATGCCAAAGCCTCTGGTTCGAGCCCTGTAGTCACCTGGCTCTAATCTTCCCAAGTAGCTTAGAGTGCGATGCTAATTACATTAAGGTCGCAGCCTCAACCCCTGTGTGAGCCAGGCTCTTTTTTTCTGAAGACCCACTGCTATCTTTTGGACAGGTTGCACAGCCCTTTCTTTTCAATTGTGGGCAAACGGACCTTTAATCCCTTTTATTCGGTAGACATTCGGGCGGGTAGGGCCGGAAAGCATCAGAAGACCGAGCACATCACATATGGCCGGTTAGCTCAGTTGGTTAGAGCGTGGTGCTAATAACGCCAAGGTCGCGGGTTCGATCCCCGTACGGGCCAGTTCCTCTGCTTTTGGTGAGCTTTAGTAGGAGGACTGTTAAGCCCTTCTACCGGGTACAAAGTCATACGGGATGGGCCAGAAAGCGTCAGATGAATGGCCACAGCCCACGGCCGGTCAGGGGCCAGATTCTTGAATTTTGGTGAGCTCTCTGTTATATAGTGGACAGGTTGCAAAACTCTTTCATTTCCGGCGAGCTCAGTTGGTTAGAGCATTATGCTAATAATGCCAAAGTCTCCAGTTCCATCTGTGTAGTTGCCTGGCTTTTCTCATCAGAATTAGGTCGGACCTGTCGGCCCTTTTATCCAGCTAGACAGTCATTTAAGAAGGCCCAGAAAGTGTTGTTAGATTTGCCAAAATACATGACCAGTGAGCTGAGTTGGTTAGAGCATTCTGCTAATCATGCCAAAGCCTCTGGTTCGAGCCCTGTAGTCACCTGGCTCTAATCTTCCCAAGTAGCTTAGAGTGCGATGCTAATTACATTAAGGTCGCAGCCTCAACCCCTGTGTGAGCCAGGCTCTTTTTTTCTGAAGACCCACTGCTATCTTTTGGACAGGTTGCACAGCCCTTTCTTTTCAATTGTGGGCAAACGGACCTTTAATCCCTTTTATTCGGTAGGCATTCGGGCGGGTAGGGCCGGAAAGCATCAGAAGACCGAGCACATCACATATGGCCGGTTAGCTCAGTTGGTTAGAGCGTGGTGCTAATAACGCCAAGGTCGCGGGTTCGATCCCCGTACGGGCCAGTTCCTCCGCTTTTGGTGAGCTTTAGTAGGAGGACTGTTAAGCCCTTCTACCGGGTACAAAGTCATACGGGATGGGCCTGAAAGCGTCAGATGAATGGCCACAGCCCACGGCCGGTCAGGGGCCAGATTCTTGAATTTTGGTGAGCTCTCTGTTATATAGTGGACAGGTTGCAAAACTCTTTCATTTCCGGCGAGCTCAGTTGGTTAGAGCATTATGCTAATAATGCCAAAGTCTCCAGTTCCATCTGTGTAGTTGCCTGGCTTTTCTCATCAGAATTAGGTCGGACCTGTCGGCCCTTTTATCCAGCTAGACAGTCATTTAAGAAGGCCCAGAAAGTGTTGTTAGATTTGCCAAAATACATGACCAGTGAGCTGAGTTGGTTAGAGCATTCTGCTAATCATGCCAAAGCCTCTGGTTCGAGCCCTGTAGTCACCTGGCTCTAATCTTCCCAAGTAGCTTAGAGTGCGATGCTAATTACATTAAGGTCGCAGCCTCAACCCCTGTGTGAGCCAGGCTCTTTTTTTCTGAAGACCCACTGCTATCTTTTGGACAGGTTGCACAGCCCTTTCTTTTCAATTGTGGGCAAACGGACCTTTAATCCCTTTTATTCGGTAGACATTCGGGCGGGTAGGGCCGGAAAGCATCAGAAGACCGAGCACATCACATATGGCCGGTTAGCTCAGTTGGTTAGAGCGTGGTGCTAATAACGCCAAGGTCGCGGGTTCGATCCCCGTACGGGCCAGTTCCTCCGCTTTTGGTGAGCTTTAGTAGGAGGACTGTTAAGCCCTTCTACCGGGTACAAAGTCATACGGGATGGGCCAGAAAGCGTCAGATGAATGGCCACAGCCCACGGCCGGTCAGGGGCCAGATTCTTGAATTTTGGTGAGCTCTCTGTTATATAGTGGACAGGTTGCAAAACTCTTTCATTTCCGGCGAGCTCAGTTGGTTAGAGCATTATGCTAATAATGCCAAAGTCTCCAGTTCCATCTGTGTAGTTGCCTGGCTTTTCTCATCAGAATTAGGTCGGACCTGTCGGCCCTTTTATCCAGCTAGACAGTCATTTAAGAAGGCCCAGAAAGTGTTGTTAGATTTGCCAAAATACATGACCAGTGAGCTGAGTTGGTTAGAGCATTCTGCTAATCATGCCAAAGCCTCTGGTTCGAGCCCTGTAGTCACCTGGCTCTAATCTTCCCAAGTAGCTTAGAGTGCGATGCTAATTACATTAAGGTCGCAGCCTCAACCCCTGTGTGAGCCAGGCTCTTTTTTTCTGAAGACCCACAGCTATCTTTTGGACAGGTTGCACAGCCCTTTCTTTTCAATTGTGGGCAAACGGACCTTTAATCCCTTTTATTCGGTAGACATTCGGGCGGGTAGGGCCGGAAAGCATCAGAAGACCGAGCACATCACATATGGCCGGTTAGCTCAGTTGGTTAGAGCGTGGTGCTAATAACGCCAAGGTCGCGGGTTCGATCCCCGTACGGGCCAGTTCCTCCGCTTTTGGTGAGCTTTAGTAGGAGGACTGTTAAGCCCTTCTACCGGGTACAAAGTCATACGGGATGGGCCAGAAAGCGTCAGATGAATGGCCACAGCCCACGGCCGGTCAGGGGCCAGATTCTTGAATTTTGGTGAGCTCTCTGTTATATAGTGGACAGGTTGCAAAACTCTTTCATTTCCGGCGAGCTCAGTTGGTTAGAGCATTATGCTAATAATGCCAAAGTCTCCAGTTCCATCTGTGTAGTTGCCTGGCTTTTCTCATCAGAATTAGGTCGGACCTGTCGGCCCTTTTATCCAGCTAGACAGTCATTTAAGAAGGCCCAGAAAGTGTTGTTAGATTTGCCAAAATACATGACCAGTGAGCTGAGTTGGTTAGAGCATTCTGCTAATCATGCCAAAGCCTCTGGTTCGAGCCCTGTAGTCACCTGGCTCTAATCTTCCCAAGTAGCTTAGAGTGCGATGCTAATTACATTAAGGTCGCAGCCTCAACCCCTGTGTGAGCCAGGCTCTTTTTTTCTGAAGACCCACTGCTATCTTTTGGACAGGTTGCACAGCCCTTTCTTTTCAATTGTGGGCAAACGGACCTTTAATCCCTTTTATTCGGTAGACATTCGGGCGGGTAGGGCCGGAAAGCATCAGAAGACCGAGCACATCACATATGGCCGGTTAGCTCAGTTGGTTAGAGCGTGGTGCTAATAACGCCAAGGTCGCGGGTTCGATCCCCGTACGGGCCAGTTCCTCCGCTTTTGGTGAGCTTTAGTAGGAGGACTGTTAAGCCCTTCTACCGGGTACAAAGTCATACGGGATGGGCCAGAAAGCGTCAGATGAATGGCCACAGCCCACGGCCGGTCAGGGGCCAGATTCTTGAATTTTGGTGAGCTCTCTGTTATATAGTGGACAGGTTGCAAAACTCTTTCATTTCCGGCGAGCTCAGTTGGTTAGAGCATTATGCTAATAATGCCAAAGTCTCCAGTTCCATCTGTGTAGTTGCCTGGCTTTTCTCATCAGAATTAGGTCGGACCTGTCGGCCCTTTTATCCAGCTAGACAGTCATTTAAGAAGGCCCAGAAAGTGTTGTTAGATTTGCCAAAATACATGACCAGTGAGCTGAGTTGGTTAGAGCATTCTGCTAATCATGCCAAAGCCTCTGGTTCGAGCCCTGTAGTCACCTGGCTCTAATCTTCCCAAGTAGCTTAGAGTGCGAAGCTAATTACATTAAGGTCGCAGCCTCAACCCCTGTGTGAGCCAGGCTCTTTTTTTCTGAAGACCCACTGCTATCTTTTGGACAGGTTGCACAGCCCTTTCTTTTCAATTGTGGGCAAACGGACCTTTAATCCCTTTTATTCGGTAGACATTCGGGCGGGTAGGGCCGGAAAGCATCAGAAGACCGAGCACATCACATATGGCCGGTTAGCTCAGTTGGTTAGAGCGTGGTGCTAATAACGCCAAGGTCGCGGGTTCGATCCCCGTACGGGCCAGTTCCTCCGCTTTTGGTGAGCTTTAGTAGGAGGACTGTTAAGCCCTTCTACCGGGTACAAAGTCATACGGGATGGGCCAGAAAGCGTCAGATGAATGGCCACAGCCCACGGCCGGTCAGGGGCCAGATTCTTGAATTTTGGTGAGCTCTCTGTTATATAGTGGACAGGTTGCAAAACTCTTTCATTTCCGGCGAGCTCAGTTGGTTAGAGCATTATGCTAATAATGCCAAAGTCTCCAGTTCCATCTGTGTAGTTGCCTGGCTTTTCTCATCAGAATTAGGTCGGACCTGTCGGCCCTTTTATCCAGCTAGACAGTCATTTAAGAAGGCCCAGAAAGTGTTGTTAGATTTGCCAAAATACATGACCAGTGAGCTGAGTTGGTTAGAGCATTCTGCTAATCATGCCAAAGCCTCTGGTTCGAGCCCTGTAGTCACCTGGCTCTAATCTTCCCAAGTAGCTTAGAGTGCGATGCTAATTACATTAAGGTCGCAGCCTCAACCCCTGTGTGAGCCAGGCTCTTTTTTTCTGAAGACCCACTGCTATCTTTTGGACAGGTTGCACAGCCCTTTCTTTTCAATTGTGGGCAAACGGACCTTTAATCCCTTTTATTCGGTAGACATTCGGGCGGGTAGGGCCGGAAAGCATCAGAAGACCGAGCACATCACATATGGCCGGTTAGCTCAGTTGGTTAGAGCGTGGTGCTAATAACGCCAAGGTCGCGGGTTCGATCCCCGTACGGGCCAGTTCCTCCGCTTTTGGTGAGCTTTAGTAGGAGGACTGTTAAGCCCTTCTACCGGGTACAAAGTCATACGGGATGGGCCAGAAAGCGTCAGATGAATGGCCACAGCCCACGGCCGGTCAGGGGCCAGATTCTTGAATTTTGGTGAGCTCTCTGTTATATAGTGGACAGGTTGCAAAACTCTTTCATTTCCGGCGAGCTCAGTTGGTTAGAGCATTATGCTAATAATGCCAAAGTCTCCAGTTCCATCTGTGTAGTTGCCTGGCTTTTCTCATCAGAATTAGGTCGGACCTGTCGGCCCTTTTATCCAGCTAGACAGTCATTTAAGAAGGCCCAGAAAGTGTTGTTAGATTTGCCAAAATACATGACCAGTGAGCTGAGTTGGTTAGAGCATTCTGCTAATCATGCCAAAGCCTCTGGTTCGAGCCCTGTAGTCACCTGGCTCTAATCTTCCCAAGTAGCTTAGAGTGCGATGCTAATTACATTAAGGTCGCAGCCTCAACCCCTGTGTGAGCCAGGCTCTTTTTTTCTGAAGACCCACTGCTATCTTTTGGACAGGTTGCACAGCCCTTTCTTTTCAATTGTGGGCAAACGGACCTTTAATCCCTTTTATTCGGTAGACATTCGGGCGGGTAGGGCCGGAAAGCATCAGAAGACCGAGCACATCACATATGGCCGGTTAGCTCAGTTGGTTAGAGCGTGGTGCTAATAACGCCAAGGTCGCGGGTTCGATCCCCGTATGGGCCAGTTCCTCCGCTTTTGGTGAGCTTTAGTAGGAGGACTGTTAAGCCCTTCTACCGGGTACAAAGTCATACGGGATGGGCCAGAAAGCGTCAGATGAATGGCCACAGCCCACGGCCGGTCAGGGGCCAGATTCTTGAATTTTGGTGAGCTCTCTGTTATATAGTGGACAGGTTGCAAAACTCTTTCATTTCCGGCGAGCTCAGTTGGTTAGAGCATTATGCTAATAATGCCAAAGTCTCCAGTTCCATCTGTGTAGTTGCCTGGCTTTTCTCATCAGAATTAGGTCGGACCTGTCGGCCCTTTTATCCAGCTAGACAGTCATTTAAGAAGGCCCAGAAAGTGTTGTTAGATTTGCCAAAATACATGACCAGTGAGCTGAGTTGGTTAGAGCATTCTGCTAATCATGCCAAAGCCTCTGGTTCGAGCCCTGTAGTCACCTGGCTCTAATCTTCCCAAGTAGCTTAGAGTGCGATGCTAATTACATTAAGGTCGCAGCCTCAACCCCTGTGTGAGCCAGGCTCTTTTTTTCTGAAGACCCACTGCTATCTTTTGGACAGGTTGCACAGCCCTTTCTTTTCAATTGTGGGCAAACGGACCTTTAATCCCTTTTATTCGGTAGACATTCGGGCGGGTAGGGCCGGAAAGCATCAGAAGACCGAGCACATCACATATGGCCGGTTAGCTCAGTTGGTTAGAGCGTGGTGCTAATAACGCCAAGGTCGCGGGTTCGATCCCCGTACGTGCCAGTTCCTCCGCTTTTGGTGAGCTTTAGTAGGAGGACTGTTAAGCCCTTCTACCGGGTACAAAGTCATACGGGATGGGCCAGAAATGGTCAGATGAATGGCCACAGCCCACGGCCGGTCAGGGGCCAGATTCTTGAATTTTGGATAGCTCTCTGTTATATAGTGGACAGGTTGCAAAACTCTTTCATTTCCGGCGAGCTCAGTTGGTTAGAGCATTATGCTAATAATGCCAAAGTCTCCAGTTCCATCTGTGTAGTTGCCTGGCTTTTCTCATCAGAATTAGGTCGGACCTGTCGGCCCTTTTATCCAGCTAGACAGTCATTTAAGAAGGCCCAGAAAGTGTTGTTAGATTTGCCAAAATACATGACCAGTGAGCTGAGTTGGTTAGAGCATTCTGCTAATCATGCCAAAGCCTCTGGTTCGAGCCCTGTAGTCACCTGGCTCTAATCTTCCCAAGTAGCTTAGAGTGCGATGCTAATTACATTAAGGTCGCAGCCTCAACCCCTGTGTGAGCCAGGCTCTTTTTTTCTGAAGACCCACTGCTATCTTTTGGACAGGTTGCACAGCCCTTTCTTTTCAATTGTGGGCAAACGGACCTTTAATCCCTTTTATTCGGTAGACATTCGGGCGGGTAGGGCCGGAAAGCATCAGAAGACCGAGCACATCACATATGGCCGGTTAGCTCAGTTGGTTAGAGCGTGGTGCTAATAACGCCAAGGTCGCGGGTTCGATCCCCGTACGGGCCAGTTCCTCTGCTTTTGGTGAGCTTTAGTAGGAGGACTGTTAAGCCCTTCTACCGGGTACAAAGTCATACGGGATGGGCCAGAAAGCGTCAGATGAATGGCCACAGCCCACGGCCGGTCAGGGGCCAGATTCTTGAATTTTGGTGAGCTCTCTGTTATATAGTGGACAGGTTGCAAAACTCTTTCATTTCCGGCGAGCTCAGTTGGTTAGAGCATTATGCTAATAATGCCAAAGTCTCCAGTTCCATCTGTGTAGTTGCCTGGCTTTTCTCATCAGAATTAGGTCGGACCTGTCGGCCCTTTTATCCAGCTAGACAGTCATTTAAGAAGGCCCAGAAAGTGTTGTTAGATTTGCCAAAATACATGACCAGTGAGCTGAGTTGGTTAGAGCATTCTGCTAATCATGCCAAAGCCTCTGGTTCGAGCCCTGTAGTCACCTGGCTCTAATCTTCCCAAGTAGCTTAGAGTGCGATGCTAATTACATTAAGGTCGCAGCCTCAACCCCTGTGTGAGCCAGGCTCTTTTTTTCTGAAGACCCACTGCTATCTTTTGGACAGGTTGCACAGCCCTTTCTTTTCAATTGTGGGCAAACGGACCTTTAATCCCTTTTATTCGGTAGGCATTCGGGCGGGTAGGGCCGGAAAGCATCAGAAGACCGAGCACATCACATATGGCCGGTTAGCTCAGTTGGTTAGAGCGTGGTGCTAATAACGCCAAGGTCGCGGGTTCGATCCCCGTACGGGCCAGTTCCTCCGCTTTTGGTGAGCTTTAGTAGGAGGACTGTTAAGCCCTTCTACCGGGTACAAAGTCATACGGGATGGGCCTGAAAGCGTCAGATGAATGGCCACAGCCCACGGCCGGTCAGGGGCCAGATTCTTGAATTTTGGTGAGCTCTCTGTTATATAGTGGACAGGTTGCAAAACTCTTTCATTTCCGGCGAGCTCAGTTGGTTAGAGCATTATGCTAATAATGCCAAAGTCTCCAGTTCCATCTGTGTAGTTGCCTGGCTTTTCTCATCAGAATTAGGTCGGACCTGTCGGCCCTTTTATCCAGCTAGACAGTCATTTAAGAAGGCCCAGAAAGTGTTGTTAGATTTGCCAAAATACATGACCAGTGAGCTGAGTTGGTTAGAGCATTCTGCTAATCATGCCAAAGCCTCTGGTTCGAGCCCTGTAGTCACCTGGCTCTAATCTTCCCAAGTAGCTTAGAGTGCGATGCTAATTACATTAAGGTCGCAGCCTCAACCCCTGAGTGAGCCAGGCTCTTTTTTTCTGAAGACCCACTGCTATCTTTTGGACAGGTTGCACAGCCCTTTCTTTTCAATTGTGGGCAAACGGACCTTTAATCCCTTTTATTCGGTAGACATTCGGGCGGGTAGGGCCGGAAAGCATCAGAAGACCGAGCACATCACATATGGCCGGTTAGCTCAGTTGGTTAGAGCGTGGTGCTAATAACGCCAAGGTCGCGGGTTCGATCCCCGTACGGGCCAGTTCCTCCGCTTTTGGTGAGCTTTAGTAGGAGGACTGTTAAGCCCTTCTACCGGGTACAAAGTCATACGGGATGGGCCAGAAAGCGTCAGATGAATGGCCACAGCCCACGGCCGGTCAGGGGCCAGATTCTTGAATTTTGGTGAGCTCTCTGTTATATAGTGGACAGGTTGCAAAACTCTTTCATTTCCGGCGAGCTCAGTTGGTTAGAGCATTATGCTAATAATGCCAAAGTCTCCAGTTCCATCTGTGTAGTTGCCTGGCTTTTCTCATCAGAATTAGGTCGGACCTGTCGGCCCTTTTATCCAGCTAGACAGTCATTTAAGAAGGCCCAGAAAGTGTTGTTAGATTTGCCAAAATACATGACCAGTGAGCTGAGTTGGTTAGAGCATTCTGCTAATCATGCCAAAGCCTCTGGTTCGAGCCCTGTAGTCACCTGGCTCTAATCTTCCCAAGTAGCTTAGAGTGCGATGCTAATTACATTAAGGTCGCAGCCTCAACCCCTGTGTGAGCCAGGCTCTTTTTTTCTGAAGACCCACTGCTATCTTTTGGACAGGTTGCACAGCCCTTTCTTTTCAATTGTGGGCAAACGGACCTTTAATCCCTTTTATTCGGTAGACATTCGGGCGGGTAGGGCCGGAAAGCATCAGAAGACCGAGCACATCACATATGGCCGGTTAGCTCAGTTGGTTAGAGCGTGGTGCTAATAACGCCAAGGTCGCGGGTTCGATCCCCGTACGGGCCAGTTCCTCTGCTTTTGGTGAGCTTTAGTAGGAGGACTGTTAAGCCCTTCTACCGGGTACAAAGTCATACGGGATGGGCCAGAAAGCGTCAGATGAATGGCCACAGCCCACGGCCGGTCAGGGGCCAGATTCTTGAATTTTGGTGAGCTCTCTGTTATATAGTGGACAGGTTGCAAAACTCTTTCATTTCCGGCGAGCTCAGTTGGTTAGAGCATTATGCTAATAATGCCAAAGTCTCCAGTTCCATCTGTGTAGTTGCCTGGCTTTTCTCATCAGAATTAGGTCGGACCTGTCGGCCCTTTTATCCAGCTAGACAGTCATTTAAGAAGGCCCAGAAAGTGTTGTTAGATTTGCCAAAATACATGACCAGTGAGCTGAGTTGGTTAGAGCATTCTGCTAATCATGCCAAAGCCTCTGGTTCGAGCCCTGTAGTCACCTGGCTCTAATCTTCCCAAGTAGCTTAGAGTGCGATGCTAATTACATTAAGGTCGCAGCCTCAACCCCTGTGTGAGCCAGGCTCTTTTTTTCTGAAGACCCACTGCTATCTTTTGGACAGGTTGCACAGCCCTTTCTTTTCAATTGTGGGCAAACGGACCTTTAATCCCTTTTATTCGGTAGACATTCGGGCGGGTAGGGCCGGAAAGCATCAGAAGACCGAGCACATCACATATGGCCGGTTAGCTCAGTTGGTTAGAGCGTGGTGCTAATAACGCCAAGGTCGCGGGTTCGATCCCCGTACGGGCCAGTTCCTCCGCTTTTGGTGAGCTTTAGTAGGAGGACTGTTAAGCCCTTCTACCGGGTACAAAGTCATACGGGATGGGCCAGAAAGCGTCAGATGAATGGCCACAGCCCACGGCCGGTCAGGGGCCAGATTCTTGAATTTTGGTGAGCTCTCTGTTATATAGTGGACAGGTTGCAAAACTCTTTCATTTCCGGCGAGCTCAGTTGGTTAGAGCATTATGCTAATAATGCCAAAGTCTCCAGTTCCATCTGTGTAGTTGCCTGGCTTTTCTCATCAGAATTAGGTCGGACCTGTCGGCCCTTTTATCCAGCTAGACAGTCATTTAAGAAGGCCCAGAAAGTGTTGTTAGATTTGCCAAAATACATGACCAGTGAGCTGAGTTGGTTAGAGCATTCTGCTAATCATGCCAAAGCCTCTGGTTCGAGCCCTGTAGTCACCTGGCTCTAATCTTCCCAAGTAGCTTAGAGTGCGATGCTAATTACATTAAGGTCGCAGCCTCAACCCCTGTGTGAGCCAGGCTCTTTTTTTCTGAAGACCCACTGCTATCTTTTGGACAGGTTGCACAGCCCTTTCTTTTCAATTGTGGGCAAACGGACCTTTAATCCCTTTTATTCGGTAGACATTCGGGCGGGTAGGGCCGGAAAGCATCAGAAGACCGAGCACATCACATATGGCCGGTTAGCTCAGTTGGTTAGAGCGTGGTGCTAATAACGCCAAGGTCGCGGGTTCGATCCCCGTACGGGCCAGTTCCTCCGCTTTTGGTGAGCTTTAGTAGGAGGACTGTTAAGCCCTTCTACCGGGTACAAAGTCATACGGGATGGGCCAGAAAGCGTCAGATGAATGGCCACAGCCCACGGCCGGTCAGGGGCCAGATTCTTGAATTTTGGTGAGCTCTCTGTTATATAGTGGACAGGTTGCAAAACTCTTTCATTTCCGGCGAGCTCAGTTGGTTAGAGCATTATGCTAATAATGCCAAAGTCTCCAGTTCCATCTGTGTAGTTGCCTGGCTTTTCTCATCAGAATTAGGTCGGACCTGTCGGCCCTTTTATCCAGCTAGACAGTCATTTAAGAAGGCCCAGAAAGTGTTGTTAGATTTGCCAAAATACATGACCAGTGAGCTGAGTTGGTTAGAGCATTCTGCTAATCATGCCAAAGCCTCTGGTTCGAGCCCTGTAGTCACCTGGCTCTAATCTTCCCAAGTAGCTTAGAGTGCGATGCTAATTACATTAAGGTCGCAGCCTCAACCCCTGTGTGAGCCAGGCTCTTTTTTTCTGAAGACCCACTGCTATCTTTTGGACAGGTTGCACAGCCCTTTCTTTTCAATTGTGGGCAAACGGACCTTTAATCCCTTTTATTCGGTAGACATTCGGGCGGGTAGGGCCGGAAAGCATCAGAAGACCGAGCACATCACATATGGCCGGTTAGCTCAGTTGGTTAGAGCGTGGTGCTAATAACGCCAAGGTCGCGGGTTCCATCCCCGTACGGGCCAGTTCCTCCGCTTTTGGTGAGCTTTAGTAGGAGGACTGTTAAGCCCTTCTACCGGGTACAAAGTCATACGGGATGGGCCAGAAAGCGTCAGATGAATGGCCACAGCCCACGGCCGGTCAGGGGCCAGATTCTTGAATTTTGGTGAGCTCTCTGTTATATAGTGGACAGGTTGCAAAACTCTTTCATTTCCGGCGAGCTCAGTTGGTTAGAGCATTATGCTAATAATGCCAAAGTCTCCAGTTCCATCTGTGTAGTTGCCTGGCTTTTCTCATCAGAATTAGGTCGGACCTGTCGGCCCTTTTATCCAGCTAGACAGTCATTTAAGAAGGCCCAGAAAGTGTTGTTAGATTTGCCAAAATACATGACCAGTGAGCTGAGTTGGTTAGAGCATTCTGCTAATCATGCCAAAGCCTCTGGTTCGAGCCCTGTAGTCACCTGGCTCTAATCTTCCCAAGTAGCTTAGAGTGCGATGCTAATTACATTAAGGTCGCAGCCTCAACCCCTGAGTGAGCCAGGCTCTTTTTTTCTGAAGACCCACTGCTATCTTTTGGACAGGTTGCACAGCCCTTTCTTTTCAATTGTGGGCAAACGGACCTTTAATCCCTTTTATTCGGTAGACATTCGGGCGGGTAGGGCCGGAAAGCATCAGAAGACCGAGCACATCACATATGGCCGGTTAGCTCAGTTGGTTAGAGCGTGGTGCTAATAACGCCAAGGTCGCGGGTTCGATCCCCGTACGGGCCAGTTCCTCTGCTTTTGGTGAGCTTTAGTAGGAGGACTGTTAAGCCCTTCTACCGGGTACAAAGTCATACGGGATGGGCCAGAAAGCGTCAGATGAATGGCCACAGCCCACGGCCGGTCAGGGGCCAGATTCTTGAATTTTGGATAGCTCTCTGTTATATAGTGGACAGGTTGCAAAACTCTTTCATTTCCGGCGAGCTCAGTTGGTTAGAGCATTATGCTAATAATGCCAAAGTCTCCAGTTCCATCTGTGTAGTTGCCTGGCTTTTCTCATCAGAATTAGGTCGGACCTGTCGGCCCTTTTATCCAGCTAGACAGTCATTTAAGAAGGCCCAGAAAGTGTTGTTAGATTTGCCAAAATACATGACCAGTGAGCTGAGTTGGTTAGAGCATTCTGCTAATCATGCCAAAGCCTCTGGTTCGAGCCCTGTAGTCACCTGGCTCTAATCTTCCCAAGTAGCTTAGAGTGCGATGCTAATTACATTAAGGTCGCAGCCTCAACCCCTGTGTGAGCCAGGCTCTTTTTTTCTGAAGACCCACTGCTATCTTTTGGACAGGTTGCACAGCCCTTTCTTTTCAATTGTGGGCAAACGGACCTTTAATCCCTTTTATTCGGTAGACATTCGGGCGGGTAGGGCCGGAAAGCATCAGAAGACCGAGCACATCACATATGGCCGGTTAGCTCAGTTGGTTAGAGCGTGGTGCTAATAACGCCAAGGTCGCGGGTTCGATCCCCGTACGGGCCAGTTCCTCCGCTTTTGGTGAGCTTTAGTAGGAGGACTGTTAAGCCCTTCTACCGGGTACAAAGTCATACGGGATGGGCCAGAAAGCGTCAGATGAATGGCCACAGCCCACGGCCGGTCAGGGGCCAGATTCTTGAATTTTGGTGAGCTCTCTGTTATATAGTGGACAGGTTGCAAAACTCTTTCATTTCCGGCGAGCTCAGTTGGTTAGAGCATTATGCTAATAATGCCAAAGTCTCCAGTTCCATCTGTGTAGTTGCCTGGCTTTTCTCATCAGAATTAGGTCGGACCTGTCGGCCCTTTTATCCAGCTAGACAGTCATTTAAGAAGGCCCAGAAAGTGTTGTTAGATTTGCCAAAATACATGACCAGTGAGCTGAGTTGGTTAGAGCATTCTGCTAATCATGCCAAAGCCTCTGGTTCGAGCCCTGTAGTCACCTGGCTCTAATCTTCCCAAGTAGCTTAGAGTGCGATGCTAATTACATTAAGGTCGCAGCCTCAACCCCTGTGTGAGCCAGGCTCTTTTTTTCTGAAGACCCACTGCTATCTTTTGGACAGGTTGCACAGCCCTTTCTTTTCAATTGTGGGCAAACGGACCTTTAATCCCTTTTATTCGGTAGACATTCGGGCGGGTAGGGCCGGAAAGCATCAGAAGACCGAGCACATCACATATGGCCGGTTAGCTCAGTTGGTTAGAGCGTGGTGCTAATAACGCCAAGGTCGCGGGTTCGATCCCCGTACGGGCCAGTTCCTCCGCTTTTGGTGAGCTTTAGTAGGAGGACTGTTAAGCCCTTCTACCGGGTACAAAGTCATACGGGATGGGCCAGAAAGCGTCAGATGAATGGCCACAGCCCACGGCCGGTCAGGGGCCAGATTCTTGAATTTTGGATAGCTCTCTGTTATATAGTGGACAGGTTGCAAAACTCTTTCATTTCCGGCGAGCTCAGTTGGTTAGAGCATTATGCTAATAATGCCAAAGTCTCCAGTTCCATCTGTGTAGTTGCCTGGCTTTTCTCATCAGAATTAGGTCGGACCTGTCGGCCCTTTTATCCAGCTAGACAGTCATTTAAGAAGGCCCAGAAAGTGTTGTTAGATTTGCCAAAATACATGACCAGTGAGCTGAGTTGGTTAGAGCATTCTGCTAATCATGCCAAAGCCTCTGGTTCGAGCCCTGTAGTCACCTGGCTCTAATCTTCCCAAGTAGCTTAGAGTGCGATGCTAATTACATTAAGGTCGCAGCCTCAACCCCTGTGTGAGCCAGGCTCTTTTTTTCTGAAGACCCACTGCTATCTTTTGGACAGGTTGCACAGCCCTTTCTTTTCAATTGTGGGCAAACGGACCTTTAATCCCTTTTATTCGGTAGACATTCGGGCGGGTAGGGCCGGAAAGCATCAGAAGACCGAGCACATCACATATGGCCGGTTAGCTCAGTTGGTTAGAGCGTGGTGCTAATAACGCCAAGGTCGCGGGTTCGATCCCCGTACGGGCCAGTTCCTCTGCTTTTGGTGAGCTTTAGTAGGAGGACTGTTAAGCCCTTCTACCGGGTACAAAGTCATACGGGATGGGCCAGAAAGCGTCAGATGAATGGCCACAGCCCACGGCCGGTCAGGGGCCAGATTCTTGAATTTTGGTGAGCTCTCTGTTATATAGTGGACAGGTTGCAAAACTCTTTCATTTCCGGCGAGCTCAGTTGGTTAGAGCATTATGCTAATAATGCCAAAGTCTCCAGTTCCATCTGTGTAGTTGCCTGGCTTTTCTCATCAGAATTAGGTCGGACCTGTCGGCCCTTTTATCCAGCTAGACAGTCATTTAAGAAGGCCCAGAAAGTGTTGTTAGATTTGCCAAAATACATGACCAGTGAGCTGAGTTGGTTAGAGCATTCTGCTAATCATGCCAAAGCCTCTGGTTCGAGCCCTGTAGTCACCTGGCTCTAATCTTCCCAAGTAGCTTAGAGTGCGATGCTAATTACATTAAGGTCGCAGCCTCAACCCCTGTGTGAGCCAGGCTCTTTTTTTCTGAAGACCCACTGCTATCTTTTGGACAGGTTGCACAGCCCTTTCTTTTCAATTGTGGGCAAACGGACCTTTAATCCCTTTTATTCGGTAGACATTCGGGCGGGTAGGGCCGGAAAGCATCAGAAGACCGAGCACATCACATATGGCCGGTTAGCTCAGTTGGTTAGAGCGTGGTGCTAATAACGCCAAGGTCGCGGGTTCGATCCCCGTACGGGCCAGTTCCTCCGCTTTTGGTGAGCTTTAGTAGGAGGACTGTTAAGCCCTTCTACCGGGTACAAAGTCATACGGGATGGGCCAGAAAGCGTCAGATGAATGGCCACAGCCCACGGCCGGTCAGGGGCCAGATTCTTGAATTTTGGTGAGCTCTCTGTTATATAGTGGACAGGTTGCAAAACTCTTTCATTTCCGGCGAGCTCAGTTGGTTAGAGCATTATGCTAATAATGCCAAAGTCTCCAGTTCCATCTGTGTAGTTGCCTGGCTTTTCTCATCAGAATTAGGTCGGACCTGTCGGCCCTTTTATCCAGCTAGACAGTCATTTAAGAAGGCCCAGAAAGTGTTGTTAGATTTGCCAAAATACATGACCAGTGAGCTGAGTTGGTTAGAGCATTCTGCTAATCATGCCAAAGCCTCTGGTTCGAGCCCTGTAGTCACCTGGCTCTAATCTTCCCAAGTAGCTTAGAGTGCGATGCTAATTACATTAAGGTCGCAGCCTCAACCCCTGTGTGAGCCAGGCTCTTTTTTTCTGAAGACCCACTGCTATCTTTTGGACAGGTTGCACAGCCCTTTCTTTTCAATTGTGGGCAAACGGACCTTTAATCCCTTTTATTCGGTAGACATTCGGGCGGGTAGGGCCGGAAAGCATCAGAAGACCGAGCACATCACATATGGCCGGTTAGCTCAGTTGGTTAGAGCGTGGTGCTAATAACGCCAAGGTCGCGGGTTCCATCCCCGTACGGGCCAGTTCCTCCGCTTTTGGTGAGCTTTAGTAGGAGGACTGTTAAGCCCTTCTACCGGGTACAAAGTCATACGGGATGGGCCAGAAAGCGTCAGATGAATGGCCACAGCCCACGGCCGGTCAGGGGCCAGATTCTTGAATTTTGGTGAGCTCTCTGTTATATAGTGGACAGGTTGCAAAACTCTTTCATTTCCGGCGAGCTCAGTTGGTTAGAGCATTATGCTAATAATGCCAAAGTCTCCAGTTCTATCTGTGTAGTTGCCTGGCTTTTCTCATCAGAATTAGGTCGGACCTGTCGGCCCTTTTATCCAGCTAGACAGTCATTTAAGAAGGCCCAGAAAGTGTTGTTAGATTTGCCAAAATACATGACCAGTGAGCTGAGTTGGTTAGAGCATTCTGCTAATCATGCCAAAGCCTCTGGTTCGAGCCCTGTAGTCACCTGGCTCTAATCTTCCCAAGTAGCTTAGAGTGCGATGCTAATTACATTAAGGTCGCAGCCTCAACCCCTGTGTGAGCCAGGCTCTTTTTTTCTGAAGACCCACTGCTATCTTTTGGACAGGTTGCACAGCCCTTTCTTTTCAATTGTGGGCAAACGGACCTTTAATCCCTTTTATTCGGTAGACATTCGGGCGGGTAGGGCCGGAAAGCATCAGAAGACCGAGCACATCACATATGGCCGGTTAGCTCAGTTGGTTAGAGCGTGGTGCTAATAACGCCAAGGTCGCGGGTTCCATCCCCGTACGGGCCAGTTCCTCCGCTTTTGGTGAGCTTTAGTAGGAGGACTGTTAAGCCCTTCTACCGGGTACAAAGTCATACGGGATGGGCCAGAAAGCGTCAGATGAATGGCCACAGCCCACGGCCGGTCAGGGGCCAGATTCTTGAATTTTGGTGAGCTCTCTGTTATATAGTGGACAGGTTGCAAAACTCTTTCATTTCCGGCGAGCTCAGTTGGTTAGAGCATTATGCTAATAATGCCAAAGTCTCCAGTTCCATCTGTGTAGTTGCCTGGCTTTTCTCATCAGAATTAGGTCGGACCTGTCGGCCCTTTTATCCAGCTAGACAGTCATTTAAGAAGGCCCAGAAAGTGTTGTTAGATTTGCCAAAATACATGACCAGTGAGCTGAGTTGGTTAGAGCATTCTGCTAATCATGCCAAAGCCTCTGGTTCGAGCCCTGTAGTCACCTGGCTCTAATCTTCCCAAGTAGCTTAGAGTGCGATGCTAATTACATTAAGGTCGCAGCCTCAACCCCTGTGTGAGCCAGGCTCTTTTTTTCTGAAGACCCACTGCTATCTTTTGGACAGGTTGCACAGCCCTTTCTTTTCAATTGTGGGCAAACGGACCTTTAATCCCTTTTATTCGGTAGACATTCGGGCGGGTAGGGCCGGAAAGCATCAGAAGACCGAGCACATCACATATGGCCGGTTAGCTCAGTTGGTTAGAGCGTGGTGCTAATAACGCCAAGGTCGCGGGTTCGATCCCCGTACGGGCCAGTTCCTCCGCTTTTGGTGAGCTTTAGTAGGAGGACTGTTAAGCCCTTCTACCGGGTACAAAGTCATACGGGATGGGCCAGAAAGCGTCAGATGAATGGCCACAGCCCACGGCCGGTCAGGGGCCAGATTCTTGAATTTTGGTGAGCTCTCTGTTATATAGTGGACAGGTTGCAAAACTCTTTCATTTCCGGCGAGCTCAGTTGGTTAGAGCATTATGCTAATAATGCCAAAGTCTCCAGTTCCATCTGTGTAGTTGCCTGGCTTTTCTCATCAGAATTAGGTCGGACCTGTCGGCCCTTTTATCCAG
Source organism: Engystomops pustulosus (assembly GCF_040894005.1). Lineage (NCBI taxonomy): Eukaryota > Metazoa > Chordata > Amphibia > Anura > Leptodactylidae > Engystomops > Engystomops pustulosus. Next base: position 211,227,603 of record NC_092414.1, read on the forward strand.
CTAGACAGTCATTTAAGAAGGCCCAGAAAGTGTTGTTAGATTTGCCAAAATACATGACCAGTGAGCTGAGTTGGTTAGAGCATTCTGCTAATCATGCCAAAGCCTCTGGTTCGAGCCCTGTAGTCACCTGGCTCTAATCTTCCCAAGTAGCTTAGAGTGCGATGCTAATTACATTAAGGTCGCAGCCTCAACCCCTGTGTGAGCCAGGCTCTTTTTTTCTGAAGACCCACTGCTATCTTTTGGACAGGTTGCACAGCCCTTTCTTTTCAATTGTGGGCAAACGGACCTTTAATCCCTTTTATTCGGTAGACATTCGGGCGGGTAGGGCCGGAAAGCATCAGAAGACCGAGCACATCACATATGGCCGGTTAGCTCAGTTGGTTAGAGCGTGGTGCTAATAACGCCAAGGTCGCGGGTTCGATCCCCGTACGGGCCAGTTCCTCCGCTTTTGGTGAGCTTTAGTAGGAGGACTGTTAAGCCCTTCTACCGGGTACAAAGTCATACGGGATGGGCCAGAAAGCGTCAGATGAATGGCCACAGCCCACGGCCGGTCAGGGGCCAGATTCTTGAATTTTGGTGAGCTCTCTGTTATATAGTGGACAGGTTGCAAAACTCTTTCATTTCCGGCGAGCTCAGTTGGTTAGAGCATTATGCTAATAATGCCAAAGTCTCCAGTTCCATCTGTGTAGTTGCCTGGCTTTTCTCATCAGAATTAGGTCGGACCTGTCGGCCCTTTTATCCAGCTAGACAGTCATTTAAGAAGGCCCAGAAAGTGTTGTTAGATTTGCCAAAATACATGACCAGTGAGCTGAGTTGGTTAGAGCATTCTGCTAATCATGCCAAAGCCTCTGGTTCGAGCCCTGTAGTCACCTGGCTCTAATCTTCCCAAGTAGCTTAGAGTGCGATGCTAATTACATTAAGGTCGCAGCCTCAACCCCTGTGTGAGCCAGGCTCTTTTTTTCTGAAGACCCACTGCTATCTTTTGGACAGGTTGCACAGCCCTTTCTTTTCAATTGTGGGCAAACGGACCTTTAATCCCTTTTATTCGGTAGACATTCGGGCGGGTAGGGCCGGAAAGCATCAGAAGACCGAGCACATCACATATGGCCGGTTAGCTCAGTTGGTTAGAGCGTGGTGCTAATAACGCCAAGGTCGCGGGTTCGATCCCCGTACGGGCCAGTTCCTCCGCTTTTGGTGAGCTTTAGTAGGAGGACTGTTAAGCCCTTCTACCGGGTACAAAGTCATACGGGATGGGCCAGAAAGCGTCAGATGAATGGCCACAGCCCACGGCCGGTCAGGGGCCAGATTCTTGAATTTTGGTGAGCTCTCTGTTATATAGTGGACAGGTTGCAAAACTCTTTCATTTCCGGCGAGCTCAGTTGGTTAGAGCATTATGCTAATAATGCCAAAGTCTCCAGTTCTATCTGTGTAGTTGCCTGGCTTTTCTCATCAGAATTAGGTCGGACCTGTCGGCCCTTTTATCCAGCTAGACAGTCATTTAAGAAGGCCCAGAAAGTGTTGTTAGATTTGCCAAAATACATGACCAGTGAGCTGAGTTGGTTAGAGCATTCTGCTAATCATGCCAAAGCCTCTGGTTCGAGCCCTGTAGTCACCTGGCTCTAATCTTCCCAAGTAGCTTAGAGTGCGATGCTAATTACATTAAGGTCGCAGCCTCAACCCCTGTGTGAGCCAGGCTCTTTTTTTCTGAAGACCCACTGCTATCTTTTGGACAGGTTGCACAGCCCTTTCTTTTCAATTGTGGGCAAACGGACCTTTAATCCCTTTTATTCGGTAGACATTCGGGCGGGTAGGGCCGGAAAGCATCAGAAGACCGAGCACATCACATATGGCCGGTTAGCTCAGTTGGTTAGAGCGTGGTGCTAATAACGCCAAGGTCGCGGGTTCGATCCCCGTACGGGCCAGTTCCTCCGCTTTTGGTGAGCTTTAGTAGGAGGACTGTTAAGCCCTTCTACCGGGTACAAAGTCATACGGGATGGGCCAGAAAGCGTCAGATGAATGGCCACAGCCCACGGCCGGTCAGGGGCCAGATTCTTGAATTTTGGTGAGCTCTCTGTTATATAGTGGACAGGTTGCAAAACTCTTTCATTTCCGGCGAGCTCAGTTGGTTAGAGCATTATGCTAATAATGCCAAAGTCTCCAGTTCTATCTGTGTAGTTGCCTGGCTTTTCTCATCAGAATTAGATCGGACCTGTCGGCCCTTTTATCCAGCTAGACAGTCATTTAAGAAGGCCCAGAAAGTGTTGTTAGATTTGCCAAAATACATGACCAGTGAGCTGAGTTGGTTAGAGCATTCTGCTAATCATGCCAAAGCCTCTGGTTCGAGCCCTGTAGTTACCTGGCTCTAATCTTCCCAAATAGCTTAGAGTGCGATGCTAATTACATTAAGGTCGCAGCCTCAACCCCTGTGTGAGCCAGGCTCTTTTTTTCTGAAGACCCACTGCTATCTTTTGGACAGGTTGCACAGCCCTTTCTTTTCAATTGTGGGCAAACGGACCTTTAATCCCTTTTATTCGGTAGACATTCGGGCGGGTAGGGCCGGAAAGCATCAGAAGACCGAGCACATCACATATGGCCGGTTAGCTCAGTTGGTTAGAGCGTGGTGCTAATAACGCCAAGGTCGCGGGTTCCATCCCCGTACGGGCCAGTTCCTCCGCTTTTGGTGAGCTTTAGTAGGAGGACTGTTAAGCCCTTCTACCGGGTACAAAGTCATACGGGATGGGCCAGAAAGCGTCAGATGAATGGCCACAGCCCACGGCCGGTCAGGGGCCAGATTCTTGAATTTTGGTGAGCTCTCTGTTATATAGTGGACAGGTTGCAAAACTCTTTCATTTCCGGCGAGCTCAGTTGGTTAGAGCATTATGCTAATAATGCCAAAGTCTCCAGTTCCATCTGTGTAGTTGCCTGGCTTTTCTCATCAGAATTAGGTCGGACCTGTCGGCCCTTTTATCCAGCTAGACAGTCATTTAAGAAGGCCCAGAAAGTGTTGTTAGATTTGCCAAAATACATGACCAGTGAGCTGAGTTGGTTAGAGCATTCTGCTAATCATGCCAAAGCCTCTGGTTCGAGCCCTGTAGTCACCTGGCTCTAATCTTCCCAAGTAGCTTAGAGTGCGATGCTAATTACATTAAGGTCGCAGCCTCAACCCCTGTGTGAGCCAGGCTCTTTTTTTCTGAAGACCCACTGCTATCTTTTGGACAGGTTGCACAGCCCTTTCTTTTCAATTGTGGGCAAACGGACCTTTAATCCCTTTTATTCGGTAGACATTCGGGCGGGTAGGGCCGGAAAGCATCAGAAGACCGAGCACATCACATATGGCCGGTTAGCTCAGTTGGTTAGAGCGTGGTGCTAATAACGCCAAGGTCGCGGGTTCGATCCCCGTATGGGCCAGTTCCTCCGCTTTTGGTGAGCTTTAGTAGGAGGACTGTTAAGCCCTTCTACCGGGTACAAAGTCATACGGGATGGGCCAGAAAGCGTCAGATGAATGGCCACAGCCCACGGACGGTCAGGGGCCAGATTCTTGAATTTTGGTGAGCTCTCTGTTATATAGTGGACAGGTTGCAAAACTCTTTCATTTCCGGCGAGCTCAGTTGGTTAGAGCATTATGCTAATAATGCCAAAGTCTCCAGTTCCATCTGTGTAGTTGCCTGGCTTTTCTCATCAGAATTAGGTCGGACCTGTCGGCCCTTTTATCCAGCTAGACAGTCATTTAAGAAGGCCCAGAAAGTGTTGTTAGATTTGCCAAAATACATGACCAGTGAGCTGAGTTGGTTAGAGCATTCTGCTAATCATGCCAAAGCCTCTGGTTCGAGCCCTGTAGTCACCTGGCTCTAATCTTCCCAAGTAGCTTAGAGTGCGATGCTAATTACATTAAGGTCGCAGCCTCAACCCCTGTGTGAGCCAGGCTCTTTTTTTCTGAAGACCCACTGCTATCTTTTGGACAGGTTGCACAGCCCTTTCTTTTCAATTGTGGGCAAACGGACCTTTAATCCCTTTTATTCGGTAGACATTCGGGCGGGTAGGGCCGGAAAGCATCAGAAGACCGAGCACATCACATATGGCCGGTTAGCTCAGTTGGTTAGAGCGTGGTGCTAATAACGCCAAGGTCGCGGGTTCGATCCCCGTACGGGCCAGTTCCTCCGCTTTTGGTGAGCTTTAGTAGGAGGACTGTTAAGCCCTTCTACCGGGTACAAAGTCATACGGGATGGGCCAGAAAGCGTCAGATGAATGGCCACAGCCCACGGCCGGTCAGGGGCCAGATTCTTGAATTTTGGTGAGCTCTCTGTTATATAGTGGACAGGTTGCAAAACTCTTTCATTTCCGGCGAGCTCAGTTGGTTAGAGCATTATGCTAATAATGCCAAAGTCTCCAGTTCCATCTGTGTAGTTGCCTGGCTTTTCTCATCAGAATTAGGTCGGACCTGTCGGCCCTTTTATCCAGCTAGACAGTCATTTAAGAAGGCCCAGAAAGTGTTGTTAGATTTGCCAAAATACATGACCAGTGAGCTGAGTTGGTTAGAGCATTCTGCTAATCATGCCAAAGCCTCTGGTTCGAGCCCTGTAGTCACCTGGCTCTAATCTTCCCAAGTAGCTTAGAGTGCGATGCTAATTACATTAAGGTCGCAGCCTCAACCCCTGTGTGAGCCAGGCTCTTTTTTTCTGAAGACCCACTGCTATCTTTTGGACAGGTTGCACAGCCCTTTCTTTTCAATTGTGGGCAAACGGACCTTTAATCCCTTTTATTCGGTAGACATTCGGGCGGGTAGGGCCGGAAAGCATCAGAAGACCGAGCACATCACATATGGCCGGTTAGCTCAGTTGGTTAGAGCGTGGTGCTAATAATGCCAAGGTCGCGGGTTCGATCCCCGTACGGGCCAGTTCCTCCGCTTTTGGTGAGCTTTAGTAGGAGGACTGTTAAGCCCTTCTACCGGGTACAAAGTCATACGGGATGGGCCAGAAAGCGTCAGATGAATGGCCACAGCCCACGGCCGGTCAGGGGCCAGATTCTTGAATTTTGGTGAGCTCTCTGTTATATAGTGGACAGGTTGCAAAACTCTTTCATTTCCGGCGAGCTCAGTTGGTTAGAGCATTATGCTAATAATGCCAAAGTCTCCCGTTCCATCTGTGTAGTTGCCTGGCTTTTCTCATCAGAATTAGGTCGGACCTGTCGGCCCTTTTATCCAGCTAGACAGTCATTTAAGAAGGCCCAGAAAGTGTTGTTAGATTTGCCAAAATACATGACCAGTGAGCTGAGTTGGTTAGAGCATTCTGCTAATCATGCCAAAGCCTCTGGTTCGAGCCCTGTAGTCACCTGGCTCTAATCTTCCCAAGTAGCTTAGAGTGCGATGCTAATTACATTAAGGTCGCAGCCTCAACCCCTGTGTGAGCCAGGCTCTTTTTTTCTGAAGACCCACTGCTATCTTTTGGACAGGTTGCACAGCCCTTTCTTTTCAATTGTGGGCAAACGGACCTTTAATCCCTTTTATTCGGTAGACATTCGGGCGGGTAGGGCCGGAAAGCATCAGAAGACCGAGCACATCACATATGGCCGGTTAGCTCAGTTGGTTAGAGCGTGGTGCTAATAACGCCAAGGTCGCGGGTTCGATCCCCGTACGGGCCAGTTCCTCCGCTTTTGGTGAGCTTTAGTAGGAGGACTGTTAAGCCCTTCTACCGGGTACAAAGTCATACGGGATGGGCCAGAAAGCGTCAGATGAATGGCCACAGCCCACGGCCGGTCAGGGGCCAGATTCTTGAATTTTGGTGAGCTCTCTGTTATATAGTGGACAGGTTGCAAAACTCTTTCATTTCCGGCGAGCTCAGTTGGTTAGAGCATTATGCTAACAATGCCAAAGTCTCCCGTTCCATCTGTGTAGTTGCCTGGCTTTTCTCATCAGAATTAGGTCGGACCTGTCGGCCCTTTTATCCAGCTAGACAGTCATTTAAGAAGGCCCAGAAAGTGTTGTTAGATTTGCCAAAATACATGACCAGTGAGCTGAGTTGGTTAGAGCATTCTGCTAATCATGCCAAAGCCTCTGGTTCGAGCCCTGTAGTCACCTGGCTCTAATCTTCCCAAGTAGCTTAGAGTGCGATGCTAATTACATTAAGGTCGCAGCCTCAACCCCTGTGTGAGCCAGGCTCTTTTTTTCTGAAGACCCACTGCTATCTTTTGGACAGGTTGCACAGCCCTTTCTTTTCAATTGTGGGCAAACGGACCTTTAATCCCTTTTATTCGGTAGACATTCGGGCGGGTAGGGCCGGAAAGCATCAGAAGACCGAGCACATCACATATGGCCGGTTAGCTCAGTTGGTTAGAGCGTGGTGCTAATAACGCCAAGGTCGCGGGTTCGATCCCCGTACGGGCCAGTTCCTCCGCTTTTGGTGAGCTTTAGTAGGAGGACTGTTAAGCCCTTCTACCGGGTACAAAGTCATACGGGATGGGCCAGAAAGCGTCAGATGAATGGCCACAGCCCACGGCCGGTCAGGGGCCAGATTCTTGAATTTTGGTGAGCTCTCTGTTATATAGTGGACAGGTTGCAAAACTCTTTCATTTCCGGCGAGCTCAGTTGGTTAGAGCATTATGCTAATAATGCCAAAGTCTCCAGTTCCATCTGTGTAGTTGCCTGGCTTTTCTCATCAGAATTAGGTCGGACCTGTCGGCCCTTTTATCCAGCTAGACAGTCATTTAAGAAGGCCCAGAAAGTGTTGTTAGATTTGCCAAAATACATGACCAGTGAGCTGAGTTGGTTAGAGCATTCTGCTAATCATGCCAAAGCCTCTGGTTTGAGCCCTGTAGTCACCTGGCTCTAATCTTCCCAAGTAGCTTAGAGTGCGATGCTAATTACATTAAGGTCGCAGCCTCAACCCCTGTGTGAGCCAGGCTCTTTTTTTCTGAAGACCCACTGCTATCTTTTGGACAGGTTGCACAGCCCTTTCTTTTCAATTGTGGGCAAACGGACCTTTAATCCCTTTTATTCGGTAGACATTCGGGCGGGTAGGGCCGGAAAGCATCAGAAGACCGAGCACATCACATATGGCCGGTTAGCTCAGTTGGTTAGAGCGTGGTGCTAATAACGCCAAGGTCGCGGGTTCGATTCCCGTACGGGCTAGTTCCTCCGCTTTTGGTGAGCTTTAGTAGGAGGACTGTTAAGCCCTTCTACCGGGTACAAAGTCATACGGGATGGGCCAGAAAGCGTCAGATGAATGGCCACAGCCCACGGCCGGTCAGGGGCCAGATTCTTGAATTTTGGTGAGCTCTCTGTTATATAGTGGACAGGTTGCAAAACTCTTTCATTTCCGGCGAGCTCAGTTGGTTAGAGCATTATGCTAATAATGCCAAAGTCTCCAGTTCCATCTGTGTAGTTGCCTGGCTTTTCTCATCAGAATTAGGTCGGACCTGTCGGCCCTTTTATCCAGCTAGACAGTCATTTAAGAAGGCCCAGAAAGTGTTGTTAGATTTGCCAAAATACATGACCAGTGAGCTGAGTTGGTTAGAGCATTCTGCTAATCATGCCAAAGCCTCTGGTTCGAGCCCTGTAGTCACCTGGCTCTAATCTTCCCAAGTAGCTTAGAGTGCGATGCTAATTACATTAAGGTCGCAGCCTCAACCCCTGTGTGAGCCAGGCTCTTTTTTTCTGAAGACCCACTGCTATCTTTTGGACAGGTTGCACAGCCCTTTCTTTTCAATTGTGGGCAAACGGACCTTTAATCCCTTTTATTCGGTAGACATTCGGGCGGGTAGGGCCGGAAAGCATCAGAAGACCGAGCACATCACATATGGCCGGTTAGCTCAGTTGGTTAGAGCGTGGTGCTAATAACGCCAAGGTCGCGGGTTCGATCCCCGTACGGGCCAGTTCCTCCGCTTTTGGTGAGCTTTAGTAGGAGGACTGTTAAGCCCTTCTACCGGGTACAAAGTCATACGGGATGGGCCAGAAAGCGTCAGATGAATGGCCACAGCCCACGGCCGGTCAGGGGCCAGATTCTTGAATTTTGGTGAGCTCTCTGTTATATAGTGGACAGGTTGCAAAACTCTTTCATTTCCGGCGAGCTCAGTTGGTTAGAGCATTATGCTAACAATGCCAAAGTCTCCCGTTCCATCTGTGTAGTTGCCTGGCTTTTCTCATCAGAATTAGGTCGGACCTGTCGGCCCTTTTATCCAGCTAGACAGTCATTTAAGAAGGCCCAGAAAGTGTTGTTAGATTTGCCAAAATACATGACCAGTGAGCTGAGTTGGTTAGAGCATTCTGCTAATCATGCCAAAGCCTCTGGTTCGAGCCCTGTAGTCACCTGGCTCTAATCTTCCCAAGTAGCTTAGAGTGCGATGCTAATTACATTAAGGTCGCAGCCTCAACCCCTGTGTGAGCCAGGCTCTTTTTTTCTGAAGACCCACTGCTATCTTTTGGACAGGTTGCACAGCCCTTTCTTTTCAATTGTGGGCAAACGGACCTTTAATCCCTTTTATTCGGTAGACATTCGGGCGGGTAGGGCCGGAAAGCATCAGAAGACCGAGCACATCGCATATGGCCGGTTAGCTCAGTTGGTTAGAGCGTGGTGCTAATAACGCCAAGGTCGCGGGTTCGATCCCCGTACGGGCCAGTTCCTCCGCTTTTGGTGAGCTTTAGTAGGAGGACTGTTAAGCCCTTCTACCGGGTACAAAGTCATACGGGATGGGCCAGAAAGCGTCAGATGAATGGCCACAGCCCACGGCCGGTCAGGGGCCAGAATCTTGAATTTTGGTGAGCTCTCTGTTATATAGTGGACAGGTTGCAAAACTCTTTCATTTCCGGCGAGCTCAGTTGGTTAGAGCATTATGCTAATAATGCCAAAGTCTCCAGTTCCATCTGTGTAGTTGCCTGGCTTTTCTCATCAGAATTAGGTCGGACCTGTCGGCCCTTTTATCCAGCTAGACAGTCATTTAAGAAGGCCCAGAAAGTGTTGTTAGATTTGCCAAAATACATGACCAGTGAGCTGAGTTGGTTAGAGCATTCTGCTAATCATGCCAAAGCCTCTGGTTTGAGCCCTGTAGTCACCTGGCTCTAATCTTCCCAAGTAGCTTAGAGTGCGATGCTAATTACATTAAGGTCGCAGCCTCAACCCCTGTGTGAGCCAGGCTCTTTTTTTCTGAAGACCCACTGCTATCTTTTGGACAGGTTGCACAGCCCTTTCTTTTCAATTGTGGGCAAACGGACCTTTAATCCCTTTTATTCGGTAGACATTCGGGCGGGTAGGGCCGGAAAGCATCAGAAGACCGAGCACATCACATATGGCCGGTTAGCTCAGTTGGTTAGAGCGTGGTGCTAATAACGCCAAGGTCGCGGGTTCGATTCCCGTACGGGCCAGTTCCTCCGCTTTTGGTGAGCTTTAGTAGGAGGACTGTTAAGCCCTTCTACCGGGTACAAAGTCATACGGGATGGGCCAGAAAGCGTCAGATGAATGGCCACAGCCCACGGCCGGTCAGGGGCCAGATTCTTGAATTTTGGTGAGCTCTCTGTTATATAGTGGACAGGTTGCAAAACTCTTTCATTTCCGGCGAGCTCAGTTGGTTAGAGCATTATGCTAATAATGCCAAAGTCTCCAGTTCCATCTGTGTAGTTGCCTGGCTTTTCTCATCAGAATTAGGTCGGACCTGTCGGCCCTTTTATCCAGCTAGACAGTCATTTAAGAAGGCCCAGAAAGTGTTGTTAGATTTGCCAAAATACATGACCAGTGAGCTGAGTTGGTTAGAGCATTCTGCTAATCATGCCAAAGCCTCTGGTTCGAGCCCTGTAGTCACCTGGCTCTAATCTTCCCAAGTAGCTTAGAGTGCGATGCTAATTACATTAAGGTCGCAGCCTCAACCCCTGTGTGAGCCAGGCTCTTTTTTTCTGAAGACCCACTGCTATCTTTTGGACAGGTTGCACAGCCCTTTCTTTTCAATTGTGGGCAAACGGACCTTTAATCCCTTTTATTCGGTAGACATTCGGGCGGGTAGGGCCGGAAAGCATCAGAAGACCGAGCACATCACATATGGCCGGTTAGCTCAGTTGGTTAGAGCGTGGTGCTAATAACGCCAAGGTCGCGGGTTCGATCCCCGTACGGGCCAGTTCCTCCGCTTTTGGTGAGCTTTAGTAGGAGGACTGTTAAGCCCTTCTACCGGGTACAAAGTCATACGGGATGGGCCAGAAAGCGTCAGATGAATGGCCACAGCCCACGGCCGGTCAGGGGCCAGATTCTTGAATTTTGGTGAGCTCTCTGTTATATAGTGGACAGGTTGCAAAACTCTTTCATTTCCGGCGAGCTCAGTTGGTTAGAGCATTATGCTAACAATGCCAAAGTCTCCCGTTCCATCTGTGTAGTTGCCTGGCTTTTCTCATCAGAATTAGGTCGGACCTGTCGGCCCTTTTATCCAGCTAGACAGTCATTTAAGAAGGCCCAGAAAGTGTTGTTAGATTTGCCAAAATACATGACCAGTGAGCTGAGTTGGTTAGAGCATTCTGCTAATCATGCCAAAGCCTCTGGTTCGAGCCCTGTAGTCACCTGGCTCTAATCTTCCCAAGTAGCTTAGAGTGCGATGCTAATTACATTAAGGTCGCAGCCTCAACCCCTGTGTGAGCCAGGCTCTTTTTTTCTGAAGACCCACTGCTATCTTTTGGACAGGTTGCACAGCCCTTTCTTTTCAATTGTGGGCAAACGGACCTTTAATCCCTTTTATTCGGTAGACATTCGGGCGGGTAGGGCCGGAAAGCATCAGAAGACCGAGCACATCACATATGGCCGGTTAGCTCAGTTGGTTAGAGCGTGGTGCTAATAACGCCAAGGTCGCGGGTTCGATCCCCGTACGGGCCAGTTCCTCTGCTTTTGGTGAGCTTTAGTAGGAGGACTGTTAAGCCCTTCTACCGGGTACAAAGTCATACGGGATGGGCCAGAAAGCGTCAGATGAATGGCCACAGCCCACGGCCGGTCAGGGGCCAGATTCTTGAATTTTGGTGAGCTCTCTGTTATATAGTGGACAGGTTGCAAAACTCTTTCATTTCCGGCGAGCTCAGTTGGTTAGAGCATTATGCTAACAATGCCAAAGTCTCCCGTTCCATCTGTGTAGTTGCCTGGCTTTTCTCATCAGAATTAGGTCGGACCTGTCGGCCCTTTTATCCAGCTAGACAGTCATTTAAGAAGGCCCAGAAAGTGTTGTTAGATTTGCCAAAATACATGACCAGTGAGCTGAGTTGGTTAGAGCATTCTGCTAATCATGCCAAAGCCTCTGGTTCGAGCCCTGTAGTCACCTGGCTCTAATCTTCCCAAGTAGCTTAGAGTGCGATGCTAATTACATTAAGGTCGCAGCCTCAACCCCTGTGTGAGCCAGGCTCTTTTTTTCTGAAGACCCACTGCTATCTTTTGGACAGGTTGCACAGCCCTTTCTTTTCAATTGTGGGCAAACGGACCTTTAATCCCTTTTATTCGGTAGACATTCGGGCGGGTAGGGCCGGAAAGCATCAGAAGACCGAGCACATCACATATGGCCGGTTAGCTCAGTTGGTTAGAGCGTGGTGCTAATAACGCCAAGGTCGCGGGTTCGATCCCCGTACGGGCCAGTTCCTCCGCTTTTGGTGAGCTTTAGTAGGAGGACTGTTAAGCCCTTCTACCGGGTACAAAGTCATACGGGATGGGCCAGAAAGCGTCAGATGAATGGCCACAGCCCACGGCCGGTCAGGGGCCAGATTCTTGAATTTTGGTGAGCTCTCTGTTATATAGTGGACAGGTTGCAAAACTCTTTCATTTCCGGCGAGCTCAGTTGGTTAGAGCATTATGCTAACAATGCCAAAGTCTCCCGTTCCATCTGTGTAGTTGCCTGGCTTTTCTCATCAGAATTAGGTCGGACCTGTCGGCCCTTTTATCCAGCTAGACAGTCATTTAAGAAGGCCCAGAAAGTGTTGTTAGATTTGCCAAAATACATGACCAGTGAGCTGAGTTGGTTAGAGCATTCTGCTAATCATGCCAAAGCCTCTGGTTCGAGCCCTGTAGTCACCTGGCTCTAATCTTCCCAAGTAGCTTAGAGTGCGATGCTAATTACATTAAGGTCGCAGCCTCAACCCCTGTGTGAGCCAGGCTCTTTTTTTCTGAAGACCCACTGCTATCTTTTGGACAGGTTGCACAGCCCTTTCTTTTCAATTGTGGGCAAACGGACCTTTAATCCCTTTTATTCGGTAGACATTCGGGCGGGTAGGGCCGGAAAGCATCAGAAGACCGAGCACATCACATATGGCCGGTTAGCTCAGTTGGTTAGAGCGTGGTGCTAATAACGCCAAGGTCGCGGGTTCGATCCCCGTACGGGCCAGTTCCTCCGCTTTTGGTGAGCTTTAGTAGGAGGACTGTTAAGCCCTTCTACCGGGTACAAAGTCATACGGGATGGGCCAGAAAGCGTCAGATGAATGGCCACAGCCCACGGCCGGTCAGGGGCCAGATTCTTGAATTTTGGTGAGCTCTCTGTTATATAGTGGACAGGTTGCAAAACTCTTTCATTTCCGGCGAGCTCAGTTGGTTAGAGCATTATGCTAACAATGCCAAAGTCTCCCGTTCCATCTGTGTAGTTGCCTGGCTTTTCTCATCAGAATTAGGTCGGACCTGTCGGCCCTTTTATCCAGCTAGACAGTCATTTAAGAAGGCCCAGAAAGTGTTGTTAGATTTGCCAAAATACATGACCAGTGAGCTGAGTTGGTTAGAGCATTCTGCTAATCATGCCAAAGCCTCTGGTTCGAGCCCTGTAGTCACCTGGCTCTAATCTTCCCAAGTAGCTTAGAGTGCGATGCTAATTACATTAAGGTCGCAGCCTCAACCCCTGTGTGAGCCAGGCTCTTTTTTTCTGAAGACCCACTGCTATCTTTTGGACAGGTTGCACAGCCCTTTCTTTTCAATTGTGGGCAAACGGACCTTTAATCCCTTTTATTCGGTAGACATTCGGGCGGGTAGGGCCGGAAAGCATCAGAAGACCGAGCACATCACATATGGCCGGTTAGCTCAGTTGGTTAGAGCGTGGTGCTAATAACGCCAAGGTCGCGGGTTCGATCCCCGTACGGGCCAGTTCCTCCGCTTTTGGTGAGCTTTAGTAGGAGGACTGTTAAGCCCTTCTACCGGGTACAAAGTCATACGGGATGGGCCAGAAAGCGTCAGATGAATGGCCACAGCCCACGGCCGGTCAGGGGCCAGATTCTTGAATTTTGGTGAGCTCTCTGTTATATAGTGGACAGGTTGCAAAACTCTTTCATTTCCGGCGAGCTCAGTTGGTTAGAGCATTATGCTAATAATGCCAAAGTCTCCCGTTCCATCTGTGTAGTTGCCTGGCTTTTCTCATCAGAATTAGGTCGGACCTGTCGGCCCTTTTATCCAGCTAGACAGTCATTTAAGAAGGCCCAGAAAGTGTTGTTAGATTTGCCAAAATACATGACCAGTGAGCTGAGTTGGTTAGAGCATTCTGCTAATCATGCCAAAGCCTCTGGTTCGAGCCCTGTAGTCACCTGGCTCTAATCTTCCCAAGTAGCTTAGAGTGCGATGCTAATTACATTAAGGTCGCAGCCTCAACCCCTGTGTGAGCCAGGCTCTTTTTTTCTGAAGACCCACTGCTATCTTTTGGACAGGTTGCACAGCCCTTTCTTTTCAATTGTGGGCAAACGGACCTTTAATCCCTTTTATTCGGTAGACATTCGGGCGGGTAGGGCCGGAAAGCATCAGAAGACCGAGCACATCACATATGGCCGGTTAGCTCAGTTGGTTAGAGCGTGGTGCTAATAACGCCAAGGTCGCGGGTTCGATCCCCGTACGGGCCAGTTCCTCCGCTTTTGGTGAGCTTTAGTAGGAGGACTGTTAAGCCCTTCTACCGGGTACAAAGTCATACGGGATGGGCCAGAAAGCGTCAGATGAATGGCCACAGCCCACGGCCGGTCAGGGGCCAGATTCTTGAATTTTGGTGAGCTCTCTGTTATATAGTGGACAGGTTGCAAAACTCTTTCATTTCCGGCGAGCTCAGTTGGTTAGAGCATTATGCTAACAATGCCAAAGTCTCCCGTTCCATCTGTGTAGTTGCCTGGCTTTTCTCATCAGAATTAGGTCGGACCTGTCGGCCCTTTTATCCAGCTAGACAGTCATTTAAGAAGGCCCAGAAAGTGTTGTTAGATTTGCCAAAATACATGACCAGTGAGCTGAGTTGGTTAGAGCATTCTGCTAATCATGCCAAAGCCTCTGGTTCGAGCCCTGTAGTCACCTGGCTCTAATCTTCCCAAGTAGCTTAGAGTGCGATGCTAATTACATTAAGGTCGCAGCCTCAACCCCTGTGTGAGCCAGGCTCTTTTTTTCTGAAGACCCACTGCTATCTTTTGGACAGGTTGCACAGCCCTTTCTTTTCAATTGTGGGCAAACGGACCTTTAATCCCTTTTATTCGGTAGACATTCGGGCGGGTAGGGCCGGAAAGCATCAGAAGACCGAGCACATCACATATGGCCGGTTAGCTCAGTTGGTTAGAGCGTGGTGCTAATAACGCCAAGGTCGCGGGTTCGATCCCCGTACGGGCCAGTTCCTCCGCTTTTGGTGAGCTTTAGTAGGAGGACTGTTAAGCCCTTCTACCGGGTACAAAGTCATACGGGATGGGCCAGAAAGCGTCAGATGAATGGCCACAGCCCACGGCCGGTCAGGGGCCAGATTCTTGAATTTTGGTGAGCTCTCTGTTATATAGTGGACAGGTTGCAAAACTCTTTCATTTCCGGCGAGCTCAGTTGGTTAGAGCATTATGCTAACAATGCCAAAGTCTCCCGTTCCATCTGTGTAGTTGCCTGGCTTTTCTCATCAGAATTAGGTCGGACCTGTCGGCCCTTTTATCCAGCTAGACAGTCATTTAAGAAGGCCCAGAAAGTGTTGTTAGATTTGCCAAAATACATGACCAGTGAGCTGAGTTGGTTAGAGCATTCTGCTAATCATGCCAAAGCCTCTGGTTCGAGCCCTGTAGTCACCTGGCTCTAATCTTCCCAAGTAGCTTAGAGTGCGATGCTAATTACATTAAGGTCGCAGCCTCAACCCCTGTGTGAGCCAGGCTCTTTTTTTCTGAAGACCCACTGCTATCTTTTGGACAGGTTGCACAGCCCTTTCTTTTCAATTGTGGGCAAACGGACCTTTAATCCCTTTTATTCGGTAGACATTCGGGCGGGTAGGGCCGGAAAGCATCAGAAGACCGAGCACATCACATATGGCCGGTTAGCTCAGTTGGTTAGAGCGTGGTGCTAATAACGCCAAGGTCGCGGGTTCGATCCCCGTACGGGCCAGTTCCTCCGCTTTTGGTGAGCTTTAGTAGGAGGACTGTTAAGCCCTTCTACCGGGTACAAAGTCATACGGGATGGGCCAGAAAGCGTCAGATGAATGGCCACAGCCCACGGCCGGTCAGGGGCCAGATTCTTGAATTTTGGTGAGCTCTCTGTTATATAGTGGACAGGTTGCAAAACTCTTTCATTTCCGGCGAGCTCAGTTGGTTAGAGCATTATGCTAACAATGCCAAAGTCTCCCGTTCCATCTGTGTAGTTGCCTGGCTTTTCTCATCAGAATTAGGTCGGACCTGTCGGCCCTTTTATCCAGCTAGACAGTCATTTAAGAAGGCCCAGAAAGTGTTGTTAGATTTGCCAAAATACATGACCAGTGAGCTGAGTTGGTTAGAGCATTCTGCTAATCATGCCAAAGCCTCTGGTTCGAGCCCTGTAGTCACCTGGCTCTAATCTTCCCAAGTAGCTTAGAGTGCGATGCTAATTACATTAAGGTCGCAGCCTCAACCCCTGTGTGAGCCAGGCTCTTTTTTTCTGAAGACCCACTGCTATCTTTTGGACAGGTTGCACAGCCCTTTCTTTTCAATTGTGGGCAAACGGACCTTTAATCCCTTTTATTCGGTAGACATTCGGGCGGGTAGGGCCGGAAAGCATCAGAAGACCGAGCACATCACATATGGCCGGTTAGCTCAGTTGGTTAGAGCGTGGTGCTAATAACGCCAAGGTCGCGGGTTCGATCCCCGTACGGGCCAGTTCCTCCGCTTTTGGTGAGCTTTAGTAGGAGGACTGTTAAGCCCTTCTACCGGGTACAAAGTCATACGGGATGGGCCAGAAAGCGTCAGATGAATGGCCACAGCCCACGGCCGGTCAGGGGCCAGATTCTTGAATTTTGGTGAGCTCTCTGTTATATAGTGGACAGGTTGCAAAACTCTTTCATTTCCGGCGAGCTCAGTTGGTTAGAGCATTATGCTAATAATGCCAAAGTCTCCCGTTCCATCTGTGTAGTTGCCTGGCTTTTCTCATCAGAATTAGGTCGGACCTGTCAGCCCTTTTATCCAGCTAGACAGTCATTTAAGAAGGCCCAGAAAGTGTTGTTAGATTTGCCAAAATACATGACCAGTGAGCTGAGTTGGTTAGAGCATTCTGCTAATCATGCCAAAGCCTCTGGTTCGAGCCCTGTAGTCACCTGGCTCTAATCTTCCCAAGTAGCTTAGAGTGCGATGCTAATTACATTAAGGTCGCAGCCACAACCCCTGTGTGAGCCAGGCTCTTTTTTTCTGAAGACCCACTGCTATCTTTTGGACAGGTTGCACAGCCCTTTCTTTTCAATTGTGGGCAAACGGACCTTTAATCCCTTTTATTCGGTAGACATTCGGGCGGGTAGGGCCGGAAAGCATCAGAAGACCGAGCACATCACATATGGCCGGTTAGCTCAGTTGGTTAGAGCGTGGTGCTAATAACGCCAAGGTCGCGGGTTCGATCCCCGTACGGGCCAGTTCCTCCGCTTTTGGTGAGCTTTAGTAGGAGGACTGTTAAGCCCTTCTACCGGGTACAAAGTCATACGGGATGGGCCAGAAAGCGTCAGATGAATGGCCACAGCCCACGGCCGGTCAGGGGCCAGATTCTTGAATTTTGGTGAGCTCTCTGTTATATAGTGGACAGGTTGCAAAACTCTTTCATTTCCGGCGAGCTCAGTTGGTTAGAGCATTATGCTAACAATGCCAAAGTCTCCCGTTCCATCTGTGTAGTTGCCTGGCTTTTCTCATCAGAATTAGGTCGGACCTGTCGGCCCTTTTATCCAGCTAGACAGTCATTTAAGAAGGCCCAGAAAGTGTTGTTAGATTTGCCAAAATACATGACCAGTGAGCTGAGTTGGTTAGAGCATTCTGCTAATCATGCCAAAGCCTCTGGTTCGAGCCCTGTAGTCACCTGGCTCTAATCTTCCCAAGTAGCTTAGAGTGCGATGCTAATTACATTAAGGTCGCAGCCTCAACCCCTGTGTGAGCCAGGCTCTTTTTTTCTGAAGACCCACTGCTATCTTTTGGACAGGTTGCACAGCCCTTTCTTTTCAATTGTGGGCAAACGGACCTTTAATCCCTTTTATTCGGTAGACATTCGGGCGGGTAGGGCCGGAAAGCATCAGAAGACCGAGCACATCACATATGGCCGGTTAGCTCAGTTGGTTAGAGCGTGGTGCTAATAACGCCAAGGTCGCGGGTTCGATCCCCGTACGGGCCAGTTCCTCCGCTTTTGGTGAGCTTTAGTAGGAGGACTGTTAAGCCCTTCTACCGGGTACAAAGTCATACGGGATGGGCCAGAAAGCGTCAGATGAATGGCCACAGCCCACGGCCGGTCAGGGGCCAGATTCTTGAATTTTGGTGAGCTCTCTGTTATATAGTGGACAGGTTGCAAAACTCTTTCATTTCCGGCGAGCTCAGTTGGTTAGAGCATTATGCTAACAATGCCAAAGTCTCCCGTTCCATCTGTGTAGTTGCCTGGCTTTTCTCATCAGAATTAGGTCGGACCTGTCGGCCCTTTTATCCAGCTAGACAGTCATTTAAGAAGGCCCAGAAAGTGTTGTTAGATTTGCCAAAATACATGACCAGTGAGCTGAGTTGGTTAGAGCATTCTGCTAATCATGCCAAAGCCTCTGGTTCGAGCCCTGTAGTCACCTGGCTCTAATCTTCCCAAGTTGCTTAGAGTGCGATGCTAATTACATTAAGGTCGCAGCCTCAACCCCTGTGTGAGCCAGGCTCTTTTTTTCTGAAGACCCACTGCTATCTTTTGGACAGGTTGCACAGCCCTTTCTTTTCAATTGTGGGCAAACGGACCTTTAATCCCTTTTATTCGGTAGACATTCGGGCGGGTAGGGCCGGAAAGCATCAGAAGACCGAGCACATCACATATGGCCGGTTAGCTCAGTTGGTTAGAGCGTGGTGCTAATAACGCCAAGGTCGCGGGTTCGATCCCCGTACGGGCCAGTTCCTCCGCTTTTGGTGAGCTTTAGTAGGAGGACTGTTAAGCCCTTCTACCGGGTACAAAGTCATACGGGATGGGCCAGAAAGCGTCAGATGAATGGCCACAGCCCACGGCCGGTCAGGGGCCAGATTCTTGAATTTTGGTGAGCTCTCTGTTATATAGTGGACAGGTTGCAAAACTCTTTCATTTCCGGCGAGCTCAGTTGGTTAGAGCATTATGCTAACAATGCCAAAGTCTCCCGTTCCATCTGTGTAGTTGCCTGGCTTTTCTCATCAGAATTAGGTCGGACCTGTCGGCCCTTTTATCCAGCTAGACAGTCATTTAAGAAGGCCCAGAAAGTGTTGTTAGATTTGCCAAAATACATGACCAGTGAGCTGAGTTGGTTAGAGCATTCTGCTAATCATGCCAAAGCCTCTGGTTCGAGCCCTGTAGTCACCTGGCTCTAATCTTCCCAAGTAGCTTAGAGTGCGATGCTAATTACATTAAGGTCGCAGCCTCAACCCCTGTGTGAGCCAGGCTCTTTTTTTCTGAAGACCCACTGCTATCTTTTGGACAGGTTGCACAGCCCTTTCTTTTCAATTGTGGGCAAACGGACCTTTAATCCCTTTTATTCGGTAGACATTCGGGCGGGTAGGGCCGGAAAGCATCAGAAGACCGAGCACATCACATATGGCCGGTTAGCTCAGTTGGTTAGAGCGTGGTGCTAATAACGCCAAGGTCGCGGGTTCGATCCCCGTACGGGCCAGTTCCTCCGCTTTTGGTGAGCTTTAGTAGGAGGACTGTTAAGCCCTTCTACCGGGTACAAAGTCATACGGGATGGGCCAGAAAGCGTCAGATGAATGGCCACAGCCCACGGCCGGTCAGGGGCCAGATTCTTGAATTTTGGTGAGCTCTCTGTTATATAGTGGACAGGTTGCAAAACTCTTTCATTTCCGGCGAGCTCAGTTGGTTAGAGCATTATGCTAATAATGCCAAAGTCTCCCGTTCCATCTGTGTAGTTGCCTGGCTTTTCTCATCAGAATTAGGTCGGACCTGTCGGCCCTTTTATCCAGCTAGACAGTCATTTAAGAAGGCCCAGAAAGTGTTGTTAGATTTGCCAAAATACATGACCAGTGAGCTGAGTTGGTTAGAGCATTCTGCTAATCATGCCAAAGCCTCTGGTTCGAGCCCTGTAGTCACCTGGCTCTAATCTTCCCAAGTAGCTTAGAGTGCGATGCTAATTACATTAAGGTCGCAGCCTCAACCCCTGTGTGAGCCAGGCTCTTTTTTTCTGAAGACCCACTGCTATCTTTTGGACAGGTTGCACAGCCCTTTCTTTTCAATTGTGGGCAAACGGACCTTTAATCCCTTTTATTCGGTAGACATTCGGGCGGGTAGGGCCGGAAAGCATCAGAAGACCGAGCACATCACATATGGCCGGTTAGCTCAGTTGGTTAGAGCGTGGTGCTAATAACGCCAAGGTCGCGGGTTCGATCCCCGTACGGGCCAGTTCCTCCGCTTTTGGTGAGCTTTAGTAGGAGGACTGTTAAGCCCTTCTACCGGGTACAAAGTCATACGGGATGGGCCAGAAAGCGTCAGATGAATGGCCACAGCCCACGGCCGGTCAGGGGCCAGATTCTTGAATTTTGGTGAGCTCTCTGTTATATAGTGGACAGGTTGCAAAACTCTTTCATTTCCGGCGAGCTCAGTTGGTTAGAGCATTATGCTAACAATGCCAAAGTCTCCCGTTCCATCTGTGTAGTTGCCTGGCTTTTCTCATCAGAATTAGGTCGGACCTGTCGGCCCTTTTATCCAGCTAGACAGTCATTTAAGAAGGCCCAGAAAGTGTTGTTAGATTTGCCAAAATACATGACCAGTGAGCTGAGTTGGTTAGAGCATTCTGCTAATCATGCCAAAGCCTCTGGTTCGAGCCCTGTAGTCACCTGGCTCTAATCTTCCCAAGTAGCTTAGAGTGCGATGCTAATTACATTAAGGTCGCAGCCTCAACCCCTGTGTGAGCCAGGCTCTTTTTTTCTGAAGACCCACTGCTATCTTTTGGACAGGTTGCACAGCCCTTTCTTTTCAATTGTGGGCAAACGGACCTTTAATCCCTTTTATTCGGTAGACATTCGGGCGGGTAGGGCCGGAAAGCATCAGAAGACCGAGCACATCACATATGGCCGGTTAGCTCAGTTGGTTAGAGCGTGGTGCTAATAACGCCAAGGTCGCGGGTTCGATCCCCGTACGGGCCAGTTCCTCCGCTTTTGGTGAGCTTTAGTAGGAGGACTATTAAGCCCTTCTACCGGGTACAAAGTCATACGGGATGGGCCAGAAAGCGTCAGATGAATGGCCACAGCCCACGGCCGGTCAGGGGCCAGATTCTTGAATTTTGGTGAGCTCTCTGTTATATAGTGGACAGGTTGCAAAACTCTTTCATTTCCGGCGAGCTCAGTTGGTTAGAGCATTATGCTAACAATGCCAAAGTCTCCCGTTCCATCTGTGTAGTTGCCTGGCTTTTCTCATCAGAATTAGGTCGGACCTGTCGGCCCTTTTATCCAGCTAGACAGTCATTTAAGAAGGCCCAGAAAGTGTTGTTAGATTTGCCAAAATACATGACCAGTGAGCTGAGTTGGTTAGAGCATTCTGCTAATCATGCCAAAGCCTCTGGTTCGAGCCCTGTAGTCACCTGGCTCTAATCTTCCCAAGTAGCTTAGAGTGCGATGCTAATTACATTAAGGTCGCAGCCTCAACCCCTGTGTGAGCCAGGCTCTTTTTTTCTGAAGACCCACTGCTATCTTTTGGACAGGTTGCACAGCCCTTTCTTTTCAATTGTGGGCAAACGGACCTTTAATCCCTTTTATTCGGTAGACATTCGGGCGGGTAGGGCCGGAAAGCATCAGAAGACCGAGCACATCACATATGGCCGGTTAGCTCAGTTGGTTAGAGCGTGGTGCTAATAACGCCAAGGTCGCGGGTTCGATCCCCGTACGGGCCAGTTCCTCCGCTTTTGGTGAGCTTTAGTAGGAGGACTGTTAAGCCCTTCTACCGGGTACAAAGTCATACGGGATGGGCCAGAAAGCGTCAGATGAATGGCCACAGCCCACGGCCGGTCAGGGGCCAGATTCTTGAATTTTGGTGAGCTCTCTGTTATATAGTGGACAGGTTGCAAAACTCTTTCATTTCCGGCGAGCTCAGTTGGTTAGAGCATTATGCTAACAATGCCAAAGTCTCCCGTTCCATCTGTGTAGTTGCCTGGCTTTTCTCATCAGAATTAGGTCGGACCTGTCGGCCCTTTTATCCAGCTAGACAGTCATTTAAGAAGGCCCAGAAAGTGTTGTTAGATTTGCCAAAATACATGACCAGTGAGCTGAGTTGGTTAGAGCATTCTGCTAATCATGCCAAAGCCTCTGGTTCGAGCCCTGTAGTCACCTGGCTCTAATCTTCCCAAGTAGCTTAGAGTGCGATGCTAATTACATTAAGGTCGCAGCCTCAACCCCTGTGTGAGCCAGGCTCTTTTTTTCTGAAGACCCACTGCTATCTTTTGGACAGGTTGCACAGCCCTTTCTTTTCAATTGTGGGCAAACGGACCTTTAATCCCTTTTATTCGGTAGACATTCGGGCGGGTAGGGCCGGAAAGCATCAGAAGACCGAGCACATCACATATGGCCGGTTAGCTCAGTTGGTTAGAGCGTGGTGCTAATAACGCCAAGGTCGCGGGTTCGATCCCCGTACGGGCCAGTTCCTCCGCTTTTGGTGAGCTTTAGTAGGAGGACTGTTAAGCCCTTCTACCGGGTACAAAGTCATACGGGATGGGCCAGAAAGCGTCAGATGAATGGCCACAGCCCACGGCCGGTCAGGGGCCAGATTCTTGAATTTTGGTGAGCTCTCTGTTATATAGTGGACAGGTTGCAAAACTCTTTCATTTCCGGCGAGCTCAGTTGGTTAGAGCATTATGCTAATAATGCCAAAGTCTCCAGTTCCATCTGTGTAGTTGCCTGGCTTTTCTCATCAGAATTAGGTCGGACCTGTCGGCCCTTTTATCCAGCTAGACAGTCATTTAAGAAGGCCCAGAAAGTGTTGTTAGATTTGCCAAAATACATGACCAGTGAGCTGAGTTGGTTAGAGCATTCTGCTAATCATGCCAAAGCCTCTGGTTCGAGCCCTGTAGTCACCTGGCTCTAATCTTCCCAAGTAGCTTAGAGTGCGATGCTAATTACATTAAGGTCGCAGCCTCAACCCCTGTGTGAGCCAGGCTCTTTTTTTCTGAAGACCCACTGCTATCTTTTGGACAGGTTGCACAGCCCTTTCTTTTCAATTGTGGGCAAACGGACCTTTAATCCCTTTTATTCGGTAGACATTCGGGCGGGTAGGGCCGGAAAGCATCAGAAGACCGAGCACATCACATATGGCCGGTTAGCTCAGTTGGTTAGAGCGTGGTGCTAATAACGCCAAGGTCGCGGGTTCGATCCCCGTACGGGCCAGTTCCTCCGCTTTTGGTGAGCTTTAGTAGGAGGACTGTTAAGCCCTTCTACCGGGTACAAAGTCATACGGGATGGGCCAGAAAGCGTCAGATGAATGGCCACAGCCCACGGCCGGTCAGGGGCCAGATTCTTGAATTTTGGTGAGCTCTCTGTTATATAGTGGACAGGTTGCAAAACTCTTTCATTTCCGGCGAGCTCAGTTGGTTAGAGCATTATGCTAATAATGCCAAAGTCTCCAGTTCCATCTGTGTAGTTGCCTGGCTTTTCTCATCAGAATTAGGTCGGACCTGTCGGCCCTTTTATCCAGCTAGACAGTCATTTAAGAAGGCCCAGAAAGTGTTGTTAGATTTGCCAAAATACATGACCAGTGAGCTGAGTTGGTTAGAGCATTCTGCTAATCATGCCAAAGCCTCTGGTTCGAGCCCTGTAGTCACCTGGCTCTAATCTTCCCAAGTAGCTTAGAGTGCGATGCTAATTACATTAAGGTCGCAGCCTCAACCCCTGTGTGAGCCAGGCTCTTTTTTTCTGAAGACCCACTGCTATCTTTTGGACAGGTTGCACAGCCCTTTCTTTTCAATTGTGGGCAAACGGACCTTTAATCCCTTTTATTCGGTAGACATTCGGGCGGGTAGGGCCGGAAAGCATCAGAAGACCGAGCACATAACATATGGCCGGTTAGCTCAGTTGGTTAGAGCGTGATGCTAATAACGCCAAGGTCGCGGGTTCGATCCCCGTACGGGCCAGTTCCTCCGCTTTTGGTGAGCTTTAGTAGGAGGACTGTTAAGCCCTTCTACCGGGTACAAAGTCATACGGGATGGGCCAGAAAGCGTCAGATGAATGGCCACAGCCCACGGCCGGTCAGGGGCCAGATTCTTGAATTTTGGTGAGCTCTCTGTTATATAGTGGACAGGTTGCAAAACTCTTTCATTTCCGGCGAGCTCAGTTGGTTAGAGCATTATGCTAACAATGCCAAAGTCTCCCGTTCCATCTGTGTAGTTGCCTGGCTTTTCTCATCAGAATTAGGTCGGACCTGTCGGCCCTTTTATCCAGCTAGACAGTCATTTAAGAAGGCCCAGAAAGTGTTGTTAGATTTGCCAAAATACATGACCAGTGAGCTGAGTTGGTTAGAGCATTCTGCTAATCATGCCAAAGCCTCTGGTTCGAGCCCTGTAGTCACCTGGCTCTAATCTTCCCAAGTAGCTTAGAGTGCGATGCTAATTACATTAAGGTCGCAGCCTCAACCCCTGTGTGAGCCAGGCTCTTTTTTTCTGAAGACCCACTGCTATCTTTTGGACAGGTTGCACAGCCCTTTCTTTTCAATTGTGGGCAAACGGACCTTTAATCCCTTTTATTCGGTAGACATTCGGGCGGGTAGGGCCGGAAAGCATCAGAAGACCGAGCACATCACATATGGCCGGTTAGCACAGTTGGTTAGAGCGTGGTGCTAATAACGCCAAGGTCGCGGGTTCGATCCCCGTACGGGCCAGTTCCTCCGCTTTTGGTGAGCTTTAGTAGGAGGACTGTTAAGCCCTTCTACCGGGTACAAAGTCATACGGGATGGGCCAGAAAGCGTCAGATGAATGGCCACAGCCCACGGCCGGTCAGGGGCCAGATTCTTGAATTTTGGTGAGCTCTCTGTTATATAGTGGACAGGTTGCAAAACTCTTTCATTTCCGGCGAGCTCAGTTGGTTAGAGCATTATGCTAATAATGCCAAAGTCTCCCGTTCCATCTGTGTAGTTGCCTGGCTTTTCTCATCAGAATTAGGTCGGACCTGTCGGCCCTTTTATCCAGCTAGACAGTCATTTAAGAAGGCCCAGAAAGTGTTGTTAGATTTGCCAAAATACATGACCAGTGAGCTGAGTTGGTTAGAGCATTCTGCTAATCATGCCAAAGCCTCTGGTTCGAGCCCTGTAGTCACCTGGCTCTAATCTTCCCAAGTAGCTTAGAGTGCGATGCTAATTACATTAAGGTCGCAGCCTCAACCCCTGTGTGAGCCAGGCTCTTTTTTTCTGAAGACCCACTGCTATCTTTTGGACAGGTTGCACAGCCCTTTCTTTTCAATTGTGGGCAAACGGACC
This sequence comes from Engystomops pustulosus, assembly GCF_040894005.1. Taxonomy (NCBI): domain Eukaryota; kingdom Metazoa; phylum Chordata; class Amphibia; order Anura; family Leptodactylidae; genus Engystomops; species Engystomops pustulosus. The sequence continues at coordinate 211,252,409 of NC_092414.1, forward strand.
TTTAATCCCTTTTATTCGGTAGACATTCGGGCGGGTAGGGCCGGAAAGCATCAGAAGACCGAGCACATCACATATGGCCGGTTAGCTCAGTTGGTTAGAGCGTGGTGCTAATAACGCCAAGGTCGCGGGTTCGATCCCCGTACGGGCCAGTTCCTCCGCTTTTGGTGAGCTTTAGTAGGAGGACTGTTAAGCCCTTCTACCGGGTACAAAGTCATACGGGATGGGCCAGAAAGCGTCAGATGAATGGCCACAGCCCACGGCCGGTCAGGGGCCAGATTCTTGAATTTTGGTGAGCTCTCTGTTATATAGTGGACAGGTTGCAAAACTCTTTCATTTCCGGCGAGCTCAGTTGGTTAGAGCATTATGCTAATAATGCCAAAGTCTCCAGTTCCATCTGTGTAGTTGCCTGGCTTTTCTCATCAGAATTAGGTCGGACCTGTCGGCCCTTTTATCCAGCTAGACAGTCATTTAAGAAGGCCCAGAAAGTGTTGTTAGATTTGCCAAAATACATGACCAGTGAGCTGAGTTGGTTAGAGCATTCTGCTAATCATGCCAAAGCCTCTGGTTCGAGCCCTGTAGTCACCTGGCTCTAATCTTCCCAAGTAGCTTAGAGTGCGATGCTAATTACATTAAGGTCGCAGCCTCAACCCCTGTGTGAGCCAGGCTCTTTTTTTCTGAAGACCCACTGCTATCTTTTGGACAGGTTGCACAGCCCTTTCTTTTCAATTGTGGGCAAACGGACCTTTAATCCCTTTTATTCGGTAGACATTCGGGCGGGTAGGGCCGGAAAGCATCAGAAGACCGAGCACATCACATATGGCCGGTTAGCACAGTTGGTTAGAGCGTGGTGCTAATAACGCCAAGGTCGCGGGTTCGATCCCCGTACGGGCCAGTTCCTCCGCTTTTGGTGAGCTTTAGTAGGAGGACTGTTAAGCCCTTCTACCGGGTACAAAGTCATACGGGATGGGCCAGAAAGCGTCAGATGAATGGCCACAGCCCACGGCCGGTCAGGGGCCAGATTCTTGAATTTTGGTGAGCTCTCTGTTATATAGTGGACAGGTTGCAAAACTCTTTCATTTCCGGCGAGCTCAGTTGGTTAGAGCATTATGCTAATAATGCCAAAGTCTCCCGTTCCATCTGTGTAGTTGCCTGGCTTTTCTCATCAGAATTAGGTCGGACCTGTCGGCCCTTTTATCCAGCTAGACAGTCATTTAAGAAGGCCCAGAAAGTGTTGTTAGATTTGCCAAAATACATGACCAGTGAGCTGAGTTGGTTAGAGCATTCTGCTAATCATGCCAAAGCCTCTGGTTCGAGCCCTGTAGTCACCTGGCTCTAATCTTCCCAAGTAGCTTAGAGTGCGATGCTAATTACATTAAGGTCGCAGCCTCAACCCCTGTGTGAGCCAGGCTCTTTTTTTCTGAAGACCCACTGCTATCTTTTGGACAGGTTGCACAGCCCTTTCTTTTCAATTGTGGGCAAACGGACCTTTAATCCCTTTTATTCGGTAGACATTCGGGCGGGTAGGGCCGGAAAGCATCAGAAGACCGAGCACATCACATATGGCCGGTTAGCTCAGTTGGTTAGAGCGTGGTGCTAATAACGCCAAGGTCGCGTGTTCGATCCCCGTACGGGCCAGTTCCTCCGCTTTTGGTGAGCTTTAGTAGGAGGACTGTTAAGCCCTTCTACCGGGTACAAAGTCATACGGGATGGGCCAGAAAGCGTCAGATGAATGGCCACAGCCCACGGCCGGTCAGGGGCCAGATTCTTGAATTTTGGTGAGCTCTCTGTTATATAGTGGACAGGTTGCAAAACTCTTTCATTTCCGGCGAGCTCAGTTGGTTAGAGCATTATGCTAATAATGCCAAAGTCTCCCGTTCCATCTGTGTAGTTGCCTGGCTTTTCTCATCAGAATTAGGTCGGACCTGTCGGCCCTTTTATCCAGCTAGACAGTCATTTAAGAAGGCCCAGAAAGTGTTGTTAGATTTGCCAAAATACATGACCAGTGAGCTGAGTTGGTTAGAGCATTCTGCTAATCATGCCAAAGCCTCTGGTTCGAGCCCTGTAGTCACCTGGCTCTAATCTTCCCAAGTAGCTTAGAGTGCGATGCTAATTACATTAAGGTCGCAGCCTCAACCCCTGTGTGAGCCAGGCTCTTTTTTTCTGAAGACCCACTGCTATCTTTTGGACAGGTTGCACAGCCCTTTCTTTTCAATTGTGGGCAAACGGACCTTTAATCCCTTTTATTCGGTAGACATTCGGGCGGGTAGGGCCGGAAAGCATCAGAAGACCGAGCACATCACATATGGCCGGTTAGCTCAGTTGGTTAGAGCGTGGTGCTAATAACGCCAAGGTCGCGGGTTCGATCCCCGTACGGGCCAGTTCCTCTGCTTTTGGTGAGCTTTAGTAGGAGGACTGTTAAGCCCTTCTACCGGGTACAAAGTCATACGGGATGGGCCAGAAAGCGTCAGATGAATGGCCACAGCCCACGGCCGGTCAGGGGCCAGATTCTTGAATTTTGGTGAGCTCTCTGTTATATAGTGGACAGGTTGCAAAACTCTTTCATTTCCGGCGAGCTCAGTTGGTTAGAGCATTATGCTAATAATGCCAAAGTCTCCCGTTCCATCTGTGTAGTTGCCTGGCTTTTCTCATCAGAATTAGGTCGGACCTGTCGGCCCTTTTATCCAGCTAGACAGTCATTTAAGAAGGCCCAGAAAGTGTTGTTAGATTTGCCAAAATACATGACCAGTGAGCTGAGTTGGTTAGAGCATTCTGCTAATCATGCCAAAGCCTCTGGTTCGAGCCCTGTAGTCACCTGGCTCTAATCTTCCCAAGTAGCTTAGAGTGCGATGCTAATTACATTAAGGTCGCAGCCTCAACCCCTGTGTGAGCCAGGCTCTTTTTTTCTGAAGACCCACTGCTATCTTTTGGACAGGTTGCACAGCCCTTTCTTTTCAATTGTGGGCAAACGGACCTTTAATCCCTTTTATTCGGTAGACATTCGGGCGGGTAGGGCCGGAAAGCATCAGAAGACCGAGCACATCACATATGGCCGGTTAGCTCAGTTGGTTAGAGCGTGGTGCTAATAACGCCAAGGTCGCGTGTTCGATCCCCGTACGGGCCAGTTCCTCCGCTTTTGGTGAGCTTTAGTAGGAGGACTGTTAAGCCCTTCTACCGGGTACAAAGTCATACGGGATGGGCCAGAAAGCGTCAGATGAATGGCCACAGCCCACGGCCGGTCAGGGGCCAGATTCTTGAATTTTGGTGAGCTCTCTGTTATATAGTGGACAGGTTGCAAAACTCTTTCATTTCCGGCGAGCTCAGTTGGTTAGAGCATTATGCTAATAATGCCAAAGTCTCCCGTTCCATCTGTGTAGTTGCCTGGCTTTTCTCATCAGAATTAGGTCGGACCTGTCGGCCCTTTTATCCAGCTAGACAGTCATTTAAGAAGGCCCAGAAAGTGTTGTTAGATTTGCCAAAATACATGACCAGTGAGCTGAGTTGGTTAGAGCATTCTGCTAATCATGCCAAAGCCTCTGGTTCGAGCCCTGTAGTCACCTGGCTCTAATCTTCCCAAGTAGCTTAGAGTGCGATGCTAATTACATTAAGGTCGCAGCCTCAACCCCTGTGTGAGCCAGGCTCTTTTTTTCTGAAGACCCACTGCTATCTTTTGGACAGGTTGCACAGCCCTTTCTTTTCAATTGTGGGCAAACGGACCTTTAATCCCTTTTATTCGGTAGACATTCGGGCGGGTAGGGCCGGAAAGCATCAGAAGACCGAGCACATCACATATGGCCGGTTAGCTCAGTTGGTTAGAGCGTGGTGCTAATAACGCCAAGGTCGCGGGTTCGATCCCCGTACGGGCCAGTTCCTCTGCTTTTGGTGAGCTTTAGTAGGAGGACTGTTAAGCCCTTCTACCGGGTACAAAGTCATACGGGATGGGCCAGAAAGCGTCAGATGAATGGCCACAGCCCACGGCCGGTCAGGGGCCAGATTCTTGAATTTTGGTGAGCTCTCTGTTATATAGTGGACAGGTTGCAAAACTCTTTCATTTCCGGCGAGCTCAGTTGGTTAGAGCATTATGCTAATAATGCCAAAGTCTCCCGTTCCATCTGTGTAGTTGCCTGGCTTTTCTCATCAGAATTAGGTCGGACCTGTCGGCCCTTTTATCCAGCTAGACAGTCATTTAAGAAGGCCCAGAAAGTGTTGTTAGATTTGCCAAAATACATGACCAGTGAGCTGAGTTGGTTAGAGCATTCTGCTAATCATGCCAAAGCCTCTGGTTCGAGCCCTGTAGTCACCTGGCTCTAATCTTCCCAAGTAGCTTAGAGTGCGATGCTAATTACATTAAGGTCGCAGCCTCAACCCCTGTGTGAGCCAGGCTCTTTTTTTCTGAAGACCCACTGCTATCTTTTGGACAGGTTGCACAGCCCTTTCTTTTCAATTGTGGGCAAACGGACCTTTAATCCCTTTTATTCGGTAGACATTCGGGCGGGTAGGGCCGGAAAGCATCAGAAGACCGAGCACATCACATATGGCCGGTTAGCTCAGTTGGTTAGAGCGTGGTGCTAATAACGCCAAGGTCGCGGGTTCGATCCCCGTACGGGCCAGTTCCTCTGCTTTTGGTGAGCTTTAGTAGGAGGACTGTTAAGCCCTTCTACCGGGTACAAAGTCATACGGGATGGGCCAGAAAGCGTCAGATGAATGGCCACAGCCCACGGCCGGTCAGGGGCCAGATTCTTGAATTTTGGTGAGCTCTCTGTTATATAGTGGACAGGTTGCAAAACTCTTTCATTTCCGGCGAGCTCAGTTGGTTAGAGCATTATGCTAATAATGCCAAAGTCTCCCGTTCCATCTGTGTAGTTGCCTGGCTTTTCTCATCAGAATTAGGTCGGACCTGTCGGCCCTTTTATCCAGCTAGACAGTCATTTAAGAAGGCCCAGAAAGTGTTGTTAGATTTGCCAAAATACATGACCAGTGAGCTGAGTTGGTTAGAGCATTCTGCTAATCATGCCAAAGCCTCTGGTTCGAGCCCTGTAGTCACCTGGCTCTAATCTTCCCAAGTAGCTTAGAGTGCGATGCTAATTACATTAAGGTCGCAGCCTCAACCCCTGTGTGAGCCAGGCTCTTTTTTTCTGAAGACCCACTGCTATCTTTTGGACAGGTTGCACAGCCCTTTCTTTTTAATTGTGGGCAAACGGACCTTTAATCCCTTTTATTCGGTAGACATTCGGGCGGGTAGGGCCGGAAAGCATCAGAAGACCGAGCACATCACATATGGCCGGTTAGCTCAGTTGGTTAGAGCATGGTGCTAATAACGCCAAGGTCGCGGGTTCGATCCCCGTACGGGCCAGTTCCTCCGCTTTTGGTGAGCTTTAGTAGGAGGACTGTTAAGCCCTTCTACCGGGTACAAAGTCATACGGGATGGGCCAGAAAGCGTCAGATGAATGGCCACAGCCCACGGCCGGTCAGGGGCCAGATTCTTGAATTTTGGTGAGCTCTCTGTTATATAGTGGACAGGTTGCAAAACTCTTTCATTTCCGGCGAGCTCAGTTGGTTAGAGCATTATGCTAATAATGCCAAAGTCTCCCGTTCCATCTGTGTAGTTGCCTGGCTTTTCTCATCAGAATTAGGTCGGACCTGTCGGCCCTTTTATCCAGCTAGACAGTCATTTAAGAAGGCCCAGAAAATGTTGTTAGATTTGCCAAAATACATGACCAGTGAGCTGAGTTGGTTAGAGCATTCTGCTAATCATGCCAAAGCCTCTGGTTCGAGCCCTGTAGTCACCTGGCTCTAATCTTCCCAAGTAGCTTAGAGTGCGATGCTAATTACATTAAGGTCGCAGCCTCAACCCCTGTGTGAGCCAGGCTCTTTTTTTCTGAAGACCCACTGCTATCTTTTGGACAGGTTGCACAGCCCTTTCTTTTCAATTGTGGGCAAACGGACCTTTAATCCCTTTTATTCGGTAGACATTCGGGCGGGTAGGGCGGGAAAGCATCAGAAGACCGAGCACATCACATATGGCCGGTTAGCTCAGTTGGTTAGAGCGTGGTGCTAATAACGCCAAGGTCGCGGGTTCGATCCCCGTACGGGCCAGTTCCTCTGCTTTTGGTGAGCTTTAGTAGGAGGACTGTTAAGCCCTTCTACCGGGTACAAAGTCATACGGGATGGGCCAGAAAGCGTCAGATGAATGGCCACAGCCCACGGCCGGTCAGGGGCCAGATTCTTGAATTTTGGTGAGCTCTCTGTTATATAGTGGACAGGTTGCAAAACTCTTTCATTTCCGGCGAGCTCAGTTGGTTAGAGCATTATGCTAATAATGCCAAAGTCTCCCGTTCCATCTGTGTAGTTGCCTGGCTTTTCTCATCAGAATTAGGTCGGACCTGTCGGCCCTTTTATCCAGCTAGACAGTCATTTAAGAAGGCCCAGAAAGTGTTGTTAGATTTGCCAAAATACATGACCAGTGAGCTGAGTTGGTTAGAGCATTCTGCTAATCATGCCAAAGCCTCTGGTTCGAGCCCTGTAGTCACCTGGCTCTAATCTTCCCAAGTAGCTTAGAGTGCGATGCTAATTACATTAAGGTCGCAGCCTCAACCCCTGTGTGAGCCAGGCTCTTTTTTTCTGAAGACCCACTGCTATCTTTTGGACAGGTTGCACAGCCCTTTCTTTTCAATTGTGGGCAAACGGACCTTTAATCCCTTTTATTCGGTAGACATTCGGGCGGGTAGGGCCGGAAAGCATCAGAAGACCGAGCACATCACATATGGCCGGTTAGCTCAGTTGGTTAGAGCGTGGTGCTAATAACGCCAAGGTCGCGGGTTCGATCCCCGTACGGGCCAGTTCCTCCGCTTTTGGTGAGCTTTAGTAGGAGGACTGTTAAGCCCTTCTACCGGGTACAAAGTCATACGGGATGGGCCAGAAAGCGTCAGATGAATGGCCACAGCCCACGGCCGGTCAGGGGCCAGATTCTTGAATTTTTGTGAGCTCTCTGTTATACAGTGGACAGGTTGCAAAACTCTTTCATTTCCGGCGAGCTCAGTTGGTTAGAGCATTATGCTAATAATGCCAAAGTCTCCCGTTCCATCTGTGTAGTTGCCTGGCTTTTCTCATCAGAATTAGGTCGGACCTGTCGGCCCTTTTATCCAGCTAGACAGTCATTTAAGAAGGCCCAGAAAGTGTTGTTAGATTTGCCAAAATACATGACCAGTGAGCTGAGTTGGTTAGAGCATTCTGCTAATCATGCCAAAGCCTCTGGTTCGAGCCCTGTAGTCACCTGGCTCTAATCTTCCCAAGTAGCTTAGAGTGCGATGCTAATTACATTAAGGTCGCAGCCTCAACCCCTGTGTGAGCCAGGCTCTTTTTTTCTGAAGACCCACTGCTATCTTTTGGACAGGTTGCACAGCCCTTTCTTTTCAATTGTGGGCAAACGGACCTTTAATCCCTTTTATTCGGTAGACATTCGGGCGGGTAGGGCCGGAAAGCATCAGAAGACCGAGCACATCACATATGGCCGGTTAGCTCAGTTGGTTAGAGCGTGGTGCTAATAACGCCAAGGTCGCGGGTTCGATCCCCGTACGGGCCAGTTCCTCCGCTTTTGGTGAGCTTTAGTAGGAGGACTGTTAAGCCCTTCTACCGGGTACAAAGTCATACGGGATGGGCCAGAAAGCGTCAGATGAATGGCCACAGCCCACGGCCGGTCAGGGGCCAGATTCTTGAATTTTGGTGAGCTCTCTGTTATATAGTGGACAGGTTGCAAAACTCTTTCATTTCCGGCGAGCTCAGTTGGTTAGAGCATTATGCTAATAATGCCAAAGTCTCCCGTTCCATCTGTGTAGTTGCCTGGCTTTTCTCATCAGAATTAGGTCGGACCTGTCGGCCCTTTTATCCAGCTAGACAGTCATTTAAGAAGGCCCAGAAAGTGTTGTTAGATTTGCCAAAATACATGACCAGTGAGCTGAGTTGGTTAGAGCATTCTGCTAATCATGCCAAAGCCTCTGGTTCGAGCCCTGTAGTCACCTGGCTCTAATCTTCCCAAGTAGCTTAGAGTGCGATGCTAATTACATTAAGGTCGCAGCCTCAACCCCTGTGTGAGCCAGGCTCTTTTTTTCTGAAGACCCACTGCTATCTTTTGGACAGGTTGCACAGCCCTTTCTTTTCAATTGTGGGCAAACGGACCTTTAATCCCTTTTATTCGGTAGACATTCGGGCGGGTAGGGCCGGAAAGCATCAGAAGACCGAGCACATCACATATGGCCGGTTAGCTCAGTTGGTTAGAGCGTGGTGCTAATAACGCCAAGGTCGCGGGTTCGATCCCCGTACGGGCCAGTTCCTCCGCTTTTGGTGAGCTTTAGTAGGAGGACTGTTAAGCCCTTCTACCGGGTACAAAGTCATACGGGATGGGCCAGAAGGCGTCAGATGAATGGCCACAGCCCACGGCCGGTCAGGGGCCAGATTCTTGAATTTTGGTGAGCTCTCTGTTATATAGTGGACAGGTTGCAAAACTCTTTCATTTCACGCGAGCTCAGTTGGTTAGAGCATTATGCAAATAATGCCAAAGTCTCCCGTTCCATCTGTGTAGTTGCCTGGCTTTTCTCATCAGAATTAGGTCGGACCTGTCGGCCCTTTTATCCAGCTAGACAGTCATTTAAGAAGGCCCAGAAAGTGTTGTTAGATTTGCCAAAATACATGACCAGTGAGCTGAGTTGGTTAGAGCATTCTGCTAATCATGCCAAAGCCTCTGGTTCGAGCCCTGTAGTCACCTGGCTCTAATCTTCCCAAGTAGCTTAGAGTGCGATGCTAATTACATTAAGGTCGCAGCCTCAACCCCTGTGTGAGCCAGGCTCTTTTTTTCTGAAGACCCACTGCTATCTTTTGGACAGGTTGCACAGCCCTTTCTTTTCAATTGTGGGCAAACGATCCTTTAATCCCTTTTATTCGGTAGACATTCGGGCGGGTAGGGCCGGAAAGCATCAGAAGACCGAGCACATCACATATGGCCTGTTAGCTCAGTTGGTTAGAGCGTGGTGCTAATAACGCCAAGGTCGCGGGTTCGATCCCCGTACGGGCCAGTTCCTCCGCTTTTGGTGAGCTTTAGTAGGAGGACTGTTAAGCCCTTCTACCGGGTACAAAGTCATACGGGATGGGCCAGAAAGCGTCAGATGAATGGCCACAGCCCACGGCCGGTCAGGGGCCAGATTCTTGAATTTTGGTGAGCTCTCTGTTATATAGTGGACAGGTTGCAAAACTCTTTCATTTCCGGCGAGCTCAGTTGGTTAGAGCATTATGCTAATAATGCCAAAGTCTCCAGTTCCATCTGTGTAGTTGCCTGGCTTTTCTCATCAGAATTAGGTCGGACCTGTCGGCCCTTTTATCCAGCTAGACAGTCATTTAAGAAGGCCCAGAAAGTGTTGTTAGATTTGCCAAAATACATGACCAGTGAGCTGAGTTGGTTAGAGCATTCTGCTAATCATGCCAAAGCCTCTGGTTCGAGCCCTGTAGTCACCTGGCTCTAATCTTCCCAAGTAGCTTAGAGTGCGATGCTAATTACATTAAGGTCGCAGCCTCAACCCCTGTGTGAGCCAGGCTCTTTTTTTCTGAAGACCCACTGCTATCTTTTGGACAGGTTGCACAGCCCTTTCTTTTCAATTGTGGGCAAACGGACCTTTAATCCCTTTTATTCGGTAGACATTCGGGCGGGTAGGGCCGGAAAGCATCAGAAGACCGAGCACATCACATATGGCCGGTTAGCTCAGTTGGTTAGAGCGTGGTGCTAATAACGCCAAGGTCGCGGGTTCGATCCCCGTACGGGCCAGTTCCTCCGCTTTTGGTGAGCTTTAGTAGGAGGACTGTTAAGCCCTTCTACCGGGTACAAAGTCATACGGGATGGGCCAGAAAGCGTCAGATGAATGGCCACAGCCCACGGCCGGTCAGGGGCCAGATTCTTGAATTTTGGTGAGCTCTCTGTTATATAGTGGACAGGTTGCAAAACTCTTTCATTTCCGGCGAGCTCAGTTGGTTAGAGCATTATGCTAATAATGCCAAAGTCTCCCGTTCCATCTGTGTAGTTGCCTGGCTTTTCTCATCAGAATTAGGTCGGACCTGTCGGCCCTTTTATCCAGCTAGACAGTCATTTAAGAAGGCCCAGAAAGTGTTGTTAGATTTGCCAAAATACATGACCAGTGAGCTGAGTTGGTTAGAGCATTCTGCTAATCATGCCAAAGCCTCTGGTTCGAGCCCTGTAGTCACCTGGCTCTAATCTTCCCAAGTAGCTTAGAGTGCGATGCTAATTACATTAAGGTCGCAGCCTCAACCCCTGTGTGAGCCAGGCTCTTTTTTTCTGAAGACCCACTGCTATCTTTTGGACAGGTTGCACAGCCCTTTCTTTTCAATTGTGGGCAAACGGACCTTTAATCCCTTTTATTCGGTAGACATTCGGGCGGGTAGGGCCGGAAAGCATCAGAAGACCGAGCACATCACATATGGCCGGTTAGCTCAGTTGGTTAGAGCGTGGTGCTAATAACGCCAAGGTCGCGGGTTCGATCCCCGTACGGGCCAGTTCCTCCGCTTTTGGTGAGCTTTAGTAGGAGGACTGTTAAGCCCTTCTACCGGGTACAAAGTCATACGGGATGGGCCAGAAAGCGTCAGATGAATGGCCACAGCCCACGGCCGGTCAGGGGCCAGATTCTTGAATTTTGGTGAGCTCTCTGTTATATAGTGGACAGGTTGCAAAACTCTTTCATTTCTGGCGAGCTCAGTTGGTTAGAGCATTATGCTAATAATGCCAAAGTCTCCAGTTCCATCTGTGTAGTTGCCTGGCTTTTCTCATCAGAATTAGGTCGGACCTGTCGGCCCTTTTATCCAGCTAGACAGTCATTTAAGAAGGCCCAGAAAGTGTTGTTAGATTTGCCAAAATACATGACCAGTGAGCTGAGTTGGTTAGAGCATTCTGCTAATCATGCCAAAGCCTCTGGTTCGAGCCCTGTAGTCACCTGGCTCTAATCTTCCCAAGTAGCTTAGAGTGCGATGCTAATTACATTAAGGTCGCAGCCTCAACCCCTGTGTGAGCCAGGCTCTTTTTTTCTGAAGACCCACTGCTATCTTTTGGACAGGTTGCACAGCCCTTTCTTTTCAATTGTGGGCAAACGGACCTTTAATCCCTTTTATTCGGTAGACATTCGGGCGGGTAGGGCCGGAAAGCATCAGAAGACCGAGCACATCACATATGGCCGGTTAGCTCAGTTGGTTAGAGCGTGGTGCTAATAACGCCAAGGTCGCGGGTTCGATCCCCGTACGGGCCAGTTCCTCTGCTTTTGGTGAGCTTTAGTAGGAGGACTGTTAAGCCCTTCTACCGGGTACAAAGTCATACGGGATGGGCCAGAAAGCGTCAGATGAATGGCCACAGCCCACGGCCGGTCAGGGGCCAGATTCTTGAATTTTGGTGAGCTCTCTGTTATATAGTGGACAGGTTGCAAAACTCTTTCATTTCCGGCGAGCTCAGTTGGTTAGAGCATTATGCTAATAATGCCAAAGTCTCCCGTTCCATCTGTGTAGTTGCCTGGCTTTTCTCATCAGAATTAGGTCGGACCTGTCGGCCCTTTTATCCAGCTAGACAGTCATTTAAGAAGGCCCAGAAAGTGTTGTTAGATTTGCCAAAATACATGACCAGTGAGCTGAGTTGGTTAGAGCATTCTGCTAATCATGCCAAAGCCTCTGGTTCGAGCCCTGTAGTCACCTGGCTCTAATCTTCCCAAGTAGCTTAGAGTGCGATGCTAATTACATTAAGGTCGCAGCCTCAACCCCTGTGTGAGCCAGGCTCTTTTTTTCTGAAGACCCACTGCTATCTTTTGGACAGGTTGCACAGCCCTTTCTTTTCAATTGTGGGCAAACGGACCTTTAATCCCTTTTATTCGGTAGACATTCGGGCGGGTAGGGCCGGAAAGCATCAGAAGACCGAGCACATCACATATGGCCGGTTAGCTCAGTTGGTTAGAGCGTGGTGCTAATAACGCCAAGGTCGCGGGTTCGATCCCCGTACGGGCCAGTTCCTCTGCTTTTGGTGAGCTTTAGTAAGAGGACTGTTAAGCCCTTCTACCGGGTACAAAGTCATACGGGATGGGCCAGAAAGCGTCAGATGAATGGCCACAGCCCACGGCCGGTCAGGGGCCAGATTCTTGAATTTTGGTGAGCTCTCTGTTATATAGTGGACAGGTTGCAAAACTCTTTCATTTCCGGCGAGCTCAGTTGGTTAGAGCATTATGCTAATAATGCCAAAGTCTCCAGTTCCATCTGTGTAGTTGCCTGGCTTTTCTCATCAGAATTAGGTCGGACCTGTCGGCCCTTTTATCCAGCTAGACAGTCATTTAAGAAGGCCCAGAAAGTGTTGTTAGATTTGCCAAAATACATGACCAGTGAGCTGAGTTGGTTAGAGCATTCTGCTAATCATGCCAAAGCCTCTGGTTCGAGCCCTGTAGTCACCTGGCTCTAATCTTCCCAAGTAGCTTAGAGTGCGATGCTAATTACATTAAGGTCGCAGCCTCAACCCCTGTGTGAGCCAGGCTCTTTTTTTCTGAAGACCCACTGCTATCTTTTGGACAGGTTGCACAGCCCTTTCTTTTCAATTGTGGGCAAACGGACCTTTAATCCCTTTTATTCGGTAGACATTCGGGCGGGTAGGGCCGGAAAGCATCAGAAGACCGAGCACATCACATATGGCCGGTTAGCTCAGTTGGTTAGAGCGTGGTGCTAATAACGCCAAGGTCGCGGGTTCGATCCCCGTACGGGCCAGTTCCTCTGCTTTTGGTGAGCTTTAGTAGGAGGACTGTTAAGCCCTTCTACCGGGTACAAAGTCATACGGGATGGGCCAGAAAGCGTCAGATGAATGGCCACAGCCCACGGCCGGTCAGGGGCCAGATTCTTGAATTTTGGTGAGCTCTCTGTTATATAGTGGACAGGTTGCAAAACTCTTTCATTTCCGGCGAGCTCAGTTGGTTAGAGCATTATGCTAATAATGCCAAAGTCTCCCGTTCCATCTGTGTAGTTGCCTGGCTTTTCTCATCAGAATTAGGTCGGACCTGTCGGCCCTTTTATCCAGCTAGACAGTCATTTAAGAAGGCCCAGAAAGTGTTGTTAGATTTGCCAAAATACATGACCAGTGAGCTGAGTTGGTTAGAGCATTCTGCTAATCATGCCAAAGCCTCTGGTTCGAGCCCTGTAGTCACCTGGCTCTAATCTTCCCAAGTAGCTTAGAGTGCGATGCTAATTACATTAAGGTCGCAGCCTCAACCCCTGTGTGAGCCAGGCTCTTTTTTTCTGAAGACCCACTGCTATCTTTTGGACAGGTTGCACAGCCCTTTCTTTTCAATTGTGGGCAAACGGACCTTTAATCCCTTTTATTCGGTAGACATTCGGGCGGGTAGGGCCGGAAAGCATCAGAAGACCGAGCACATCACATATGGCCGGTTAGCTCAGTTGGTTAGAGCGTGGTGCTAATAACGCCAAGGTCGCGGGTTCGATCCCCGTACGGGCCAGTTCCTCCGCTTTTGGTGAGCTTTAGTAGGAGGACTGTTAAGCCCTTCTACCGGGTACAAAGTCATACGGGATGGGCCAGAAAGCGTCAGATGAATGGCCACAGCCCACGGCCGGTCAGGGGCCAGATTCTTGAATTTTGGTGAGCTCTCTGTTATATAGTGGACAGGTTGCAAAACTCTTTCATTTCCGGCGAGCTCAGTTGGTTAGAGCATTATGCTAATAATGCCAAAGTCTCCCGTTCCATCTGTGTAGTTGCCTGGCTTTTCTCATCAGAATTAGGTCGGACCTGTCGGCCCTTTTATCCAGCTAGACAGTCATTTAAGAAGGCCCAGAAAGTGTTGTTAGATTTGCCAAAATACATGACCAGTGAGCTGAGTTGGTTAGAGCATTCTGCTAATCATGCCAAAGCCTCTGGTTCGAGCCCTGTAGTCACCTGGCTCTAATCTTCCCAAGTAGCTTAGAGTGCGATGCTAATTACATTAAGGTCGCAGCCTCAACCCCTGTGTGAGCCAGGCTCTTTTTTTCTGAAGACCCACTGCTATCTTTTGGACAGGTTGCACAGCCCTTTCTTTTCAATTGTGGGCAAACGGACCTTTAATCCCTTTTATTCGGTAGACATTCGGGCGGGTAGGGCCGGAAAGCATCAGAAGACCGAGCACATCACATATGGCCGGTTAGCTCAGTTGGTTAGAGCGTGGTGCTAATAACGCCAAGGTCGCGGGTTCGATCCCCGTACGGGCCAGTTCCTCCGCTTTTGGTGAGCTTTAGTAGGAGGACTGTTAAGCCCTTCTACCGGGTACAAAGTCATACGGGATGGGCCAGAAAGCGTCAGATGAATGGCCACAGCCCACGGCCGGTCAGGGGCCAGATTCTTGAATTTTGGTGAGCTCTCTGTTATATAGTGGACAGGTTGCAAAACTCTTTCATTTCCGGCGAGCTCAGTTGGTTAGAGCATTATGCTAATAATGCCAAAGTCTCCCGTTCCATCTGTGTAGTTGCCTGGCTTTTCTCATCAGAATTAGGTCGGACCTGTCGGCCCTTTTATCCAGCTAGACAGTCATTTAAGAAGGCCCAGAAAGTGTTGTTAGATTTGCCAAAATACATGACCAGTGAGCTGAGTTGGTTAGAGCATTCTGCTAATCATGCCAAAGCCTCTGGTTCGAGCCCTGTAGTCACCTGGCTCTAATCTTCCCAAGTAGCTTAGAGTGCGATGCTAATTACATTAAGGTCGCAGCCTCAACCCCTGTGTGAGCCAGGCTCTTTTTTTCTGAAGACCCACTGCTATCTTTTGGACAGGTTGCACAGCCCTTTCTTTTCAATTGTGGGCAAACGGACCTTTAATCCCTTTTATTCGGTAGACATTCGGGTGGGTAGGGCCGGAAAGCATCAGAAGACCGAGCACATCACATATGGCCGGTTAGCTCAGTTGGTTAGAGCGTGGTGCTAATAACGCCAAGGTCGCGGGTTCGATCCCCGTACGGGCCAGTTCCTCCGCTTTTGGTGAGCTTTAGTAGGAGGACTGTTAAGCCCTTCTACCGGGTACAAAGTCATACGGGATGGGCCAGAAAGCGTCAGATGAATGGCCACAGCCCACGGCCGGTCAGGGGCCAGATTCTTGAATTTTGGTGAGCTCTCTGTTATATAGTGGACAGGTTGCAAAACTCTTTCATTTCCGGCGAGCTCAGTTGGTTAGAGCATTATGCTAATAATGCCAAAGTCTCCCGTTCCATCTGTGTAGTTGCCTGGCTTTTCTCATCAGAATTAGGTCGGACCTGTCGGCCCTTTTATCCAGCTAGACAGTCATTTAAGAAGGCCCAGAAAGTGTTGTTAGATTTGCCAAAATACATGACCAGTGAGCTGAGTTGGTTAGAGCATTCTGCTAATCATGCCAAAGCCTCTGGTTCGAGCCCTGTAGTCACCTGGCTCTAATCTTCCCAAGTAGCTTAGAGTGCGATGCTAATTACATTAAGGTCGCAGCCTCAACCCCTGTGTGAGCCAGGCTCTTTTTTTCTGAAGACCCACTGCTATCTTTTGGACAGGTTGCACAGCCCTTTCTTTTCAATTGTGGGCAAACGGACCTTTAATCCCTTTTATTCGGTAGACATTCGGGCGGGTAGGGCCGGAAAGCATCAGAAGACCGAGCACATCACATATGGCCGGTTAGCTCAGTTGGTTAGAGCGTGGTGCTAATAACGCCAAGGTCGCGGGTTCGATCCCCGTACGGGCCAGTTCCTCCGCTTTTGGTGAGCTTTAGTAGGAGGACTGTTAAGCCCTTCTACCGGGTACAAAGTCATACGGGATGGGCCAGAAAGCGTCAGATGAATGGCCACAGCCCACGGCCGGTCAGGGGCCAGATTCTTGAATTTTGGTGAGCTCTCTGTTATATAGTGGACAGGTTGCAAAACTCTTTCATTTCCGGCGAGCTCAGTTGGTTAGAGCATTATGCTAATAATGCCAAAGTCTCCCGTTCCATCTGTGTAGTTGCCTGGCTTTTCTCATCAGAATTAGGTCGGACCTGTCGGCCCTTTTATCCAGCTAGACAGTCATTTAAGAAGGCCCAGAAAGTGTTGTTAGATTTGCCAAAATACATGACCAGTGAGCTGAGTTGGTTAGAGCATTCTGCTAATCATGCCAAAGCCTCTGGTTCGAGCCCTGTAGTCACCTGGCTCTAATCTTCCCAAGTAGCTTAGAGTGCGATGCTAATTACATTAAGGTCGCAGCCTCAACCCCTGTGTGAGCCAGGCTCTTTTTTTCTGAAGACCCACTGCTATCTTTTGGACAGGTTGCACAGCCCTTTCTTTTCAATTGTGGGCAAACGGACCTTTAATCCCTTTTATTCGGTAGACATTCGGGCGGGTAGGGCCGGAAAGCATCAGAAGACCGAGCACATCACATATGGCCGGTTAGCTCAGTTGGTTAGAGCGTGGTGCTAATAACGCCAAGGTCGCGGGTTCGATCCCCGTACGGGCCAGTTCCTCCGCTTTTGGTGAGCTTTAGTAGGAGGACTGTTAAGCCCTTCTACCGGGTACAAAGTCATACGGGATGGGCCAGAAAGCGTCAGATGAATGGCCACAGCCCACGGCCGGTCAGGGGCCAGATTCTTGAATTTTGGTGAGCTCTCTGTTATATAGTGGACAGGTTGCAAAACTCTTTCATTTCCGGCGAGCTCAGTTGGTTAGAGCATTATTCTAATAATGCCAAAGTCTCCCGTTCCATCTGTGTAGTTGCCTGGCTTTTCTCATCAGAATTAGGTCGGACCTGTCGGCCCTTTTATCCAGCTAGACAGTCATTTAAGAAGGCCCAGAAAGTGTTGTTAGATTTGCCAAAATACATGACCAGTGAGCTGAGTTGGTTAGAGCATTCTGCTAATCATGCCAAAGCCTCTGGTTCGAGCCCTGTAGTCACCTGGCTCTAATCTTCCCAAGTAGCTTAGAGTGCGATGCTAATTACATTAAGGTCGCAGCCTCAACCCCTGTGTGAGCCAGGCTCTTTTTTTCTGAAGACCCACTGCTATCTTTTGGACAGGTTGCACAGCCCTTTCTTTTCAATTGTGGGCAAACGGACCTTTAATCCCTTTTATTCGGTAGACATTCGGGCGGGTAGGGCCGGAAAGCATCAGAAGACCGAGCACATCACATATGGCCGGTTAGCTCAGTTGGTTAGAGCGTGGTGCTAATAACGCCAAGGTCGCGGGTTCGATCCCCGTACGGGCCAGTTCCTCCGCTTTTGGTGAGCTTTAGTAGGAGGACTGTTAAGCCCTTCTACCGGGTACAAAGTCATACGGGATGGGCCAGAAAGCGTCAGATGAATGGCCACAGCCCACGGCCGGTCAGGGGCCAGATTCTTGAATTTTGGTGAGCTCTCTGTTATATAGTGGACAGGTTGCAAAACTCTTTCATTTCCGGCGAGCTCAGTTGGTTAGAGCATTATGCTAATAATGCCAAAGTCTCCCGTTCCATCTGTGTAGTTGCCTGGCTTTTCTCATCAGAATTAGGTCGGACCTGTCGGCCCTTTTATCCAGCAAGACAGTCATTTAAGAAGGCCCAGAAAGTGTTGTTAGATTTGCCAAAATACATGACCAGTGAGCTGAGTTGGTTAGAGCATTCTGCTAATCATGCCAAAGCCTCTGGTTCGAGCCCTGTAGTCACCTGGCTCTAATCTTCCCAAGTAGCTTAGAGTGCGATGCTAATTACATTAAGGTCGCAGCCTCAACCCCTGTGTGAGCCAGGCTCTTTTTTTCTGAAGACCCACTGCTATCTTTTGGACAGGTTGCACAGCCCTTTCTTTTCAATTGTGGGCAAACGGACCTTTAATCCCTTTTATTCGGTAGACATTCGGGCGGGTAGGGCCGGAAAGCATCAGAAGACCGAGCACATCACATATGGCCGGTTAGCTCAGTTGGTTAGAGCGTGGTGCTAATAACGCCAAGGTCGCGGGTTCGATCCCCGTACGGGCCAGTTCCTCCGCTTTTGGTGAGCTTTAGTAGGAGGACTGTTAAGCCCTTCTACCGGGTACAAAGTCATACGGGATGGGCCAGAAAGCGTCAGATGAATGGCCACAGCCCACGGCCGGTCAGGGGCCAGATTCTTGAATTTTGGTGAGCTCTCTGTTATATAGTGGACAGGTTGCAAAACTCTTTCATTTCCGGCGAGCTCAGTTGGTTAGAGCATTATGCTAATAATGCCAAAGTCTCCCGTTCCATCTGTGTAGTTGCCTGGCTTTTCTCATCAGAATTAGGTCGGACCTGTCGGCCCTTTTATCCAGCTAGACAGTCATTTAAGAAGGCCCAGAAAGTGTTGTTAGATTTGCCAAAATACATGACCAGTGAGCTGAGTTGGTTAGAGCATTCTGCTAATCATGCCAAAGCCTCTGGTTCGAGCCCTGTAGTCACCTGGCTCTAATCTTCCCAAGTAGCTTAGAGTGCGATGCTAATTACATTAAGGTCGCAGCCTCAACCCCTGTGTGAGCCAGGCTCTTTTTTTCTGAAGACCCACTGCTATCTTTTGGACAGGTTGCACAGCCCTTTCTTTTCAATTGTGGGCAAACGGACCTTTAATCCCTTTTATTCGGTAGACATTCGGGCGGGTAGGGCCGGAAAGCATCAGAAGACCGAGCACATCACATATGGCCGGTTAGCTCAGTTGGTTAGAGCGTGGTGCTAATAACGCCAAGGTCGCGGGTTCGATCCCCGTACGGGCCAGTTCCTCCGCTTTTGGTGAGCTTTAGTAGGAGGACTGTTAAGCCCTTCTACCGGGTACAAAGTCATACGGGATGGGCCAGAAAGCGTCAGATGAATGGCCACAGCCCACGGCCGGTCAGGGGCCAGATTCTTGAATTTTGGTGAGCTCTCTGTTATATAGTGGACAGGTTGCAAAACTCTTTCATTTCCGGCGAGCTCAGTTGGTTAGAGCATTATGCTAATAATGCCAAAGTCTCCAGTTCCATCTGTGTAGTTGCCTGGCTTTTCTCATCAGAATTAGGTCGGACCTGTCGGCCCTTTTATCCAGCTAGACAGTCATTTAAGAAGGCCCAGAAAGTGTTGTTAGATTTGCCAAAATACATGACCAGTGAGCTGAGTTGGTTAGAGCATTCTGCTAATCATGCCAAAGCCTCTGGTTCGAGCCCTGTAGTCACCTGGCTCTAATCTTCCCAAGTAGCTTAGAGTGCGATGCTAATTACATTAAGGTCGCAGCCTCAACCCCTGTGTGAGCCAGGCTCTTTTTTTCTGAAGACCCACTGCTATCTTTTGGACAGGTTGCACAGCCCTTTCTTTTCAATTGTGGGCAAACGGACCTTTAATCCCTTTTATTCGGTAGACATTCGGGCGGGTAGGGCCGGAAAGCATCAGAAGACCGAGCACATCACATATGGCCGGTTAGCTCAGTTGGTTAGAGCGTGGTGCTAATAACGCCAAGGTCGCGGGTTCGATCCCCGTACGGGCCAGTTCCTCCGCTTTTGGTGAGCTTTAGTAGGAGGACTGTTAAGCCCTTCTACCGGGTACAAAGTCATACGGGATGGGCCAGAAAGCGTCAGATGAATGGCCACAGCCCACGGCCGGTCAGGGGCCAGATTCTTGAATTTTGGTGAGCTCTCTGTTATATAGTGGACAGGTTGCAAAACTCTTTCATTTCCGGCGAGCTCAGTTGGTTAGAGCATTATGCTAATAATGCCAAAGTCTCCAGTTCCATCTGTGTAGTTGCCTGGCTTTTCTCATCAGAATTAGGTCGGACCTGTCGGCCCTTTTATCCAGCTAGACAGTCATTTAAGAAGGCCCAGAAAGTGTTGTTAGATTTGCCAAAATACATGACCAGTGAGCTGAGTTGGTTAGAGCATTCTGCTAATCATGCCAAAGCCTCTGGTTCGAGCCCTGTAGTCACCTGGCTCTAATCTTCCCAAGTAGCTTAGAGTGCGATGCTAATTACATTAAGGTCGCAGCCTCAACCCCTGTGTGAGCCAGGCTCTTTTTTTCTGAAGACCCACTGCTATCTTTTGGACAGGTTGCACAGCCCTTTCTTTTCAATTGTGGGCAAACGGACCTTTAATCCCTTTTATTCGGTAGACATTCGGGCGGGTAGGGCCGGAAAGCATCAGAAGACCGAGCACATCACATATGGCCGGTTAGCTCAGTTGGTTAGAGCGTGGTGCTAATAACGCCAAGGTCGCGGGTTCGATCCCCGTATGGGCTAGTTCCTCCGCTTTTGGTGAGCTTTAGTAGGAGGACTGTTAAGCCCTTCTACCGGGTACAAAGTCATACGGGATGGGCCAGAAAGCGTCAGATGAATGGCCACAGCCCACGGCCGGTCAGGGGCCAGATTCTTGAATTTTGGTGAGCTCTCTGTTATATAGTGGACAGGTTGCAAAACTCTTTCATTTCCGGCGAGCTCAGTTGGTTAGAGCATTATGCTAATAATGCCAAAGTCTCCAGTTCCATCTGTGTAGTTGCCTGGCTTTTCTCATCAGAATTAGGTCGGACCTGTCGGCCCTTTTATCCAGCTAGACAGTCATTTAAGAAGGCCCAGAAAGTGTTGTTAGATTTGCCAAAATACATGACCAGTGAGCTGAGTTGGTTAGAGCATTCTGCTAATCATGCCAAAGCCTCTGGTTCGAGCCCTGTAGTCACCTGGCTCTAATCTTCCCAAGTAGCTTAGAGTGCGATGCTAATTACATTAAGGTCGCAGCCTCAACCCCTGTGTGAGCCAGGCTCTTTTTTTCTGAAGACCCACTGCTATCTTTTGGACAGGTTGCACAGCCCTTTCTTTTCAATTGTGGGCAAACGGACCTTTAATCCCTTTTATTCGGTAGACATTCGGGCGGGTAGGGCCGGAAAGCATCAGAAGACCGAGCACATCACATATGGCCGGTTAGCTCAGTTGGTTAGAGCGTGGTGCTAATAACGCCAAGGTCGCGGGTTCGATCCCCGTACGGGCCAGTTCCTCCGCTTTTGGTGAGCTTTAGTAGGAGGACTGTTAAGCCCTTCTACCGGGTACAAAGTCATACGGGATGGGCCAGAAAGCGTCAGATGAATGGCCACAGCCCACGGCCGGTCAGGGGCCAGATTCTTGAATTTTGGTGAGCTCTCTGTTATATAGTGGACAGGTTGCAAAACTCTTTCATTTCCGGCGAGCTCAGTTGGTTAGAGCATTATGCTAATAATGCCAAAGTCTCCAGTTCCATCTGTGTAGTTGCCTGGCTTTTCTCATCAGAATTAGGTCGGACCTGTCGGCCCTTTTATCCAGCTAGACAGTCATTTAAGAAGGCCCAGAAAGTGTTGTTAGATTTGCCAAAATACATGACCAGTGAGCTGAGATGGTTAGAGCATTCTGCTAATCATGCCAAAGCCTCTGGTTCGAGCCCTGTAGTCACCTGGCTCTAATCTTCCCAAGTAGCTTAGAGTGCGATGCTAATTACATTAAGGCCGCAGCCTCAACCCCTGTGTGAGCCAGGCTCTTTTTTTCTGAAGACCCACTGCTATCTTTTGGACAGGTTGCACAGCCCTTTCTTTTCAATTGTGGGCAAACGGACCTTTAATCCCTTTTATTCGGTAGACATTCGGGCGGGTAGGGCCGGAAAGCATCAGAAGACCGAGCACATCACATATGGCCGGTTAGCTCAGTTGGTTAGAGCGTGGTGCTAATAACGCCAAGGTCGCGGGTTCGATCCCCGTACGGGCCAGTTCCTCCGCTTTTGGTGAGCTTTAGTAGGAGGACTGTTAAGCCCTTCTACCGGGTACAAAGTCATACGGGATGGGCCAGAAAGCGTCAGATGAATGGCCACAGCCCACGGCCGGTCAGGGGCCAGATTCTTGAATTTTGGTGAGCTCTCTGTTATATAGTGGACAGGTTGCAAAACTCTTTCATTTCCGGCGAGCTCAGTTGGTTAGAGCATTATGCTAATAATGCCAAAGTCTCCAGTTCCATCTGTGTAGTTGCCTGGCTTTTCTCATCAGAATTAGGTCGGACCTGTCGGCCCTTTTATCCAGCTAGACAGTCATTTAAGAAGGCCCAGAAAGTGTTGTTAGATTTGCCAAAATACATGACCAGTGAGCTGAGATGGTTAGAGCATTCTGCTAATCATGCCAAAGCCTCTGGTTCGAGCCCTGTAGTCACCTGGCTCTAATCTTCCCAAGTAGCTTAGAGTGCGATGCTAATTACATTAAGGTCGCAGCCTCAACCCCTGTGTGAGCCAGGCTCTTTTTTTCTGAAGACCCACTGCTATCTTTTGGACAGGTTGCACAGCCCTTTCTTTTCAATTGTGGGCAAACGGACCTTTAATCCCTTTTATTCGGTAGACATTCGGGCGGGTAGGGCCGGAAAGCATCAGAAGACCGAGCACATCACATATGGCCGGTTAGCTCAGTTGGTTAGAGCGTGGTGCTAATAACGCCAAGGTCGGGGGTTCGATCCCCGTACGGGCCAGTTCCTCCGCTTTTGGTGAGCTTTAGTAGGAGGACTGTTAAGCCCTTCTACCGTGTACAAAGTCATACGGGATGGGCCAGAAAGCGTCAGATGAATGGCCACAGCCCACGGCCGGTCAGGGGCCAGATTCTTGAATTTTGGTGAGCTCTCTGTTATATAGTGGACAGGTTGCAAAACTCTTTCATTTCCGGCGAGCTCAGTTGGTTAGAGCATTATGCTAATAATGCCAAAGTCTCCAGTTCCATCTGTGTAGTTGCCTGGCTTTTCTCATCAGAATTAGGTCGGACCTGTCGGCCCTTTTATCCAGCTAGACAGTCATTTAAGAAGGCCCAGAAAGTGTTGTTAGATTTGCCAAAATACATGACCAGTGAGCTGAGTTGGTTAGAGCATTCTGCTAATCATGCCAAAGCCTCTGGTTCGAGCCCTGTAGTCACCTGGCTCTAATCTTCCCAAGTAGCTTAGAGTGCGATGCTAATTACATTAAGGTCGCAGCCTCAACCCCTGTGTGAGCCAGGCTCTTTTTTTCTGAAGACCCACTGCTATCTTTTGGACAGGTTGCACAGCCCTTTCTTTTCAATTGTGGGCAAACGGACCTTTAATCCCTTTTATTCGGTAGACATTCGGGCGGGTAGGGCCGGAAAGCATCAGAAGACCGAGCACATCACATATGGCCGGTTAGCTCAGTTGGTTAGAGCGTGGTGCTAATAACGCCAAGGTCGCGGGTTCGATCCCCGTACGGGCCAGTTCCTCCGCTTTTGGTGAGCTTTAGTAGGAGGACTGTTAAGCCCTTCTACCGGGTACAAAGTCATACGGGATGGGCCAGAAAGCGTCAGATGAATGGCCACAGCCCACGGCCGGTCAGGGGCCAGATTCTTGAATTTTGGTGAGCTCTCTGTTATATAGTGGACAGGTTGCAAAACTCTTTCATTTCCGGCGAGCTCAGTTGGTTAGAGCATTATGCTAATAATGCCAAAGTCTCCAGTTCCATCTGTGTAGTTGCCTGGCTTTTCTCATCAGAATTAGGTCGGACCTGTCGGCCCTTTTATCCAGCTAGACAGTCATTTAAGAAGGCCCAGAAAGTGTTGTTAGATTTGCCAAAATACATGACCAGTGAGCTGAGTTGGTTAGAGCATTCTGCTAATCATGCCAAAGCCTCTGGTTCGAGCCCTGTAGTCACCTGGCTCTAATCTTCCCAAGTAGCTTAGAGTGCGATGCTACTTACATTAAGGTCGCAGCCTCAACCCCTGTGTGAGCCAGGCTCTTTTTTTCTGAAGACCCACTGCTATCTTTTGGACAGGTTGCACAGCCCTTTCTTTTCAATTGTGGGCAAACGGACCTTTAATCCCTTTTATTCGGTAGACATTCGGGCGGGTAGGGCCGGAAAGCATCAGAAGACCGAGCACATCACATATGGCCGGTTAGCTCAGTTGGTTAGAGCGTGGTGCTAATAACGCCAAGGTCACGGGTTCGATCCCCGTACGGGCCAGTTCCTCCGCTTTTGGTGAGCTTTAGTAGGAGGACTGTTAAGCCCTTCTACCGGGTACAAAGTCATACGGGATGGGGCAGAAAGCATCAGATGAATGGCCACAGCCCACGGCCGGTCAGGGGCCAGATTCTTGAATTTTGGTGAGCTCTCTGTTATATAGTGGACAGGTTGCAAAACTCTTTCATTTCCGGCGAGCTCAGTTGGTTAGAGCATTATGCTAATAATGCCAAAGTCTCCAGTTCCATCTGTGTAGTTGCCTGGCTTTTCTCATCAGAATTAGGTCGGACCTGTCGGCCCTTATATCCAGCTAGACAGTCATTTAAGAAGGCCCAGAAAGTGTTGTTAGATTTGCCAAAATACATGACCAGTGAGCTGAGTTGGTTAGAGCATTCTGCTAATCATGCCAAAGCCTCTGGTTCGAGCCCTGTAGTCACCTGGCTCTAATCTTCCCAAGTAGCTTAGAGTGCGATGCTAATTACATTAAGGTCGCAGCCTCAACCCCTGTGTGAGCCAGGCTCTTTTTTTCTGAAGACCCACTGCTATCTTTTGGACAGGTTGCACAGCCCTTTCTTTTCAATTGTGGGCAAACGGACCTTTAATCCCTTTTATTCGGTAGACATTCGGGCGGGTAGGGCCGGAAAGCATCAGAAGACCGAGCACATCACATATGGCCGGTTAGCTCAGTTGGTTAGAGCGTGGTGCTAATAACACCAAGGTCGCGGGTTCGATCCCCGTACGGGCCAGTTCCTCTGCTTTTGGTGAGCTTTAGTAGGAGGACTGTTAAGCCCTTCTACCGGGTACAAAGTCATATGGGATGGGCCAGAAAGCGTCAGATGAATGGCCACAGCCCACGGCCGGTCAGGGGCCAGATTCTTGAATTTTGGTGAGCTCTCTGTTATATAGTGGACAGGTTGCAAAACTCTTTCATTTCCGGCGAGCTCAGTTGGTTAGAGCATTATGCTAATAATGCCAAAGTCTCCAGTTCCATCTGTGTAGTTGCCTGGCTTTTCTCATCAGAATTAGGTCGGACCTGTCGGCCCTTATATCCAGCTAGACAGTCATTTAAGAAGGCCCAGAAAGTGTTGTTAGATTTGCCAAAATACATGACCAGTGAGCTGAGTTGGTTAGAGCATTCTGCTAATCATGCCAAAGCCTCTGGTTCGAGCCCTGTAGTCACCTGGCTCTAATCTTCCCAAGTAGCTTAGAGTGCGATGCTACTTACATTAAGGTCGCAGCCTCAACCCCTGTGTGAGCCAGGCTCTTTTTTTCTGAAGACCCACTGCTATCTTTTGGACAGGTTGCACAGCCCTTTCTTTTCAATTGTGGGCAAACGGACCTTTAATCCCTTTTATTCGGTAGACATTCGGGCGGGTAGGGCCGGAAAGCATCAGAAGACCGAGCACATCACATATGGCCGGTTAGCTCAGTTGGTTAGAGCGTGGTGCTAATAACGCCAAGGTCACGGGTTCGATCCCCGTACGGGCCAGTTCCTCCGCTTTTGGTGAGCTTTAGTAGGAGGACTGTTAAGCCCTTCTACCGGGTACAAAGTCATACGGGATGGGGCAGAAAGCATCAGATGAATGGCCACAGCCCACGGCCGGTCAGGGGCCAGATTCTTGAATTTTGGTGAGCTCTCTGTTATATAGTGGACAGGTTGCAAAACTCTTTCATTTCCGGCGAGCTCAGTTGGTTAGAGCATTATGCTAATAATGCCAAAGTCTCCAGTTCCATCTGTGTAGTTGCCTGGCTTTTCTCATCAGAATTAGGTCGGACCTGTCGGCCCTTATATCCAGCTAGACAGTCATTTAAGAAGGCCCAGAAAGTGTTGTTAGATTTGCCAAAATACATGACCAGTGAGCTGAGTTGGTTAGAGCATTCTGCTAATCATGCCAAAGCCTCTGGTTCGAGCCCTGTAGTCACCTGGCTCTAATCTTCCCAAGTAGCTTAGAGTGCGATGCTAATTACATTAAGGTCGCAGCCTCAACCCCTGTGTGAGCCAGGCTCTTTTTTTCTGAAGACCCACTGCTATCTTTTGGACAGGTTGCACAGCCCTTTCTTTTCAATTGTGGGCAAACGGACCTTTAATCCCTTTTATTCGGTAGACATTCGGGCGGGTAGGGCCGGAAAGCATCAGAAGACCGAGCACATCACATATGGCCGGTTAGCTCAGTTGGTTAGAGCGTGGTGCTAATAACGCCAAGGTCGCGGGTTCGATCCCCGTACGGGCCAGTTCCTCCGCTTTTGGTGAGCTTTAGTAGGAGGACTGTTAAGCCCTTCTACCGGGTACAAAGTCATATGGGATGGGCCAGAAAGCGTCAGATGAATGGCCACAGCCCACGGCCGGTCAGGGGCCAGATTCTTGAATTTTGGTGAGCTCTCTGTTATATAGTGGACAGGTTGCAAAACTCTTTCATTTCCGGCGAGCTCAGTTGGTTAGAGCATTATGCTAATAATGCCAAAGTCTCCAGTTCCATCTGTGTAGTTGCCTGGCTTTTCTCATCAGAATTAGGTCGGACCTGTCGGCCCTTTTATCCAGCTAGACAGTCATTTAAGAAGGCCCAGAAAGTGTTGTTAGATTTGCCAAAATACATGACCAGTGAGCTGAGTTGGTTAGAGCATTCTGCTAATCATGCCAAAGCCTCTGGTTCGAGCCCTGTAGTCACCTGGCTCTAATCTTCCCAAGTAGCTTAGAGTGCGATGCTAATTACATTAAGGTCGCAGCCTCAACCCCTGTGTGAGCCAGGCTCTTTTTTTCTGAAGACCCACTGCTATCTTTTGGACAGGTTGCACAGCCCTTTCTTTTCAATTGTGGGCAAACGGACCTTTAATCCCTTTTATTCGGTAGACATTCGGGCGGGTAGGGCCGGAAAGCATCAGAAGACCGAGCACATCACATATGGCCGGTTAGCTCAGTTGGTTAGAGCGTGGTGCTAATAACGCCAAGGTCGCGGGTTCGATCCCCGTACGGGCCAGTTCCTCCGCTTTTGGTGAGCTTTAGTAGGAGGACTGTTAAGCCCTTCTACCGGGTACAAAGTCATATGGGATGGGCCAGAAAGCGTCAGATGAATGGCCACAGCCCACGGCCGGTCAGGGGCCAGATTCTTGAATTTTGGTGAGCTCTCTGTTATATAGTGGACAGGTTGCAAAACTCTTTCATTTCCGGCGAGCTCAGTTGGTTAGAGCATTATGCTAATAATGCCAAAGTCTCCAGTTCCATCTGTGTAGTTGCCTGGCTTTTCTCATCAGAATTAGGTCGGACCTGTCGGCCCTTTTATCCAGCTAGACAGTCATTTAAGAAGGCCCAGAAAGTGTTGTTAGATTTGCCAAAATACATGACCAGTGAGCTGAGTTGGTTAGAGCATTCTGCTAATCATGCCAAA
This sequence comes from Engystomops pustulosus, assembly GCF_040894005.1. NCBI lineage: Eukaryota > Metazoa > Chordata > Amphibia > Anura > Leptodactylidae > Engystomops > Engystomops pustulosus. Next base: position 211,279,714 of record NC_092414.1, read on the forward strand.
GCCTCTGGTTCGAGCCCTGTAGTCACCTGGCTCTAATCTTCCCAAGTAGCTTAGAGTGCGATGCTAATTACATTAAGGTCGCAGCCTCAACCCCTGTGTGAGCCAGGCTCTTTTTTTCTGAAGACCCACTGCTATCTTTTGGACAGGTTGCACAGCCCTTTCTTTTCAATTGTGGGCAAACGGACCTTTAATCCCTTTTATTCGGTAGACATTCGGGCGGGTAGGGCCGGAAAGCATCAGAAGACCGAGCACATCACATATGGCCGGTTAGCTCAGTTGGTTAGAGCGTGGTGCTAATAATGCCAAGGTCGCGGGTTCGATCCCCGTACGGGCCAGTTCCTCCGCTTTTGGTGAGCTTTAGTAGGAGGACTGTTAAGCCCTTCTACCGGGTACAAAGTCATACGGGATGGGCCAGAAAGCGTCAGATGAATGGCCACAGCCCACGGCCGGTCAGGGGCCAGATTCTTGAATTTTGGTGAGCTCTCTGTTATATAGTGGACAGGTTGCAAAACTCTTTCATTTCCGGCGAGCTCAGTTGGTTAGAGCATTATGCTAATAATGCCAAAGTCTCCAGTTCCATCTGTGTAGTTGCCTGGCTTTTCTCATCAGAATTAGGTCGGACCTGTCGGCCCTTTTATCCAGCTAGACAGTCATTTAAGAAGGCCCAGAAAGTGTTGTTAGATTTGCCAAAATACATGACCAGTGAGCTGAGTTGGTTAGAGCATTCTGCTAATCATGCCAAAGCCTCTGGTTCGAGCCCTGTAGTTACCTGGCTCTAATCTTCCCAAGTAGCTTAGAGTGCGATGCTAATTACATTAAGGTCGCAGCCTCAACCCCTGTGTGAGCCAGGCTCTTTTTTTCTGAAGACCCACTGCTATCTTTTGGACAGGTTGCACAGCCCTTTCTTTTCAATTGTGGGCAAACGAACCTTTAATCCCTTTTATTCGGTAGACATTCGGGCGGGTAGGGCCGGAAAGCATCAGAAGACCGAGCACATCACATATGGCCGGTTAGCTCAGTTGGTTAGAGCGTGGTGCTAATAACGCCAAGGTCGCGGATTCGATCCCTGTACGGGCCAGTTCCTCCGCTTTTGGTAAGCTTTAGTAGGAGGACTGTTAAGCCCTTCTACCGGGTACAAAGTCATACGGGATGGGGCAGAAAGCGTCAGATGAATGGCCACAGCCCACGGCCGGTCAGGGGCCAGATTCTTGAATTTTGGTGAGCTCTCTGTTATATAGTGGACAGGTTGCAAAACTCTTTCATTTCCGGCGAGCTCAGTTGGTTAGAGCATTATGCTAATAATGCCAAAGTCTCCAGTTCCATCTGTGTAGTTGCCTGGCTTTTCTCATCAGAATTAGGTCGGACCTGTCGGCCCTTTTATCCAGCTAGACAGTCATTTAAGAAGGCCCAGAAAGTGTTGTTAGATTTGCCAAAATACATGACCAGTGAGCTGAGTTGGTTAGAGCATTCTGCTAATCATGCCAAAGCCTCTGGTTCGAGCCCTGTAGTCACCTGGCTCTAATCTTCCCAAGTAGCTTAGAGTGCGATGCTAATTACATTAAGGTCGCAGCCTCAACCCCTGTGTGAGCCAGGCTCTTTTTTTCTGAAGACCCACTGCTATCTTTTGGACAGGTTGCACAGCCCTTTCTTTTCAATTGTGGGCAAACGGACCTTTAATCCCTTTTATTCGGTAGACATTCGGGCGGGTAGGGCCGGAAAGCATCAGAAGACCGAGCACATCACATATGGCCGGTTAGCTCAGTTGGTTAGAGCGTGGTGCTAATAACGCCAAGGTCGCGGGTTCGATCCCCGTACGGGCCAGTTCCTCCGCTTTTGGTGAGCTTTAGTAGGAGGACTGTTAAGCCCTTCTACCGGGTACAAAGTCATATGGGATGGGCCAGAAAGCGTCAGATGAATGGCCACAGCCCACGGCCGGTCAGGGGCCAGATTCTTGAATTTTGGTGAGCTCTCTGTTATATAGTGGACAGGTTGCAAAACTCTTTCATTTCCGGCGAGCTCAGTTGGTTAGAGCATTATGCTAATAATGCCAAAGTCTCCAGTTCCATCTGTGTAGTTGCCTGGCTTTTCTCATCAGAATTAGGTCGGACCTGTCGGCCCTTTTATCCAGCTAGACAGTCATTTAAGAAGGCCCAGAAAGTGTTGTTAGATTTGCCAAAATACATGACCAGTGAGCTGAGTTGGTTAGAGCATTCTGCTAATCATGCCAAAGCCTCTGGTTCGAGCCCTGTAGTCACCTGGCTCTAATCTTCCCAAGTAGCTTAGAGTGCGATGCTAATTACATTAAGGTCGCAGCCTCAACCCCTGTGTGAGCCAGGCTCTTTTTTTCTGAAGACCCACTGCTATCTTTTGGACAGGTTGCACAGCCCTTTCTTTTCAATTGTGGGCAAACGGACCTTTAATCCCTTTTATTCGGTAGACATTCGGGCGGGTAGGGCCGGAAAGCATCAGAAGACCAAGCACATCACATATGGCCGGTTAGCTCAGTTGGTTAGAGCGTGGTGCTAATAACGCCAAGGTCGCGGGTTCGATCCCCGTACGGGCCAGTTCCTCCGCTTTTGGTGAGCTTTAGTAGGAGGACTGTTAAGCCCTTCTACCGGGTACAAAGTCATACGGGATGGGCCAGAAAGCGTCAGATGAATGGCCACAGCCCACGGCCGGTCAGGGGCCAGATTCTTGAATTTTGGTGAGCTCTCTGTTATATAGTGGACAGGTTGCAAAACTCTTTCATTTCCGGCGAGCTCAGTTGGTTAGAGCATTATGCTAATAATGCCAAAGTCTCCAGTTCCATCTGTGTAGTTGCCTGGCTTTTCTCATCAGAATTAGGTCGGACCTGTCGGCCCTTTTATCCAGCTAGACAGTCATTTAAGAAGGCCCAGAAAGTGTTGTTAGATTTGCCAAAATACATGACCAGTGAGCTGAGTTGGTTAGAGCATTCTGCTAATCATGCCAAAGCCTCTGGTTCGAGCCCTGTAGTCACCTGGCTCTAATCTTCCCAAGTAGCTTAGAGTGCGATGCTAATTACATTAAGGTCGCAGCCTCAACCCCTGTGTGAGCCAGGCTCTTTTTTTCTGAAGACCCACTGCTATCTTTTGGACAGGTTGCACAGCCCTTTCTTTTCAATTGTGGGCAAACGGACCTTTAATCCCTTTTATTCGGTAGACATTCGGGCGGGTAGGGCCGGAAAGCATCAGAAGACCGAGCACATCACATATGGCCGGTTAGCTCAGTTGGTTAGAGCGTGGTGCTAATAACGCCAAGGTCGCGGGTTCGATCCCCGTACGGGCCAGTTCCTCCGCTTTTGGTGAGCTTTAGTAGGAGGACTGTTAAGCCCTTCTACCGGGTACAAAGTCATACGGGATGGGCCAGAAAGCGTCAGATGAATGGCCACAGCCCACGGCCGGTCAGGGGCCAGATTCTTGAATTTTGGTGAGCTCTCTGTTATATAGTGGACAGGTTGCAAAACTCTTTCATTTCCGGCGAGCTCAGTTGGTTAGAGCATTATGCTAATAATGCCAAAGTCTCCCGTTCCATCTGTGTAGTTGCCTGGCTTTTCTCATCAGAATTAGGTCGGACCTGTCGGCCCTTTTATCCAGCTAGACAGTCATTTAAGAAGGCCCAGAAAGTGTTGTTAGATTTGCCAAAATACATGACCAGTGAGCTGAGTTGGTTAGAGCATTCTGCTAATCATGCCAAAGCCTCTGGTTCGAGCCCTGTAGTCACCTGGCTCTAATCTTCCCAAGTAGCTTAGAGTGCGATGCTAATTACATTAAGGTCGCAGCCTCAACCCCTGTGTGAGCCAGGCTCTTTTTTTCTGAAGACCCACTGCTATCTTTTGGACAGGTTGCACAGCCCTTTCTTTTCAATTGTGGGCAAACGGACCTTTAATCCCTTTTATTCGGTAGACATTCGGGCGGGTAGGGCCGGAAAGCATCAGAAGACCGAGCACATCACATATGGCCGGTTAGCTCAGTTGGTTAGAGCGTGGTGCTAATAACGCCAGGGTCGCGGGTTCGATCCCCGTACGGGCCAGTTCCTCCGCTTTTGGTGAGCTTTAGTAGGAGGACTGTTAAGCCCTTCTACCGGGTACAAAGTCATACGGGATGGGCCAGAAAGCGTCAGATGAATGGCCACAGCCCACGGCCGGTCAGGGGCCAGATTCTTGAATTTTGGTGAGCTCTCTGTTATATAGTGGACAGGTTGCAAAACTCTTTCATTTCCGGCGAGCTCAGTTGGTTAGAGCATTATGCTAATAATGCCAAAGTCTCCAGTTCCATCTGTGTAGTTGCCTGGCTTTTCTCATCAGAATTAGGTCGGACCTGTCGGCCCTTTTATCCAGCTAGACAGTCATTTAAGAAGGCCCAGAAAGTGTTGTTAGATTTGCCAAAATACATGACCAGTGAGCTGAGTTGGTTAGAGCATTCTGCTAATCATGCCAAAGCCTCTGGTTCGAGCCCTGTAGTCACCTGGCTCTAATCTTCCCAAGTAGCTTAGAGTGCGATGCTAATTACATTAAGGTCGCAGCCTCAACCCCTGTGTGAGCCAGGCTCTTTTTTTCTGAAGACCCACTGCTATCTTTTGGACAGGTTGCACAGCCCTTTCTTTTCAATTGTGGGCAAACGGACCTTTAATCCCTTTTATTCGGTAGACATTCGGGCGGGTAGGGCCGGAAAGCATCAGAAGACCGAGCACATCACATATGGCCGGTTAGCTCAGTTGGTTAGAGCGTGGTGCTAATAACGCCAAGGTCGCGGGTTCGATCCCCGTACGGGCCAGTTCCTCCGCTTTTGGTGAGCTTTAGTAGGAGGACTGTTAAGCCCTTCTACCGGGTACAAAGTCATACGGGATGGGCCAGAAAGCGTCAGATGAATGGCCACAGCCCACGGCCGGTCAGGGGCCAGATTCTTGAATTTTGGTGAGCTCTCTGTTATATAGTGGACAGGTTGCAAAACTCTTTCATTTCCGGCGAGCTCAGTTGGTTAGAGCATTATGCTAATAATGCCAAAGTCTCCAGTTCCATCTGTGTAGTTGCCTGGCTTTTCTCATCAGAATTAGGTCGGACCTGTCGGCCCTTTTATCCAGCTAGACAGTCATTTAAGAAGGCCCAGAAAGTGTTGTTAGATTTGCCAAAATACATGACCAGTGAGCTGAGTTGGTTAGAGCATTCTGCTAATCATGCCAAAGCCTCTGGTTCGAGCCCTGTAGTCACCTGGCTCTAATCTTCCCAAGTAGCTTAGAGTGCGATGCTAATTACATTAAGGTCGCAGCCTCAACCCCTGTGTGAGCCAGGCTCTTTTTTTCTGAAGACCCACTGCTATCTTTTGGACAGGTTGCACAGCCCTTTCTTTTCAATTGTGGGCAAACGGACCTTTAATCCCTTTTATTCGGTAGACATTCGGGCGGGTAGGGCCGGAAAGCATCAGAAGACCGAGCACATCACATATGGCCGGTTAGCTCAGTTGGTTAGAGCGTGGTGCTAATAACGCCAAGGTCGCGGGTTCGATCCCCGTACGGGCCAGTTCCTCCGCTTTTGGTGAGCTTTAGTAGGAGGACTGTTAAGCCCTTCTACCGGGTACAAAGTCATACGGGATGGGCCAGAAAGCGTCAGATGAATGGCCACAGCCCACGGCCGGTCAGGGGCCAGATTCTTGAATTTTGGTGAGCTCTCTGTTATATAGTGGACAGGTTGCAAAACTCTTTCATTTCCGGCGAGCTCAGTTGGTTAGAGCATTATGCTAATAATGCCAAAGTCTCCAGTTCCATCTGTGTAGTTGCCTGGCTTTTCTCATCAGAATTAGGTCGGACCTGTCGGCCCTTTTATCCAGCTAGACAGTCATTTAAGAAGGCCCAGAAAGTGTTGTTAGATTTGCCAAAATACATGACCAGTGAGCTGAGTTGGTTAGAGCATTCTGCTAATCATGCCAAAGCCTCTGGTTCGAGCCCTGTAGTCACCTGGCTCTAATCTTCCCAAGTAGCTTAGAGTGCGATGCTAATTACATTAAGGTCGCAGCCTCAACCCCTGTGTGAGCCAGGCTCTTTTTTTCTGAAGACCCACTGCTATCTTTTGGACAGGTTGCACAGCCCTTTCTTTTCAATTGTGGGCAAACGGACCTTTAATCCCTTTTATTCGGTAGACATTCGGGCGAGTAGGGCCGGAAAGCATCAGAAGACCGAGCACATCACATATGGCCGGTTAGCTCAGTTGGTTAGAGCGTGGTGCTAATAACGCCAAGGTCGCGGGTTCGATCCCCGTATGGGCCAGTTCCTCCGCTTTTGGTGAGCTTTAGTAGGAGGACTGTTAAGCCCTTCTACCGGGTACAAAGTCATACGGGATGGGCCAGAAAGCGTCAGATGAATGGCCACAGCCCACGGCCGGTCAGGGGCCAGATTCTTGAATTTTGGTGAGCTCTCTGTTATATAGTGGACAGGTTGCAAAACTCTTTCATTTCCGGCGAGCTCAGTTGGTTAGAGCATTATGCTAATAATGCCAAAGTCTCCAGTTCCATCTGTGTAGTTGCCTGGCTTTTCTCATCAGAATTAGGTCGGACCTGTCGGCCCTTTTATCCAGCTAGACAGTCATTTAAGAAGGCCCAGAAAGTGTTGTTAGATTTGCCAAAATACATGACCAGTGAGCTGAGTTGGTTAGAGCATTCTGCTAATCATGCCAAAGCCTCTGGTTCGAGCCCTGTAGTCACCTGGCTCTAATCTTCCCAAGTAGCTTAGAGTGCGATGCTAATTACATTAAGGTCGCAGCCTCAACCCCTGTGTGAGCCAGGCTCTTTTTTTCTGAAGACCCACTGCTATCTTTTGGACAGGTTGCACAGCCCTTTCTTTTCAATTGTGGGCAAACGGACCTTTAATCCCTTTTATTCGGTAGACATTCGGGCGGGTAGGGCCGGAAAGCATCAGAAGACCGAGCACATCACATATGGCCGGTTAGCTCAGTTGGTTAGAGCGTGGTGCTAATAACGCCAAGGTCGCGGGTTCGATCCCCGTACGGGCCAGTTCCTCCGCTTTTGGTGAGCTTTAGTAGGAGGACTGTTAAGCCCTTCTACCGGGTACAAAGTCATACGGGATGGGCCAGAAAGCGTCAGATGAATGGCCACAGCCCACGGCCGGTCAGGGGCCAGATTCTTGAATTTTGGTGAGCTCTCTGTTATATAGTGGACAGGTTGCAAAACTCTTTCATTTCCGGCGAGCTCAGTTGGTTAGAGCATTATGCTAATAATGCCAAAGTCTCCAGTTCCATCTGTGTAGTTGCCTGGCTTTTCTCATCAGAATTAGGTCGGACCCTCGACCTCAAAGAGCAAGTAGGGGCCTTGAGAGGGGATGTCTCTCTCCTCAGAGAGGAGGTGAGCAAGGTCAGAGACCGACAGAAAATTACTGACGATAAAATTATTAACATTGAAAAAGAATTAAGCTTATTAAAAAAAGCGTTTTCCTCTACGGAAAGGGAAAATAAGACTCTTAGAGGGAAAATGGCCGATATGGAGGACCGATCAAGGAGAGCTAACCTTAGGGTTATAGGGATTCCAGAAAAGGCTGAAGGAGAAGACCCCGTCACGTTTATTAAAGATTGGCTGTTGGAGAAAATAGGGAAGGATCATCTCTCATCCCATTTTGATATAGAACGTGCCCATAGAATCTCCTCAGCGTCTTACGTCCCTGGGAATAACCCTCGGACTTTTATATGTAAAACATTACTTTCTAGAGATCGCGATATGATACTTCGAAGAGCACGCGACCTAAAAGATCTATCAATTCAAGGAGCTAAAATTTCGCTTTATCCGGATTTCTCTAGGGACACCCTTGAAAAAAGGAAAGGCTTCTTCGAGGTGAAAAAAAGGTTGAGAGATAAAGGCATTATTTACTCATTGATGTTTCCGGCTAAATTGAAAATTATTTTCCAAGGCCAATCCCAATTTTTTAGCACGCCGGACCAAGTCTCGGAGTGGTTAGATCTCAAGGGACTGTGATTCATATGCGATAGATTGATACCCGTTTAATATAGGTCAGATCTGGGGGAGCGGGGGTTGGATAGGGGTGGGTAAGTGGCCTAAGCAGGAAGAGTTCTACCATGGTAGGACAGTTGAGGGGGATTGGGTGGGAGGGTTGCTTCGTTGCTGGAGATGTTGCTGGGTTGCTGGCTGTCCCTTTTTCCCTATCCAATGGGTACTAGGATTATATCCTGGAATATAAGAGGATTGAAAGACCGTTTGAAGCGTTGCATCATTTTTGATTATATTATTAAGCAACTCCCTGCAATTGTTATTCTACTAGAGACACATCTCGACAAAGATTCCTTATCATTAGTAGATCGGAGATGGGCTAGTCATATATATAACTCAGTTTTCTCATCATTTTCCAGAGGGGTTTCCATCTTGGTTCATAGGTCAATCTGCTTTCAGGTTTTAGACTTAATGTGTGACTTAGAGGGTAGATTTGTTTTCTTATGCGCCAGGTTAGAAGGTATTAAATGCGTCATTGCAGGGGTGTATATCCCACCCCCCTTTAGATATGATGTGTTGATTAAGTTGATGCGGTTCCTGGAGAAGGTGGGTGAATGCCCTGTACTGGCCCTAGGGGACTTCAACTCTGTTATGTCAGAGAAGAAGGACCGAGTGGGGAAAAGAAACTGTGCAGATACATTTGCTAGAGATACCCCCTTCGCCAGGTTCTGTCATGAAATAGGCTTATCGGATGTGTGGAGGTCTTTAAATGGGGATGCGCCAGCCTTCTCATGTTACAGTCGCTCCTGCAAGTCATTTTCCAGGATAGATCTAGCGTTGGCCAACGACTGTGCTGTTGGTTGGGTACGGAAAATCCGATATGATAACCGGTCCGTTTCTGATCATTCCCCACTGGTTCTTGAGTTGATTCCCTCAATCAAGCCCGCTCCTAGGTTTTGGAAATTGAATGCACATTGGTTGTCTTTATTGACAGTCGAAGATAAAATTAAGAAAGAATTGTGTAGCTTTATTTCTGCTAATAGGACCTCGGACAATGTGGGCTTGATCTGGGATGCGCTGAAATCCTTCCTTAGAGGGATAATAAACTCAGAAATTATATTTCTTCGGAAACAATGGGCCAGACAAGAGCGGAGCCTAAAAGACGAAGCAAAAAGAAGAGAAAGGGAATATCAGGCTAATAACTCGCAAGACTCACTCGATAAGTTTAATAAAGCGCAAGAGGAGTATAATAAATACATTGCCAATAAGGCCGTCCAGAAGTTATTCTTCCTCGATCAGAAATCACACTGTGAAAGTGGTTTTCCATCAAAAGGGCTTCTATATAAAGTTAAAAAACAACAGGAAGTAAATAGGATAGACAGGATCAAAAACTCCTTCGGCGAAGTTACTGGTAACGCTCAGGAGATTAGAGCCACCTTTCTCCAGTTTTTCCAAAAAATCTACTCCTCTGATTTGGAGGCGTCTGTAGAGGAGATATGCAATTATCTAGATAATATCCAATTTCCTAGATTACGGACAGAAAAAGCAGATGGATTAGCCATACCAATTTCCATTTCGGAACTCGAGGAAGCTTTGGCTTCCTCGAGACGCAACTCCGCACCGGGGCTGGACGGCCTGCCCTTAGAAATCTATTATAGATTTAGTTCTATTCTTCTCCCCCTGCTAGTCGAGATCTGGGAAACAGCACAGCGAGTGGGGAGTTTACCTGAATCCTGGTATGAGGCATGTATAGTCTTGTTACCCAAAAAAAATAAAGACCCTCTGGAGGCAGAGTCCTATCGGCCGATATCAATTCTTAACACCGACGCCAAATTGTTGGCTAAGGTGCTCTCGATTAGATTAAAAGAATGTGCGTCAATACTTATACACGAAGATCAATGTGGTTTTGTGGCAGGCCGACAGGGTAAAACCAACATAAGACGGTTGTTTTCGAGCCTTCAGTTGGGACAGGGGGGGTCTCGCTCCATCCTGTCATTGGATGCGTCTAAGGCCTTTGACAGGGTGGAGTGGGACTTCCTCTGGGAGGCTTTGTCTAGATTTGGTTTGGGTGCCAGATTTGTGGAATGGATAAAGCTTTTCTATCATGCCCCTAGGGTTAATATCAGAGTAAATGGAGAATACTCCCCTTTTTTTACACTCTCGAGGGGCACCAGGCAGGGCTGCCCCTTGTCTCCCTTATTATTTGCTTTTTTCATAGAACCTTTAGCAATAAAACTTAGAGCGGATAGGGAGATCGGGGGCGGAGGATTAGCTGGATCAATGGATAAGATTATGCTATACGCTGATGATGTTTTGCTCTGTCTAAAAGATTCTAATATATCGGTCCCTAGAGCTCTGAAGGTGATCCAGGAGTTCGGAAGGTTTTCGGGCTTCCAGATCAATACCCACAAGTCTATCCTGGTCCCAATTGATTATGACCCTCACCCTAGCTTAACGCTAATGGATTTACAGATTTCCTCGTCATGCGAATATCTGGGTTTAAAGATTACACCAAATGTGGCGGATTATATTTCGATGAATCTGGCCCCACTATTAGCAAAATTGAAAAACAAAGTTAACACATGGAATACGCTACCTCTTAATCGAGCAGAGAGAATCGTTCTTACTAAGACTATCTTGCTCCCCCAACTGTTATATGTAGTATGTAACTCTCCCTGTTGGCTTGGTAAGAAATGGTTTGGCTTGATTCGAGCGCTTTTAAATAAATTACTGTGGGGGAGGAAGAGGGTTCGTATTAAACAGGAAACACTTATGGTTAACAAGGAGAGGGGTGGTTTGTCGCTCCCCTCTTTGTACCATTATTTTTTGGCATCACAACTACAATCTATCTTGGAAAATGAAAACGCCAGTTTACTGCAGGTGATTAATGCCCGGGTAGGGTGGAGATTTGACTGTATGCTCACCTTATTGGAATCTGGACAACTCAAAGGTCATAGTATTAAAAAATTCCCAGTGGCTGTGTTGATGGGGAATACCTGGAGAGATTTCAAGAAGCTATATGGGATTAAGGGGGGATTTAAATTTACCCCATTATGGGGCAATCTCAATTTGGTAGAACTAAATAAAATGGAAGATGTCGGATTCTGGAGAAGAAAGGGGATCTATTGTTTGGAACACTTGGGGGAACAGGGGGGGTTACCCTCTTTTCAGGTGTGGTGTAGGAAGGGACTTTTAGAGGAGAAAGATTATTTTAGGTATAGTCAATTAGCACATGCAGTTAGTAAAGAATTAGATCACGAAAAGCTCACGATACACGAAGGGGGTAACTGTTTGGAAATTATAGGGTCAGACCCCTCACTTTTGAAAATGTCTAGGATCTATCGTCTGATTAGATCTGACATTGATCAGAACTTTAGTCACATAAGTCAAGTAAAATGGATAAAGCAAGTTGGTCTTATTACACCGGCACAATGGAGAGATATTTATAAGAATGTGGTTAGATCCACTATTAACTTAAATCACAGATGCACTCAACTTAATATTTTATATAGAATTTACCTTTCACCATTATTGATGTTTAAAATGGGGTTAAGTGAAACCTCTAATTGTAAGAGGTGTAAAAGTGGTTGTGCCGACATCTTACATGTTTTATGGGACTGCCCAAATATTGGCCTATACTGGGAGGAAGTTTTTAGGAAAATAGAGAGTCAGATCCAGTGCTCCTTGCCACGTTCGCCTACTTTGGGGATACTGGGCCTGCTCTCAATTCCGGTGAATTCGAAAGCAAAAAGGGATTTAGCGCTGAAGCTTTTTTTCCTGGCTAGACTAATATTAATGAGGCATTGGAAAGAGGATAAAGCTCCAGTGGTGAAGGAATGGAGGATCCTGGTGGAACGAACCAAAAAGTATGAATGTGGATATGAGAAACGCTATGGGAATGGTAGAAGATTGAAATTGATTTGGGACCAGTGGAATAATGAATAGAGGGTCTCTGTAGTTCCAGAGGGCCCATTGGATGGGTATCCAGGGACAAATTAGTTAAATTGTTCTTTTGAATGACATTCCCTTCACATCTCCAGCAAGGGCAGAGGGTGGGGGGGGGTTCGGGTGGGTCAATGGTTTCTGTTAATGTTTATGCTATTGAGTCGGGCATATCTGCTTTGCCGACGCACCCCTTATATATAATATATAAAAAAAAAAAAAAAAAAAAAAAAAAAAAGAAAAGGGTATTGATTATCATCCATTAGTGTTACCACTTTGTGTTGTATGTATATTTATTGTATCACATGTTTAATATGCACAACTGAATGTTAACTATTCATATAATCTGTAATACTGTAATTTTTGAAAAAAAAAAAAAAAAAAAAAAAAAAAGAATTAGGTCGGACCTGTCGGCCCTTTTATCCAGCTAGACAGTCATTTAAGAAGGCCCAGAAAGTGTTGTTAGATTTGCCAAAATACATGACCAGTGAGCTGAGTTGGTTAGAGCATTCTGCTAATCATGCCAAAGCCTCTGGTTCGAGCCCTGTAGTCACCTGGCTCTAATCTTCCCAAGTAGCTTAGAGTGCGATGCTAATTACATTAAGGTCGCAGCCTCAACCCCTGTGTGAGCCAGGCTCTTTTTTTCTGAAGACCCACTGCTATCTTTTGGACAGGTTGCACAGCCCTTTCTTTTCAATTGTGGGCAAACGAACCTTTAATCCCTTTTATTCGGTAGACATTCGGGCGGGTAGGGCCGGAAAGCATCAGAAGACCGAGCACATCACATATGGCCGGTTAGCTCAGTTGGTTAGAGCGTGGTGCTAATAACGCCAAGGTCGCGGGTTCGATCCCCGTACGGGCCAGTTCCTCCGCTTTTGGTGAGCTTTAGTAGGAGGACTGTTAAGCCCTTCTACCGGGTACAAAGTCATACGGGATGGGGCAGAAAGCGTCAGATGAATGGCCACAGCCCACGGCCGGTCAGGGGCCAGATTCTTGAATTTTGGTGAGCTCTCTGTTATATAGTGGACAGGTTGCAAAACTCTTTCATTTCCGGCGAGCTCAGTTGGTTAGAGCATTATGCTAATAATGCCAAAGTCTCCAGTTCCATCTGTGTAGTTGCCTGGCTTTTCTCATCAGAATTAGGTCGGACCTGTCGGCCCTTTTATCCAGCTAGACAGTCATTTAAGAAGGCCCAGAAAGTGTTGTTAGATTTGCCAAAATACATGACCAGTGAGCTGAGTTGGTTAGAGCATTCTGCTAATCATGCCAAAGCCTCTGGTTCGAGCCCTGTAGTCACCTGGCTCTAATCTTCCCAAGTAGCTTAGAGTGCGATGCTAATTACATTAAGGTCGCAGCCTCAACCCCTGTGTGAGCCAGGCTCTTTTTTTCTGAAGACCCACTGCTATCTTTTGGACAGGTTGCACAGCCCTTTCTTTTCAATTGTGGGCAAACGGACCTTTAATCCCTTTTATTCGGTAGACATTCGGGCGGGTAGGGCCGGAAAGCATCAGAAGACCGAGCACATCACATATGGCCGGTTAGCTCAGTTGGTTAGAGCGTGGTGCTAATAACGCCAAGGTTGCGGGTTCGATCCCTGTACGGCCAGTTCCTCCGCTTTTGGTGAGCTTTAGTAGGAGGACTGTTAAGTCCTTCTACCGGGTACAAAGTCATACGGGATGGGCCAGAAAGCGTCAGATGAATGGCCACAGCCCACGGCCGGTCAGGGGTCAGATTCTTGAATTTTGGTGAGCTCTCTGTTATATAGTGGACAGGTTGCAAAACTCTTTCATTTCCGGCGAGCTCAGTTGGTTAGAGCATTATGCTAATAATGCCAAAGTCTCCAGTTCCATCTGTGTAGTTGCCTGGCTTTTCTCATCAGAATTAGGTCGGACCTGTCGGCCCTTTTATCCAGCTAGACAGTCATTTAAGAAGGCCCAGAAAGTGTTGTTAGATTTGCCAAAATACATGACCAGTGAGCTGAGTTGGTTAGAGCATTCTGCTAATCATGCCAAAGCCTCTGGTTCGAGCCCTGTAGTCACCTGGCTCTAATCTTCCCAAGTAGCTTAGAGTGCGATGCTAATTACATTAAGGTCGCAGCCTCAACCCCTGTGTGAGCCAGGCTCTTTTTTTCTGAAGACCCACTGCTATCTTTTGGACAGGTTGCACAGCCCTTTCTTTTTAATTGTGGGCAAACGGACCTTTAATCCCTTTTATTCGGTAGACATTCGGGCGGGTAGGGCCGGAAAGCATCAGAAGACCGAGCACATCACATATGGCCGGTTAGCTCAGTTGGTTAGAGCGTGGTGCTAATAACGCCAAGGTCGCGGGTTCGATCCCCGTACGGGCCAGTTCCTCTGCTTTTGGTGAGCTTTAGTAGGAGGACTGTTAAGCCCTTCTACCGGGTACAAAGTCATACGGGATGGGCCAGAAAGCGTCAGATGAATGGCCACAGCCCACGGCCGGTCAGGGGCCAGATTCTTGAATTTTGGTGAGCTCTCTGTTATATAGTGGACAGGTTGCAAAACTCTTTCATTTCCGGCGAGCTCAGTTGGTTAGAGCATTATGCTAATAATGCCAAAGTCTCCAGTTCCATCTGTGTAGTTGCCTGGCTTTTCTCATCAGAATTAGGTCGGACCTGTCGGCCCTTTTATCCAGCTAGACAGTCATTTAAGAAGGCCCAGAAAGTGTTGTTAGATTTGCCAAAATACATGACCAGTGAGCTGAGTTGGTTAGAGCATTCTGCTAATCATGCCAAAGCCTCTGGTTCGAGCCCTGTAGTCACCTGGCTCTAATCTTCCCAAGTAGCTTAGAGTGCGATGCTAATTACATTAAGGTCGCAGCCTCAACCCCTGTGTGAGCCAGGCTCTTTTTTTCTGAAGACCCACTGCTATCTTTTGGACAGGTTGCACAGCCCTTTCTTTTCAATTGTGGGCAAACGGACCTTTAATCCCTTTTATTCGGTAGACATTCGGGCGGGTAGGGCCGGAAAGCATCAGAAGACCGAGCACATCACATATGGCCGGTTAGCTCAGTTGGTTAGAGCGTGGTGCTAATAACGCCAAGGTTGCGGGTTCGATCCCCGTACAGGCCAGTTCCTCCGCTTTTGGTGAGCTTTAGTAGGAGGACTGTTAAGCCCTTCTACCGGGTACAAAGTCATACGGGATGGGCCAGAAAGCGTCAGATGAATGGCCACAGCCCACGGCCGGTCAGGGGCCAGATTCTTGAATTTTGGTGAGCTCTCTGTTATATAGTGGACAGGTTGCAAAACTCTTTCATTTCCGGCGAGCTCAGTTGGTTAGAGCATTATGCTAATAATGCCAAAGTCTCCAGTTCCATCTGTGTAGTTGCCTGGCTTTTCTCATCAGAATTAGGTCGGACCTGTCGGCCCTTTTATCCAGCTAGACAGTCATTTAAGAAGGCCCAGAAAGTGTTGTTAGATTTGCCAAAATACATGACCAGTGAGCTGAGTTGGTTAGAGCATTCTGCTAATCATGCCAAAGCCTCTGGTTCGAGCCCTGTAGTCACCTGGCTCTAATCTTCCCAAGTAGCTTAGAGTGCGATGCTAATTACATTAAGGTCGCAGCCTCAACCCCTGTGTGAGCCAGGCTCTTTTTTTCTGAAGACCCACTGCTATCTTTTGGACAGGTTGCACAGCCCTTTCTTTTCAATTGTGGGCAAACGAACCTTTAATCCCTTTTATTCGGTAGACATTCGGGCGGGTAGGGCCGGAAAGCATCAGAAGACCGAGCACATCACATATGGCCGGTTAGCTCAGTTGGTTAGAGCGTGGTGCTAATAACGCCAAGGTCGCGGGTTCGATCCCCGTACGGGCCAGTTCCTCCGCTTTTGGTGAGCTTTAGTAGGAGGACTGTTAAGCCCTTCTACCGGGTACAAAGTCATACGGGATGGGGCAGAAAGCGTCAGATGAATGGCCACAGCCCACGGCCGGTCAGGGGCCCGATTCTTGAATTTTGGTGAGCTCTCTGTTATATAGTGGACAGGTTGCAAACCTCTTTCATTTCCGGCGAGCTCAGTTGGTTAGAGCATTATGCTAATAATGCCAAAGTCTCCAGTTCCATCTGTGTAGTTGCCTGGCTTTTCTCATCAGAATTAGGTCGGACCTGTCGGCCCTTTTATCCAGCTAGACAGTCATTTAAGAAGGCCCAGAAAGTGTTGTTAGATTTGCCAAAATACATGACCAGTGAGCTGAGTTGGTTAGAGCATTCTGCTAATCATGCCAAAGCCTCTGGTTCGAGCCCTGTAGTCACCTGGCTCTAATCTTCCCAAGTAGCTTAGAGTGCGATGCTAATTACATTAAGGTCGCAGCCTCAACCCCTGTGTGAGCCAGGCTCTTTTTTTCTGAAGACCCACTGCTATCTTTTGGACAGGTTGCACAGCCCTTTCTTTTCAATTGTGGGCAAACGGACCTTTAATCCCTTTTATTCGGTAGACATTCGGGCGGGTAGGGCCGGAAAGCATCAGAAGACCGAGCACATCACATATGGCCGGTTAGCTCAGTTGGTTAGAGCGTGGTGCTAATAACGCCAAGGTCGCGGGTTCGATCCCCGTACGGGCCAGTTCCTCCGCTTTTGGTGAGCTTTAGTAGGAGGACTGTTAAGCCCTTCTACCGGGTACAAAGTCATAAGGGGTGGGCCAGAAAGCGTCAGATGAATGTCCACAGCCCACGGCCGGTCAGGGGCCAGATTCTTGAATTTTGGTGAGCTCTCTGTTATATAGTGGACAGGTTGCAAAACTCTTTCATTTCCGGCGAGCTCAGTTGGTTAGAGCATTATGCTAATAATGCCAAAGTCTCCAGTTCCATCTGTGTAGTTGCCTGGCTTTTCTCATCAGAATTAGGTCGGACCTGTCGGCCCTTTTATCCAGCTAGACAGTCATTTAAGAAGGCCCAGAAAGTGTTGTTAGATTTGCCAAAATACATGACCAGTGAGCTGAGTTGGTTAGAGCATTCTGCTAATCATGCCAAAGCCTCTGGTTCGAGCCCTGTAGTCACCTGGCTCTAATCTTCCCAAGTAGCTTAGAGTGCGATGCTAATTACATTAAGGTCGCAGCCTCAACCCCTGTGTGAGCCAGGCTCTTTTTTTCTGAAGACCCACTGCTATCTTTTGGACAGGTTGCACAGCCCTTTCTTTTCAATTGTGGGCAAACGGACCTTTAATCCCTTTTATTCGGTAGACATTCGGGCGGGTAGGGCCGGAAAGCATCAGAAGACCGAGCACATCACATATGGCCGGTTAGCTCAGTTGGTTAGAGCGTGGTGCTAATAACGCCAAGGTTGCGGGTTCGATCCCTGTACGGCCAGTTCCTCCGCTTTTGGTGAGCTTTAGTAGGAGGACTGTTAAGTCCTTCTACCGGGTACAAAGTCATACGGGATGGGCCAGAAAGCGTCAGATGAATGGCCACAGCCCACGGCCGGTCAGGGGTCAGATTCTTGAATTTTGGTGAGCTCTCTGTTATATAGTGGACAGGTTGCAAAACTCTTTCATTTCCGGCGAGCTCAGTTGGTTAGAGCATTATGCTAATAATGCCAAAGTCTCCAGTTCCATCTGTGTAGTTGCCTGGCTTTTCTCATCAGAATTAGGTCGGACCTGTCGGCCCTTTTATCCAGCTAGACAGTCATTTAAGAAGGCCCAGAAAGTGTTGTTAGATTTGCCAAAATACATGACCAGTGAGCTGAGTTGGTTAGAGCATTCTGCTAATCATGCCAAAGCCTCTGGTTCGAGCCCTGTAGTCACCTGGCTCTAATCTTCCCAAGTAGCTTAGAGTGCGATGCTAATTACATTAAGGTCGCAGCCTCAACCCCTGTGTGAGCCAGGCTCTTTTTTTCTGAAGACCCACTGCTATCTTTTGGACAGGTTGCACAGCCCTTTCTTTTCAATTGTGGGCAAACGAACCTTTAATCCCTTTTATTCGGTAGACATTCGGGCGGGTAGGGCCGGAAAGCATCAGAAGACCGAGCACATCACATATGGCCGGTTAGCTCAGTTGGTTAGAGCGTGGTGCTAATAACGCCAAGGTCGCGGGTTCGATCCCCGTACGGGCCAGTTCCTCTGCTTTTGGTGAGCTTTAGTAGGAGGACTGTTAAGCCCTTCTACCGGGTACAAAGTCATACGGGATGGGGCAGAAAGCGTCAGATGAATGGCCACAGCCCACGGCCGGTCAGGGGCCAGATTCTTGAATTTTGGTGAGCTCTCTGTTATATAGTGGACAGGTTGCAAAACTCTTTCATTTCCGGCGAGCTCAGTTGGTTAGAGCATTATGCTAATAATGCCAAAGTCTCCAGTTCCATCTGTGTAGTTGCCTGGCTTTTCTCATCAGAATTAGGTCGGACCTGTCGGCCCTTTTATCCAGCTAGACAGTCATTTAAGAAGGCCCAGAAAGTGTTGTTAGATTTGCCAAAATACATGACCAGTGAGCTGAGTTGGTTAGAGCATTCTGCTAATCATGCCAAAGCCTCTGGTTCGAGCCCTGTAGTCACCTGGCTCTAATCTTCCCAAGTAGCTTAGAGTGCGATGCTAATTACATTAAGGTCGCAGCCTCAACCCCTGTGTGAGCCAGGCTCTTTTTTTCTGAAGACCCACTGCTATCTTTTGGACAGGTTGCACAGCCCTTTCTTTTCAATTGTGGGCAAACGGACCTTTAATCCCTTTTATTCGGTAGACATTCGGGCGGGTAGGGCCGGAAAGCATCAGAAGACCGAGCAC
Source organism: Engystomops pustulosus (assembly GCF_040894005.1). Lineage (NCBI taxonomy): Eukaryota > Metazoa > Chordata > Amphibia > Anura > Leptodactylidae > Engystomops > Engystomops pustulosus. The sequence continues at coordinate 211,298,345 of NC_092414.1, forward strand.
ATCACATATGGCCGGTTAGCTCAGTTGGTTAGAGCGTGGTGCTAATAACGCCAAGGTTGCGGGTTCGATCCCCGTACAGGCCAGTTCCTCCGCTTTTGGTGAGCTTTAGTAGGAGGACTGTTAAGCCCTTCTACCGGGTACAAAGTCATACGGGATGGGCCAGAAAGCGTCAGATGAATGGCCACAGCCCACGGCCGGTCAGGGGCCAGATTCTTGAATTTTGGTGAGCTCTCTGTTATATAGTGGACAGGTTGCAAAACTCTTTCATTTCCGGCGAGCTCAGTTGGTTAGAGCATTATGCTAATAATGCCAAAGTCTCCAGTTCCATCTGTGTAGTTGCCTGGCTTTTCTCATCAGAATTAGGTCGGACCTGTCGGCCCTTTTATCCAGCTAGACAGTCATTTAAGAAGGCCCAGAAAGTGTTGTTAGATTTGCCAAAATACATGACCAGTGAGCTGAGTTGGTTAGAGCATTCTGCTAATCATGCCAAAGCCTCTGGTTCGAGCCCTGTAGTCACCTGGCTCTAATCTTCCCAAGTAGCTTAGAGTGCGATGCTAATTACATTAAGGTCGCAGCCTCAACCCCTGTGTGAGCCAGGCTCTTTTTTTCTGAAGACCCACTGCTATCTTTTGGACAGGTTGCACAGCCCTTTCTTTTCAATTGTGGGCAAACGAACCTTTAATCCCTTTTATTCGGTAGACATTCGGGCGGGTAGGGCCGGAAAGCATCAGAAGACCGAGCACATCACATATGGCCGGTTAGCTCAGTTGGTTAGAGCGTGGTGCTAATAACGCCAAGGTCGCGGGTTCGATCCCCGTACGGGCCAGTTCCTCCGCTTTTGGTGAGCTTTAGTAGGAGGACTGTTAAGCCCTTCTACCGGGTACAAAGTCATACGGGATGGGGCAGAAAGCGTCAGATGAATGGCCACAGCCCACGGCCGGTCAGGGGCCCGATTCTTGAATTTTGGTGAGCTCTCTGTTATATAGTGGACAGGTTGCAAACCTCTTTCATTTCCGGCGAGCTCAGTTGGTTAGAGCATTATGCTAATAATGCCAAAGTCTCCAGTTCCATCTGTGTAGTTGCCTGGCTTTTCTCATCAGAATTAGGTCGGACCTGTCGGCCCTTTTATCCAGCTAGACAGTCATTTAAGAAGGCCCAGAAAGTGTTGTTAGATTTGCCAAAATACATGACCAGTGAGCTGAGTTGGTTAGAGCATTCTGCTAATCATGCCAAAGCCTCTGGTTCGAGCCCTGTAGTCACCTGGCTCTAATCTTCCCAAGTAGCTTAGAGTGCGATGCTAATTACATTAAGGTCGCAGCCTCAACCCCTGTGTGAGCCAGGCTCTTTTTTTCTGAAGACCCACTGCTATCTTTTGGACAGGTTGCACAGCCCTTTCTTTTCAATTGTGGGCAAACGAACCTTTAATCCCTTTTATTCGGTAGACATTCGGGCGGGTAGGGCCGGAAAGCATCAGAAGACCGAGCACATCACATATGGCCGGTTAGCTCAGTTGGTTAGAGCGTGGTGCTAATAACGCCAAGGTCGCGGGTTCGATCCCCGTACGGGCCAGTTCCTCTGCTTTTGGTGAGCTTTAGTAGGAGGACTGTTAAGCCCTTCTACCGGGTACAAAGTCATACGGGATGGGGCAGAAAGCGTCAGATGAATGGCCACAGCCCACGGCCGGTCAGGGGCCAGATTCTTGAATTTTGGTGAGCTCTCTGTTATATAGTGGACAGGTTGCAAAACTCTTTCATTTCCGGCGAGCTCAGTTGGTTAGAGCATTATGCTAATAATGCCAAAGTCTCCAGTTCCATCTGTGTAGTTGCCTGGCTTTTCTCATCAGAATTAGGTCGGACCTGTCGGCCCTTTTATCTAGCTAGACAGTCATTTAAGAAGGCCCAGAAAGTGTTGTTAGATTTGCCAAAATACATGACCAGTGAGCTGAGTTGGTTAGAGCATTCTGCTAATCATGCCAAAGCCTCTGGTTCGAGCCCTGTAGTCACCTGGCTCTAATCTTCCCAAGTAGCTTAGAGTGCGATGCTAATTACATTAAGGTCGCAGCCTCAACCCCTGTGTGAGCCAGGCTCTTTTTTTCTGAAGACCCACTGCTATCTTTTGGACAGGTTGCACAGCCCTTTCTTTTCAATTGTGGGCAAACGAACCTTTAATCCCTTTTATTCGGTAGACATTCGGGCGGGTAGGGCCGGAAAGCATCAGAAGACCGAGCACATCACATATGGCCGGTTAGCTCAGTTGGTTAGAGCGTGGTGCTAATAACGCCAAGGTCGCGGGTTCGATCCCCGTACGGGCCAGTTCCTCTGCTTTTGGTGAGCTTTAGTAGGAGGACTGTTAAGCCCTTCTACCGGGTACAAAGTCATACGGGATGGGGCAGAAAGCGTCAGATGAATGGCCACAGCCCACGGCCGGTCAGGGGCCAGATTCTTGAATTTTGGTGAGCTCTCTGTTATATAGTGGACAGGTTGCAAAACTCTTTCATTTCCGGCGAGCTCAGTTGGTTAGAGCATTATGCTAATAATGCCAAAGTCTCCAGTTCCATCTGTGTAGTTGCCTGGCTTTTCTCATCAGAATTAGGTCGGACCTGTCGGCCCTTTTATCCAGCTAGACAGTCATTTAAGAAGGCCCAGAAAGTGTTGTTAGATTTGCCAAAATACATGACCAGTGAGCTGAGTTGGTTAGAGCATTCTGCTAATCATGCCAAAGCCTCTGGTTCGAGCCCTGTAGTCACCTGGCTCTAATCTTCCCAAGTAGCTTAGAGTGCGATGCTAATTACATTAAGGTCGCAGCCTCAACCCCTGTGTGAGCCAGGCTCTTTTTTTCTGAAGACCCACTGCTATCTTTTGGACAGGTTGCACAGCCCTTTCTTTTCAATTGTGGGCAAACGGACCTTTAATCCCTTTTATTCGGTAGACATTCGGGCGGGTAGGGCCGGAAAGCATCAGAAGACCGAGCACATCACATATGGCCGGTTAGCTCAGTTGGTTAGAGCGTGGTGCTAATAACGCCAAGGTTGCGGGTTCGATCCCCGTACAGGCCAGTTCCTCCGCTTTTGGTGAGCTTTAGTAGGAGGACTGTTAAGCCCTTCTACCGGGTACAAAGTCATACGGGATGGGCCAGAAAGCGTCAGATGAATGGCCACAGCCCACGGCCGGTCAGGGGCCAGATTCTTGAATTTTGGTGAGCTCTCTGTTATATAGTGGACAGGTTGCAAAACTCTTTCATTTCCGGCGAGCTCAGTTGGTTAGAGCATTATGCTAATAATGCCAAAGTCTCCAGTTCCATCTGTGTAGTTGCCTGGCTTTTCTCATCAGAATTAGGTCGGACCTGTCGGCCCTTTTATCCAGCTAGACAGTCATTTAAGAAGGCCCAGAAAGTGTTGTTAGATTTGCCAAAATACATGACCAGTGAGCTGAGTTGGTTAGAGCATTCTGCTAATCATGCCAAAGCCTCTGGTTCGAGCCCTGTAGTCACCTGGCTCTAATCTTCCCAAGTAGCTTAGAGTGCGATGCTAATTACATTAAGGTCGCAGCCTCAACCCCTGTGTGAGCCAGGCTCTTTTTTTCTGAAGACCCACTGCTATCTTTTGGACAGGTTGCACAGCCCTTTCTTTTCAATTGTGGGCAAACGAACCTTTAATCCCTTTTATTCGGTAGACATTCGGGCGGGTAGGGCCGGAAAGCATCAGAAGACCGAGCACATCACATATGGCCGGTTAGCTCAGTTGGTTAGAGCGTGGTGCTAATAACGCCAAGGTCGCGGGTTCGATCCCCGTACGGGCCAGTTCCTCCGCTTTTGGTGAGCTTTAGTAGGAGGACTGTTAAGCCCTTCTACCGGGTACAAAGTCATACGGGATGGGGCAGAAAGCGTCAGATGAATGGCCACAGCCCACGGCCGGTCAGGGGCCCGATTCTTGAATTTTGGTGAGCTCTCTGTTATATAGTGGACAGGTTGCAAACCTCTTTCATTTCCGGCGAGCTCAGTTGGTTAGAGCATTATGCTAATAATGCCAAAGTCTCCAGTTCCATCTGTGTAGTTGCCTGGCTTTTCTCATCAGAATTAGGTCGGACCTGTCGGCCCTTTTATCCAGCTAGACAGTCATTTAAGAAGGCCCAGAAAGTGTTGTTAGATTTGCCAAAATACATGACCAGTGAGCTGAGTTGGTTAGAGCATTCTGCTAATCATGCCAAAGCCTCTGGTTCGAGCCCTGTAGTCACCTGGCTCTAATCTTCCCAAGTAGCTTAGAGTGCGATGCTAATTACATTAAGGTCGCAGCCTCAACCCCTGTGTGAGCCAGGCTCTTTTTTTCTGAAGACCCACTGCTATCTTTTGGACAGGTTGCACAGCCCTTTCTTTTCAATTGTGGGCAAACGGACCTTTAATCCCTTTTATTCGGTAGACATTCGGGCGGGTAGGGCCGGAAAGCATCAGAAGACCGAGCACATCACATATGGCCGGTTAGCTCAGTTGGTTAGAGCGTGGTGCTAATAACGCCAAGGTCGCGGGTTCGATCCCCGTACGGGCCAGTTCCTCCGCTTTTGGTGAGCTTTAGTAGGAGGACTGTTAAGCCCTTCTACCGGGTACAAAGTCATACGGGATGGGCCAGAAAGCGTCAGATGAATGGCCACAGCCCACGGCCGGTCAGGGGCCAGATTCTTGAATTTTGGTGAGCTCTCTGTTATATAGTGGACAGGTTGCAAAACTCTTTCATTTCCGGCGAGCTCAGTTGGTTAGAGCATTATGCTAATAATGCCAAAGTCTCCAGTTCCATCTGTGTAGTTGCCTGGCTTTTCTCATCAGAATTAGGTCGGACCTGTCGGCCCTTTTATCCAGCTAGACAGTCATTTAAGAAGGCCCAGAAAGTGTTGTTAGATTTGCCAAAATACATGACCAGTGAGCTGAGTTGGTTAGAGCATTCTGCTAATCATGCCAAAGCCTCTGGTTCGAGCCCTGTAGTCACCTGGCTCTAATCTTCCCAAGTAGCTTAGAGTGCGATGCTAATTACATTAAGGTCGCAGCCTCAACCCCTGTGTGAGCCAGGCTCTTTTTTTCTGAAGACCCACTGCTATCTTTTGGACAGGTTGCACAGCCCTTTCTTTTCAATTGTGGGCAAACGAACCTTTAATCCCTTTTATTCGGTAGACATTCGGGCGGGTAGGGCCGGAAAGCATCAGAAGACCGAGCACATCACATATGGCCGGTTAGCTCAGTTGGTTAGAGCGTGGTGCTAATAACGCCAAGGTCGCGGGTTCGATCCCCGTACGGGCCAGTTCCTCCGCTTTTGGTGAGCTTTAGTAGGAGGACTGTTAAGCCCTTCTACCGGGTACAAAGTCATACGGGATGGGGCAGAAAGCGTCAGATGAATGGCCACAGCCCACGGCCGGTCAGGGGCCCGATTCTTGAATTTTGGTGAGCTCTCTGTTATATAGTGGACAGGTTGCAAACCTCTTTCATTTCCGGCGAGCTCAGTTGGTTAGAGCATTATGCTAATAATGCCAAAGTCTCCAGTTCCATCTGTGTAGTTGCCTGGCTTTTCTCATCAGAATTAGGTCGGACCTGTCGGCCCTTTTATCCAGCTAGACAGTCATTTAAGAAGGCCCAGAAAGTGTTGTTAGATTTGCCAAAATACATGACCAGTGAGCTGAGTTGGTTAGAGCATTCTGCTAATCATGCCAAAGCCTCTGGTTCGAGCCCTGTAGTCACCTGGCTCTAATCTTCCCAAGTAGCTTAGAGTGCGATGCTAATTACATTAAGGTCGCAGCCTCAACCCCTGTGTGAGCCAGGCTCTTTTTTTCTGAAGACCCACTGCTATCTTTTGGACAGGTTGCACAGCCCTTTCTTTTCAATTGTGGGCAAACGGACCTTTAATCCCTTTTATTCGGTAGACATTCGGGCGGGTAGGGCCGGAAAGCATCAGAAGACCGAGCACATCACATATGGCCGGTTAGCTCAGTTGGTTAGAGCGTGGTGCTAATAACGCCAAGGTCGCGGGTTCGATCCCCGTACGGGCCAGTTCCTCCGCTTTTGGTGAGCTTTAGTAGGAGGACTGTTAAGCCCTTCTACCGGGTACAAAGTCATAAGGGGTGGGCCAGAAAGCGTCAGATGAATGTCCACAGCCCACGGCCGGTCAGGGGCCAGATTCTTGAATTTTGGTGAGCTCTCTGTTATATAGTGGACAGGTTGCAAAACTCTTTCATTTCCGGCGAGCTCAGTTGGTTAGAGCATTATGCTAATAATGCCAAAGTCTCCAGTTCCATCTGTGTAGTTGCCTGGCTTTTCTCATCAGAATTAGGTCGGACCTGTCGGCCCTTTTATCCAGCTAGACAGTCATTTAAGAAGGCCCAGAAAGTGTTGTTAGATTTGCCAAAATACATGACCAGTGAGCTGAGTTGGTTAGAGCATTCTGCTAATCATGCCAAAGCCTCTGGTTCGAGCCCTGTAGTCACCTGGCTCTAATCTTCCCAAGTAGCTTAGAGTGCGATGCTAATTACATTAAGGTCGCAGCTAGAGATGAGCGAACACTAAAATGCTCGGGTACTCGTTATTCGAGACGAACTTTTCCCGATGCTCGAGTGCTCGTCTCGAATAACGAACCCCATTGAAGTCAATGGGAGACTCGAGCATTTTTCAAGGGGACCAAGGCTCTGCACAGGGAAGCTTGGCCAAACACCTGGGAACCTCAGAAAAGGATGGAAACACCACGGAAATGGACAGGAAACAGCAGGGGCAGCATGCATGGATGCCTCTGAGGCTGCATAATCGCACCATTATGCCAAAATTATGGGCAACAGCATGGCCATGACAGAGTGACAGAATGAAGCTAGATAGCATCTAAAACATCCAATAATTGACCCTGACACTATAGGGGACGGCATGCAGAGGCAGCGGCAGCAGGCTAGAGAGTGTCATGGCGACATACCCTAAATGGACTCAGGCTTCAAACCAATGGGTGGCAGAGAGGAACCAAAGGAGGTGAGCAAGAAGCGCTCAAATAATATCGGTACATGATAAAAGTTTGCCAGTATATTTTGTGGATTACACAGCAGGGTGGCGACAAAGTTAACATGGAAGCCATGAAAACAACCCAAAATTCTGCCTGACACAGCTCGTTTGATAAGGGGACCATGTATGGAGGCAGTGAACTAGTAGTAGATTAAAGGTGCTGCAGTTAAAACTATGTTAGTTGGATCTTGGCATGGAGCTGGCGCTCCGCTGCCAGGCGAGCTTTCGCCAATCCAAGCCCCTGTCTATAGGCTACTCCCCAAACAGCACTTCTAAGAACCTTTTGTATAAGATCAAGTGTAGTAGCGTTCTTATAAGTTTAGGATATGGCGGGTGAGGGGAATGTAAACAGATGCGCAAGAAGCGCTGAAATAATATCCCTAAATGGTAAAAGTTTGCAAGTATATTTTGGGGATTACACAGCAGGGTGGCGACAAAGTTAACAACTTTGATGTGGAATGCCCTGTAATAGCTCTTGGGCGGTGTGCCTTTTATCGCCTAGGCTCAGCAGTTTCAGCACCGCCTGCTGTCGCTTAGCGACAGCACTGCTGCTGTGCCTAGAGCTACCGACTGATGGCGCCATGCCCACGGATGGTAATTCGGAGGAGGAGGAGGTGGAGGAGGGGTGGGAGGAGGTATAGTAGGCCTTTGAGACCTGGACCGAGGTAGGCCCCGCAATTCTCTGCGTCGGCAGTATATGACCAGCCCCAGGGTCAGACTCGGTCCCAGCCTGCACCAAGTTAAGTGTAGTAGCGTTCTTATAAGTTTGGGATATGGCGGGTGAGGGGAATGTAAACAGATGCGCAAGAAGCGCATGATGCGCATGGAGCTGGCGTTCCGCTGCCAGGCGAGCTTTCGCCAATCCAAGCCCCTGTCTCTAGGCTACTCCCCAAACAGCACTTCTAAGAACCTTTTGTATAAGATCAAGTGTAGTAGCGTTCTTATAAGTTTAGGATATGCCGGGTGAGGGGAATGTAAACAGATGCGCAAGAAGCGCTGAAATAATATCCCTAAATGGTAAAAGTTTGCCAGTATATTTTGTGGATAACACAGCAGGGTGGCGACAAAGTTAACAACTTTGATGTGGAATCCATGAAAACAACCCAAATTTCTGCCTGACACACCTCGTTTGATAAAGGGACGATGTATGGAGGCAGCTATATGGACGACTTTTGGAGGTAGCAATGGAGACAACGTGTGGAGGCTGCTATGGAGACAATTTAATTTGGATAGTGCCTGTATGTGGCAGTCCCAAACATTTTTCAAACCAGAGGAGCAGGTAGGTGGCCCTCCAGTAAAATGGGATAGATTGAGTGCCTGTATGTGGCAGTCCCAAAAATGTTTCAAACCAGAGGAGCAGGTAGGTGGCCCTCCAGTAAAATGGAATAGATTGAGTGCCTGTATGTGGCAGTCCCAAAAATTGTTCAAACCAGAGGAGCAGGTAGGTGGCCCTGCAGTAAAATGGAATAGATTGAGTGCCTGTATGTGGCAGTCCCAAAAATTGTTCAAACCAGAGGAGCAGGTAGGTGGCCCTGCAGTAAAATGGAATAGATTGAGTGCCTGTATGTGGCAGTCCCAAAAATGTTTCAAACCAGAGGAGCAGGTAGGTGGCCCTCCAGTAAAATGGAATAGATTGAGTGCCTGTATGTGGCAGTCCCAAAAATTGTTCAAACCAGAGGAGCAGGTAGGTGGCCCTGCAGTAAAATGGAATAGATTGAGTGCCTGTATGTGGCAGTCCCAAAAATTTTTTAAAACAGAGGACCGGGTAGGTGGCCCTCCAGAAAAATGGAATAGATTGAGTGCCTGTATGTGGCACTCACAAAAATTGTTTCAAACAGAGGACCGGGTAGGTGGCCCTCCAGAAAAATTAAATGCATGAAGTACTATAGCAAGAGCCAGTGGGCCCTGTCAAAAAATAGCCATTTTCCTCTGCTTTACTGTACAAAGAGGAGGAGAAGGAGGAAAATGAGGAGGAGGAGGAGGAGTGGATCAATTATTCAGGTTGAGCTTCCTTCACCTGGTGGAGATTGGAAATTCTGAGAAATCCAGCCATTATTCATTTTAATAAGCGTCAGCCTGTCAGCGCTGTCAGTCGACAGGCGTGTACGCTTATCGGTGATGATGCCACCAGCTGCACTGAAAACCCGCTCGGACAAGACGCTAGCGGCAGGGCAGGCAAGAACCTCCAAGGCGTACAGCGCCAGTTCGTGCCACATGTCCAGCTTTGAAACCCAGTAGTTGTAGGGAGCTGTGTGATCATTTAGGACGATGGTATGGTCAGCTACGTACTCCCTCACCATCTTTCTGTAAAGATCAGCCCTACTCTGCCGAGACTGGGGACAGGTGACAGTGTCTTGCTGGGGTGACATAAAGCTGGCAAAAGCCTTGTAAAGCGTACCCTTGCCAGTGCTGGACAAGCTGCCTGCTCG